>NC_060138.1:1111576088-1111920254 GCF_021461385.2 Schistocerca piceifrons
TATGTATCCCAGCCCCTAGTCAATGAAACCAGCCAAAAACTTTTAATATTTCAACTCTGAGTCTGTGGGTATGTAGTTGAGGGCCATCATTTCATTTTATTTGAAAGCCCGCAATTGGGGTCTCGTCTGGGATTTGTGTCCTGCAAAGTGGTAATTCCTTTGCTATCTGTTATTCAGCGTACTATGCGAAGTGTAAAAATCTTTGCAAAACTAGTGTGAGATCAGTTTTTTTTCCACAAGTAGGTTTCTGGAAATAGTGAAATTGCGCAGTAATTTTCACAGCTAACACATGCTATCGATAGAGATTCTAATCTATCACGTTAAAGGCAATTTGTGTGGGGGCTCAGAGTCTAAATAAGTTGAGTGCAGGGAACAGTAGCGGTTAGCACATTTAACAGACAGCAGTATCGGAGACGGCTGGAACACGTGGGAACCGGCAGCAGCTAAAACTACATCAGGTGACTTCTCCAGTGGCAGACACTGATCAACAGTAATATGACGGCAGTGTCTTCGAGTACTCCAGGGCAGTCTACAATATCGACTTCCACTACAACCATCAGCATCACCATGGCAGAGGGAACCATCTCAGATCAGATAAGCGCCTGCGCAAATAGTGAGATAGTGTTTAACTCTGAAGTTCAAGCTCCACTTATAGATCTCGCGAATATAAAACAGTCACCTAGCATGTGTAAATCTGAAAACAGAAGTGAGCCAGTTAGTCTGAAATCAGAGTGCGAAAGCGTAACTAGTAGGAATTCAGGCAAGGGGAATGAATTTGGGGAAGATATGATGTCTCAGCTAATGCAAATGATTCAGGGAAAGACAAATAATATCAGTACAATTCAAACAGATATGGGCACATTGCAAACAGTTACAAATACAATTCGGACTTATATAGGTACAATGCGAACTGAAATAGGTTCCACGGTGAAAGAGGAAGTTGAAAAAATTATGGGTAACCTTGAAAAAGCAATGGATGATAAATTAAAATGTGTTCGAGTGGATATGGGGAAAATTACAGATGGACTTGTAATAGTAAAATCTAAAATTGAATCAGTGTAAAAATGTCTTGGGGAAAATGGATAAGATACAAACAGAAATTGGGGACAAGGTAAGCGACTGTATAAAAGTGCAAGATGCTCATAAAAGCGATGTTAATTTAGCAATTAGTGACATTGCCAATTGTGTAGGTGAGGGGGAGAGAGAAGTGGGCAAAATTAAAGATAAAATAGAGTTCAGTATCACTTGGGAAAATGAATTTAAAAAACAAGTGCAACAGATAAAAAGTGATTTGAATTCATTAGTCTCCCAACAGGTCACACTGGTTATGAACATCCCTTGGGCAAATACTGGATCTGTGAAATGTTACAAAGATGATGGAAGATATCACCCAGTAAATTTCTTGGCTGTGTGTAGTGACGCTTTTGTTCACGGCATGTCGGACAAAGCAAAAATAAAATATGTTAAACGGCATTTGGAGGGAGACCCACTGTCTTGGGCAAATGTTAAATGTAGTTCATTCGAATCATATGAATAAATTTTGGAGGGAGGCAAAACAGACACGGATCCAAAATGAATTTTTATACGGTCCGAGTTACAGGTACGGTAATGGGATGATAAGAGATTTTTGCAAGCACGAACTTGACAAGCTTATGCATGTGAAACATCCATTGGGGGTTTTAATGGAAATCACCACATTAAAAAGGCAATTACTCAAAAATTTGCAGTAGGATCTTGTCCATAGTCCATGTGATTCTGTGGACAAGTTTCTAGAATTCATAGAAAAATTAGATAGGGCTTTGAAGTTCAAACCTCAGAGCAAACCGGGTGGTAGTTATCAAAATGGGAATCCAGATAATCATCACCAAAATAATAGTAGTGAGAGAAATCAAAGGACTTCTCAGGGAGATAGTAGCTGGAATAAGCAGAATGATCAGAAAATGAACAGGAGTGCTAACTTCTGTGAACAGGGCCCAACAAAGAATGCAGATTTGATGAAAGAAATTCATGCAAAGTGCAATCATGTGACAACTAGTTGGGAAACTGATATTTGCCACATCTCAGGTCCAGGGATGACTACCTGAACAGGCGATGAAAAGGACTGGAGATAATAGTAATGGTATAAATGTTGATAGGTTTGGAGAAAGTCAACAAATATGTAATATGAAGTATGTTAAAGAGGAAGGCTATATGGGTGTCTCTTTCAATAAAAGCAGGTGCGAACGGCGGATGCATAGATTTGTGAGAGATTTAAGTAAAAGTAATGGGAATAAATTTGCAGTGAATGAAGTAAGTTACGAATGTTTCCAGAATGAGATTTTCACTCTGCAGTGGAGTGTGCGCTGATATGAAACTTCCTGGCAGATTAAAACTGTGTGCCCGAGCGAGACTCGAACTCGGGACCTTTGCCTTTCGCGGGCAAGTGCTCTACCATCTGAGCTACCGAAGCACGACTCACGCCCGGTCTCACAGCTTTACTTCTGCCAGTATCTCGTCTCCTACCTTCCAAAACTTTTTAAGTTACGAATGTGTAATGAATGAGTGTATGAATGGTGATGAACGGAAAGATTCAGTGGTTCGAAAAGAAGTTAAATAGGAGATTAATTTTGTGAAAGCAATTGTATAGAGAGCTCTGAAGAGGTATTAGCAAATAGTTGCAATTGCAGTAAGGAAGGTGGTGTAGTAGTAAGTATTTGTGAGTCGGCGAAAAGTGTCGATGTTAGTGAAGGCAGTGTAGCTTTGGTCTCGCCAGCTGCAAGTGAGGGTGATTGTGTTTCAGTGGCAAGTGTCAGTGTTACTAAGGGAGGCTTAGTATTGGTCTCGCCAGCAGTTGAAGTTAAAAATGTATCGGTGGAGGTAGGTGACTTCTGTTTAAAGGATCAGAGTAATGGTAATTTATTTAATGATGTAAAAGCTACTGGTATTGGTACTTTGGAGGAAGGAATGTACGCATTTTTAGTCATGAATGAAGACAAAACGAACTTATTGATGAATGTGTGGATCTAAAACATTTGTAAAGTGAAATGAAACTTATTGATGAATGTGTGGATCTAAAACATTTGTCAGAGTATGAATGTGAGAATATATGGAAAGTAAGATCGGAGGTTAATGTCGATGAAAGAGGTGTAGAAATGGCAGTGTGTACTGATTTTTGTCTGATCACAGGAGAATGTAGCAAGGCTGGAAGTCCCATAATTGTATGACAAGGTAGCAGCAATTGTTGTAATGTAGCAGCGGAGGATAAAGTTGTGTACGATTCATGTAAAGTTAATTTGTCGATGGAGGAAAGTAAGGTTGCTGATGTGAATTTATGTAGTGATTTAAATGGTGTATCAGCAGATAAGGTTGCTGAGATGAATAATTATGGTGATGGTGGCTTAGGCATTGATGTATTATTTCAGGAAGATAAAGTGTTTAACAGTGAATTGATGTGTGATTTTGTTGAAGCTGCAAGTGTTGATATTTTGGAGGGGAAAAACAGTAAAGTTGTGCATGATGTGGTTAGTGAATTGGCGAAATGTGTGGAAGAACTAACAGAAAATTTAGAGAGGGCTGAAGTAAATAGTGTGGATGGGGATAGTCTGTGTAATGAAGTTCGTACAAATTGGTATATGAAGGTGGAATGTGGTTCTAGTGAGACTGATTGGCAATGGTACCGTAGAATGTTACGGTCATTGCTGCTGCATATGTGGAAACGAGAGAAGTTTAAAATTGCTAAGGGTGTACAGAGAAGGGGCAGAAGTGGAAAGCTGTTCTTCTCTGTAATTAGTGGTAGTAATTTTGGAGGGATAATTTATATGTTTATTTGGGCACTGTAAATGTGCAAAAGGGGGAAGTTCAGGCTCTGAGGGTGCATGGAGGTCAGTGACCTTGTGGATTTAAGTAAGATATATATTGATTTATACTTTGTATAAGAGTGTGACAAAGAATTTAGTGGTCAATTTGAAGGGTATTAAAATTGTAATTGTACATGCATGCAAATTTTGGTGTTTGGAAGTAGGAAGGATTGATTAAAGTTAATTAAACAGAACTTATGGGAATTTGAGCATACTCTGATTCAGTCATTTGCCTTGTGACTTTGTTCCTAAAGCATTGTTTTCCACTGGAGGGAATCTTTAGCAAGGATCCTGGTTGGTTTGGAAAATGGTTTGTTGATGGGTTTCTACTTTTGGTTTTCGCTGTAGACAGGTTTGTCATGATAAATGGTGGAGCTCAGAATTCAGAGGCAGACACGATTTCTGTGAGGCACTTGGTCAAAAGATCGATGTGAGTTGATCAGTACTTCATACTAAAATCTGTGTGAGCATGTGTAGTGCAATGGAAAAATTATTGCAAGAAGGCACCTTAGTGCTGAGTGTGTGGCACAACTTACAAAATCGCATATACCTGAAAGTGCATTTAGAAAATTTTATTTCTTGTCCAAAAATTGTTTATGCATAACTGAAATGCAGGCATTTATTTAATATGCCATTTCATTCATAATTTGTTAGTTTAAGTTTATTTCGAAATTCATGCTGCTCCCACACCACTACAAAAAATTTGTAAACACTATTGGCCTGGCGTTTTAATCACTAAATTCTGCCTTTGAAATTTGTTTTATATATACTTGTATGAACTGAAGGGTGCTACTTCTGAACATTCTGGCAAGCCAAAATCTTAATAAGCGGAGGTGTGTGAGGTTACGGGTGAGTTGTGGCGCCCTGGAAATATTTTAAGTTTAGAGTTGGCGGCCACCACTTGGGTTGCTCGGCAAGCCATGGTAGCAAATGCTTGGTCCAGCCGACCGCGTGGCTGAGAATTCCATGGTGACACTGTGTCAATGAAGGAGACATGCCAGGAGTGCCAAAGATAATGGACTTTGTGAAACCTTAATGGCAGATTATCCATGTGAGTGACTGCTTTCTTTAAGAATGGTAAACAGTAGCTGTGCAACATAAATGAGAAATCAGCAGCTTTCTTCGAAGCAGTGGCTTTCCTTATAACTTACTAGGTTAGACTTATCTGGTGTAACCACAGATAGTATTCACCAGTTCATGCACATTTTTGTTAATCTCATGTTAAATTAAGTTTCAGTGATTTGCTTGTCTTAGTCTATATTATGAGGAGGGCAAATCCTAAATACTCTTTATAGATACATAGTATACTAATGGAGGAATAAGTTGGCGATGGCTGGAGAGTCACTCAGACCCCAGGTTGAAATAGATCCACCTGTTGTGAGAACAAGGGGAGACGAAAATCTTTGTGGTTTCACCTGCAAATAAAAAATGGAATAATTTTGATTGCATGAAAAATACATGTAGGTCAGCTGTCCAACATCTCCTAACACACACACACTCCCCTCACCCCCTCCCTCTCTTTGAATTTTCCTCTTAATTCATTAATTGCACTGTTCATTTCATTTCTCATTTTCCTTCCTTTATCCATCAATACTTCTCAGTCTGGTGCATATCTCCAGAGTCAAGCTGACACAATCCTTACCAGTATACTATCTTTGCCCTCTTAGTCTTCCTGACATCTACCCATTCATCTTTGTTTGCCCTCTTGCTCACAACAGGCGCATCCCTTTCAACCTTGTAACTGAGTGACTTGTCATTTGTTTCTTTTCCTCTTTCCTCCTAAGCAAGAAACTAATAGTTCCATGAGCTAGGATACTTTCTGTATTTTTATACATATCTACTGGCAGCATTTAGAACTTTTCTTCCTGAAGCCAAGTACTAGTCATTCTATATCCTTGTAATTTTAAAATTTTCTCAAATGAATTTTCTTTAACTTATTCCATATACCTAAGTTATCTCATTTTTGATGGGATGCACAGAACATGATGAACAACTACTCTGCCTTTGACTTATTTTGCAGATTCTGTGTGAAGTTTTTCATAATTATTTCTTTTATGTGTATGTGGAATGTGAGGCAAGAACACAAAGAGAGAGCGAGAGAGAGAGAGAGAGAGAGCGAGAGAGAGAGAGAGAGAGAGAGAGAGAGAGAGAGTGAGAGTGAGTGAGTGTGTATGCGTGCACGCATGTGCACGTATGCGCATTTGTGTCCAATTCTCCAAGTACAATTCATATATGACTGTTTCCAATCAAATGATCTTTTAATATGAAAATATTTTGGTGTTACGAATGTTACAGATTTGTTCAAGTGGAGACATACTACTTGTGGCGATGGTTCAGAGAACAGAAAGCAAGGAAACAACAACAAGTGAAAGAACTTGTTAGATCTGGGAGACTGGCAATAGCTAATGGAGGAATCACAAGCAGTGATGAAGCCACTACTTACTATCAGTGCCTTATAGATCAACTGACATGGGGATTCAGGTAATAACATGTTTTGGTATTATAGCCCAGTAGATTCCTTAGGTCAACTGCAATGTCTCACTCTAGCTCTCTTTTAATCACTCTGGCAGACAACAGTTTTTTAAAGAGCTAATTGTTTCCCAGGAGGATTCATGACATGTTTGGTGCTGAACCCTTACCACTTGCTGCATGGAAGATTGATTCATTTGGACATTCCCGTGAGATGGGTTCCATCTTGGCACAAATGGGATTCAATGGAGTATTTTTTGCTCGTATTGATTATCAAGACAAATACAACCGCTTACAAGACAAAACTGCAGAACTGGTTTGGCAAACCAGTGCCAGTCTAGGTAATAGCTCCTGATCTAGTTACAAATAAGAATACTGTACATAGATTTCTTTTTTTTACTCTTGGCTACGTTTTTTTTTTATTATTTTTCTGCTTTGTTCAGGACTTTGTTCCTTGTGAGACTCCCAAAAATTATTTTTTCTGGCCCTCCTTTGGGAAATCCTGTATTATTTAGTCAGATGCTAGTGTTTTTTATATTGTGTCAGTGTAGCTGATAACTTTTAAGAGTGTCAGGCAGAAAATATGTCACAGAAATCTTTCTTACATGTACATTGTAATGTGCCACTTCAATATTGCATATTCAGTGGCCTGTTTTCAGATTGGACATCAGTCATTCTTTTTGAAGTAATTTGCATTGAAGGACACATACACATTAAAAGTTGTATAATATTACTTAGCTGATTATCTAGTTGGTGGCCTCATTGTTTTCTGTAGGAGCATGCTAATATCTATAGATCATCTTATAATATGAAGAAAATTCACACATGAAACGATTGTGAAACTGAGGTGGCTTCTACAACTTACTGAAGAAAATAAAATTTCTGAAACTTAAAATCTTTACATTCAGCAATATTTCACACTCTGAACAATTAACACAGAATACCTTTACTTTCAGCAGTTCTACAAAATCACTTGACCTGTATTTATAACCACTTCCTACCAATTCTCTCCATTTTCAACCACATTCCTGTGAGCCTAAGCACAATGAACAAGGACAGAGATATAACATGTAAACCAAAGAGTTTATGTTTCTAACAATAACAACTGTACCATGTATTTAAAAAATTAGTAAAATGAATTTACAGAATTTTAAGTACAATGATTCAACATTAATTCATATGTGGAGAATATAAATATTTAATTGTGAAATAACCAGTCTTTTAATGAACTCATTCTTATAAAAAGATTTTTATTTTACTCAAGATATCGATACCCTATGGTATTGTAAGATTCTTATTGTATCATTGACTTCATTGCATTACAACATCCTGCACATATTACTTAATATTTACCCACAAATAAGTTTTTATAAAAGTCTTTGTCTTCTAAATATTTGTTCAAAATTCTTTTCCAAAAACGTTCCATACAACTATTGCTTTTGTGAGTCCCTGGAGTCTAATACTATCTAGTTGGAAGGCTCTTTCACAACAGCTACCCATCTCATCAGTTCATTTATGATGCTGTGTTACTCAAAGAATTATTTTTGCCTTCTACTTGATACCACAATACATTTCATGACAACAGTGTTGTCGTATTGGATGAACATTTCCATCATGCTTTTGTGCTTGCTGAACATGCCCCTAACAAAATGTGCTGCTCTCCCGTGGTTTCCTTCTATGGGCACCATCTGTTAAGGTATAATCAAACTATAATAGCTCTTTCTCCTATTTATATTAAATATGCCAAATTTCTTATGATGGGGGTAAAGTACCAGTCAGTACACCAATGTGTCAGTCCTCTGCAGTTCACTACAATTTGCTGGTATTGCGTCTTCTCTGTATACATCAACATCAAACACTAATAGACTCATAGGGCTTCTGATGTTATTGATTAGGCCACATATGTATTTTATGGACAGTAATGATTATGTAGAACTTCCTTAGGGTACACCGAGACTTACATTTACATCTTAGTTAATCTCTTGTTCGGGGGCCATTTGTATGATTTAAACATAATCAAGCAGAATGAGACATTTTGCATTCAATTTACACATTCATATGTAAATGTGGCTACAAGCTTACCATTTACAAGCTTGCTTTTATTTACTTACTAATGAATCTGGCAATGCTTTGCAATTGGTAATATCTATTGGAATTGGATATACGTCCTAATCTCCTCCTCCTCCTCCCTCCCCCCTACCTCTGTCCATCTCCCCCTGCCCCCCCCCCCCCCTCTCTCTCTGTCTCTCTCTCTCTCTCTCTCTCTCTCTCTCTCGCTTTTTACCTGTCCATCTCCCCACAGTTTTGGTCTGCAAACAAGTAGAATTGCAAAGTTTTGGATGACTCAGTAGTCTAATCATAAGCCAATAAGCCATAAATACAGCTTTGCTGTTTTTTGTTTAAACTGAGTGTGAGGAAGAAAATGAAACTGCATTTTGTTGTATATACAGTTCCTGTTTAAATGTATATTGGAGTATCGTGTAATAAGTGAAGAGAATTGGTCAAGAACTTTTAACATTTTTTGCCAACAGCATTTCACCTTTATATATTACATACATATTTATCCATTATCTGTACTAAAGAAATATATGGTCTGTGTCCATATGAATGTTTATTAGAGTATTGCATAAAAGTCTGAAGTATATTGGCCAAGAAACCTTCAATATTTCACCTTTATATATTATGCTAGCCTTTTCCCCTTGGTTTCTCCTGCATATGCATTCAGCACAATATTGAATACATCTTCTCCTCCATCACTCCATGTCCACCTATTTCTCCGTGTGACTGTCCACCTCATCCTCCCACCTCTATCTATCTATCTCCTCCTCCCCAATCTCTTTGTCTATTCATCCCCTCCTACCCCTCCCTTTGTCCATTTCCTCCATCCCCTCTCTCTAACTGCCTCTTGCTGCCCCCTCCTTCTGACCAAATTATCTTCCCCCACTCTCTTTCCATCTCCACCTCCCAGACTTCATTTTTCACCTGCTTACCCCTCTCTACCCATCTACATCTTCCACCTATTGCATGCATCTTTCCCCCCCCCCCCCCACTCCCTTTGTCCATTTCTTCCTCCCTCTCACTCTGTCCATACCCTCCTCTGTCCATCTCAACCTGTTCTTAGCCACGCTCACTACGACATGTGGCCCCTACAGAACATTTCCATCCCCCAGAGGGCTCACTACTCTTTGACAGGTTTGTGCTTGGCTACCACGGGGCCCAGTTTTTGGAGCATCTTTTCCCTTCCATGCTGTATGTCTATCCTTTTACTGTTCTTTTTCCCCTCCCTTGAGGAACATGTCTGGGGTTTTCTGGAAATCTATTTTGCATTTTCAGTAGACAGTATCAAAATACTCTCCATTGTTTTTTGTTCCCTTTTTCTTCTTTCTTCATTCACCTTCTCCTATCTTTCCTCTGCTTTGGCATTTGAGGTTCCTCTATTTCTTCTTCCTCCCTGTGTGCTCCTGAAGGCCAGCCCATGCATCTGACACATAACAGATGACTGGGTAACGTATAATTCGCACCCCTGGGTCGACAGGTAGTCTTCACAGGTACCCCCTGGTACATGCTGGGCCCAGGGAGATGTGATTGCCTGAGATTATATCTTCCCACATCACTGATTGGTCCCTCTGTCAGGTGTTCAGAAGGTGTGACCTGAGGTGTGAACAATCACCTGTGGCGGGTGTACTCCCTCCTGAATGGGGCACACAGTCAGTAGGAGCGCCACCATTGGAGACAGGCGATCATGGGGGATTTTCTCACAATGAGCCAATCATCTTCGCAGTCAGCAGCTACATAACATAAATGGAAAGAGACTAATGATTCAAAGACCCTCCCAGCTGCACCACAGTTCCTCATGGTTTCACATACTGAAGACAGTCAGTCCCAGTAAATTTGTCTATTATTCAGAAAGGCGTTACTGGAATTGTTGGCTCTCTGAAATCCTGCTGTTGTTTTCACAATGGCACTATGCTTTTGGAGACCACTTCTGATTTTCAAGCACAACAACTGCTTGCAGCTTTGCTCTTCCGTGGCTACTCTGTTTGTGTCGAGACCCACAGAACACTGAATTCTTCCCATGGTGTTACTTACACTAGGCTGCAGATTGGTCTGACTGAGGCAGAAATCCAAATGTACCTCCCTGGTTAGGGTGTCATAGCAGTTCATTGGGTGATGAAAACAGTAGATGCCTCCTTAGCACCCACACTCACTCTCTTTCTCATTTTTGATAGAGAGGCTCTTCCATAAAAGATCAAAGCATGTTATGAAGTTGCCACTGTCAGACCATATGTTCTGAACTCAATGCACTGCTACCAGTGTCATCACTACAATCACACTCGGGAGTCCTGTCAACACCCAGCCGAATGTGTAATGTGTGGTAGGGATGCTCAAGAGGGTTATTGTCTGGGTCCTTCTCCCTGCTGCATCAACTTCAATGGCAACCTCCCGTGATTTTCACATGTATCTTGATGAGTGGGCTGTCCAGGAGATCTGGGTAGGACAAAGTGACTCATCTGGTCACTTACAAGTTGTTGACCAGTCGGAAACCCTGTGTTTTACCATCTGGCACCTACAGTATTGTTCTTGCTACATCTTGCTCCATGAAGGACATGGCCACACATACATGCAACCTGAAATTTAGCAGGGCAGTTGTAAAATCACCCAGTGTCATGGTAGCATCTCTGTCTCTGCCTCCAGCTGTGCAACATGCCACCAAACTTTAGCCTCATGGAGTAAAGTCACCAGCTACACAACCAGCAGGCCAGAAAGGTCAGAAGGAGCACTCCCATGAAGACTTCCTACATCCCTCCATCCAACCAACATCTGAGTCTTCCTCTGCCAATCAGAAAGGCTCCAAGAAATAAAACAAAGGCAAATGATTTTCTCCTTCACCAACTCAGAGATCCTCTTTGATGGTGTCGCCACGTGATATCCTCGCCCAGCCAACCTCTGTGTCACCAGTGCACACCACCAACTGCTTATGTGCCCTGGACTCTGCAGGCCAACAGAAGGAGAATTCCAACACTTTTGTAGACCTCGTGGAGCAGGATCCTCTTGCTTCTGTGCCCTGTAGCAGCAAGTCTTCAAAGGCTGGCACTGGGCAGCCACCAAGTTGACACTCCTTCATTTTTTCCTCATCATGACTCACCTCCAGTGGAATGTTTATGGTCTTCAGTCCAACAAAAAGGATTTATGGCTGCTCTTAGAATTGCAGTGTCTGCTTGTCGTCTGCCTCCAGGAAATGAAATTGCTTCCTCATGACCACTTTGTGCTCTTGCATTTCTTCCCAGTCCATTTTGACCTTCCCCCGAGGATGGCATTCCAGCTTATGGGGGAGTCATGCTGCTCATATGGGGTGACGTTCATAGTCAACCCACCTTCCTGACTATCTGCCTCAATCTGTTGCAGTTCACCTTTTCCTTCCTCACTTGACCATTCCCCTTTTTACCGTTTACATCCCTCTGTCATTTGATGTCACTGGGACAGACATTCTCTGACTTAATGGACAGGTACCTCACCCCTTTCTGCTGCTTGGTGACTTTAATGCAAACCATCCCATTTGGGGCTCTCCCAGGATCTGCCTGAGAGGTGTTCTCTTGGTTGACCTTCACCATTAAGATAACCTCTTCTGCCTTAACCCAAAGTGCCCACAATCCTTTCAGACCCCACACACACACCTATTTCCATTTGTATCTGTCCTTCTGCAACTGTGCAGCTTGCCCATCATCTTGAGTGGTCCATTCTCTCTGACACATACTTGAGCAACCATTTCCCATGTGTTATCCATTTGCTGACTCCTACCCCATCTACGTCCACACCAAAATGGCAACTTACTAAGGCCAACTGGAGGCTTTACTCCTCCCTGAAAACTTTTGACAAACAACATTTCCCCAGTTGTGATGACCAGATAGAATATCTTACAAAAGTTATCCTTACCGCCACAGAATGTTCTGTTCCTCGCAGTTCCTCTTTACCACAACATGTCCTGGACCCTTGGTGGACTGAGGTGTGCTGCAATGCAATTCACACTCCCTATGTTTTTAACCATCATCCTACAATGGCAAACTATATTCGTTATAAACAGTTGTATGCACAGTGTCGTTGCATTCTGCAGGATAGCAAAAAAGCTAGCTGGATTTCACTCACTAGTTCTTTTAACAGTTCCACTACCTCCTCCATTGTGTGGGCTAACCTCTGATGGCTCTCTGGGACCAAGAGCTATTCCCCAATTTCCAGCCTGACAGTAACAGATGATGTCATTGGGGACCCTATTGCTACCTCCAACACCTTGGGCCATTGTTTTGTGGAGATTTTGAGCTCCTCCCACAATCACCCTGCCTTGCTCCATCAGAAATGAGCAGAGGAGGCTTGGGTGATACCCTTCTCTTCTCAGAATTGTGAGTGCTACATTGCCGCCTTTATTATGAGGGAGCTAGATCATTCTCTCACTTCATACTGATCATTCGCCCCAGGGCTGGATGATGTTCACATTCAGATGTTACAGAACCTTTCTCTTGCGAGCAAGCACTTTCTCCTTCATATGTACAATTGCATTTGGGCAGAAGGCACATTTCCCAGATGCTGGTGTGAAGCCACTGTCATACCCATACCTAAGCCCAGTAAGGACAAACACCTTCCTTCTAGCTACCGCCCTATTTCTCTCACCAGCTGTGTTTGTAAGGTGATGGAACTTATGATTCATGCCCAACTGGTATAGTGGCTCAAGTCTCGCAATTTGCTAACCACTGCACAGTGTCGATTTCGAGCGTTCTGCAATTGACCATCTGGTCACTTTGTCCACCCATGTCATGAATGGTTTCCTGTGGAAATCCCAGACGCTTGCCATGTTTTTTTTTTTTATTTGGAGAAAGACTAGACAACTGCTGGAGGACTGGTATCCTCCGTACTGTCTACACGTAGGGCTTCCATGGCCGCCTGCCCCATTTCCTTCAGGAATTTTTAAAAGATTCAGTTTCCAAGGTACGTTGGCTTCTGCCTTGTCAGTCACCTTTATCCAGGAAAACAGTGTGCCTTAGGGTTCTGTCCTGAGTGTTGTCTTCTTTGCCATCACCATTAATCCTATAATGGCCTGTCTCCTGCCAGGCATCTCCGGCTCCCTTTTCATTGGTGATTTTACCATATATTGCCGCTCTCCATGGTCCTATCTCATTGAGTGGCATCTTCAGCAGTGTCTCGATCATCTTTACTCATGGGCATTGACAATGGCTTTCATTTTTCCATTGACAAAACCATTTGTACGAAATTCTGGCAGCCTGTTTGGTTGCTTCTGCCATCCTTACATCTTGGGTATGTTTCTCTTCCGTTCATTGAAACTATGAAATTCTTGGGACTCATGCTCGATAAGAAATTTGCTTTGTCCTCCCATGTGTCTTACCTGGCAGCCCACTGTACATGGTCCCTCAGTGTCCTACATGTCCTCAGTGGTACTTCCTGGGGAGCAGATCGAACGACCCTTCTCCGTTTGAACTGGTCCCTTGTCCATTCGAAACTAGACTACACATGTTTTGTTTATGCATCTGCACATCCATCCCTCTTATGCTGTCTCAATAGTATCCACCATCAGAGCATCCATATGACTGCTGGTGCCTTTTACACTAGCTCGGTTGAAAGTCTGTATGCAGAAACTGCCGAACTACCATTGTCTTACCGCCGTGACTTTCTCCTCAGCAGATATGCATGCCATTTGTCTGCCATGTTATGCCTCATTCTTCAATGACTCCTTTGATCACCAGTATGGGACCCAACCCTCTTCTCTGTTACCTTCTGGAGTTCACTTTCAACCCTTGCTCCAGCAGATTAACTACATGCTCCCTGTAACTTCCTTGCGGGTGTGAACCCTTCACCACAACCGAGCGAGGTGGCGCAGTGGTTAGACACTGGACTTGCATTCGGGAGGACGATGGTTCAATCCCGCGTCCGGCCATCCTGATTTAGGTTTTCTGTGATTTCCCTAAATCGCTCCAGGCAAATGCCGAGATGGTTCCTTTCAAAGAGCATGGCTGATTTCCTTCCCCGTCCTTCCCTAATCCGATGAGGCCCATGACCTCACTGTCTGGTCTCCTTCCCCAAACCAACCAACCAAACTTCACCACATTGGCTTCATGTGGCAGCCTTGGCCTTCATTCACTTCCTAAGGACACTACACCAGCCTCACTCTATCACCTTCAGTTTCATGACCTTCACATGCAATTTCGTGGTAGTAACTTTGTGTACACTGACAGCTCTCAGACTGACCGTGGTGTCCGGTGTGCCTTTCTCATTGGTGCCGATGTTTTTTGGTATCAGCTTCCAGAACACTAATCAGTATTTACAGCAGAGCTCTTCACACTGTATCAATGCATGCAGTACATCTGGTGACATTGGCTTTTCAATTGCATCATCTGCTCAGACTCTCTCAGTGCCCTTTAAAGCCTCAGTGTGCTGTACACCGTCCATCCCTTAGTGCATTGGGTCCAGGAAAGCTGTCACTTGCTCACTCCTGATGGAGCTACTGTGATATTTACGTGGGTTCCTGGTCACATCAGTCTGACAGGAAACGAGACTGCTGACACTGCTGCCAAGGCTGCAGTCCTCGTACCTCAGCATACTAGTTCTTACATTCCCTCTGATGATCTCTGTGTTGCCATCTGACAGTAGGTGGTGTCACTTTGTCATGACTGCTGCTCCTCCCTTCATGGGAAGAAGCTCTGGGTTATTAAGCCTGTCCCAGTGGCTTGGATGACCTGTCAGCTCTCTCACTGTGAGATCATTTTAACTAGGTTGCACATTGGACACTGTCTTTTTAATCATTGCCATTTGTTGAGTTGTGCTCCCCCACCATTTTGTGCACATTGTGCTCAACTTTTGATGGTCTGTAATTTCCTGACAGAATGCCCTTTTTTTAACCGCTTACATTCTCGTTTGTGTTTGCCGTCTGAGTTATTGGCCATTTTAGTGAAAGATGTGCGGGCTGTTGACCGCATTTTACTTTTCATTTGTCGTAGCAATCTGGCAAAGGCTATTTAATTTTTAGTTCTGGACCTCCATTTTTCTATGGTGTATTTTATAGACATTTCTCCACATCCCAGCTTTTAGTTGTTTTCTCTTCCGTCAATTAGGATTGACATGTAGTCATTTTTAACTCCTCTTTGTCTTCATTTTTTACAGTTTTGACATGAGTATGTATGACCCTAGTTGTTTTTGCTCTCTAAAAGAAAACAAAACAGAACAGAACTGCTCAATAAAGCAGACCAATACTACTTCCATAAAGTGTCTTCCATGTAGGGCAGCGTATGCACCATGGGCTGGAAAATACACATTTTTGCCCATATCTTGGCTCCTATTGGAGCTAGGAGTTTATAACCTCACAGTGCTGATACTTGTAAGGTCTGCTGTTTCTCTACCATATTGGTTGAAATTGACCTAGACATTTTGGAGAAGATCCCAGACAAACACACACACATATACATGGCTTTTTATATAACAGATTTTTACATTCCCAACTCCGGAGACGATGACAGCTGATGTTGACATCACTGCCTCTAATCTGGACGCCATCCTGTGGACTGCACATAACTCTGCTCCCTCAGTTGACAACACCACACCACCTGCCACACTTACCTCAAGGTCACAGTTTGTTTGTATCATGCCCAGTTTGGCA
The DNA here is from genome assembly GCF_021461385.2 of Schistocerca piceifrons. Taxonomy (NCBI): domain Eukaryota; kingdom Metazoa; phylum Arthropoda; class Insecta; order Orthoptera; family Acrididae; genus Schistocerca; species Schistocerca piceifrons. The sequence goes on from NC_060138.1 coordinate 1,111,592,052, forward strand.
ATGCCACACGTAACTGATGATCTCCCTGAAGCTTCCAAAAGTCTAGACATGGGCCACTACAGGTGCACCAGCTTGCATTGTCACTTTTACCTGTGCCATGTGGAACGAACATCCTCCTCACCGCCAATACTGATTTATTGGAGGCTTTGTATTTTTGACTACAACTCAAGTGCATACTTCTTTATCAGTACAGAGTAGGACATCAGCACAGTACTGAAGAATATGTTTGCACTGCTCCATGAACACAACTATGTTACATCCCCATGCCACCAACAATTCTCGAATCTCCGTGTGTGGAACAGCACATCATGTTTTACAACTCAGTGTGGATCTGCAGTGCCTGTGGACCTTCTTTGTCACCAACATCAGCAGACCTGTGTTGAGGATTGACTTCATTCAGTGTTTTCAACTTCCACCAGATTTAGAGCACACTGCCTTTTACACCACAAAACATGTTGTTGATGCTAGGGCCTTTTGCTCTGATGCTGCCTCAACATGTGCACACCATTTTGTGGTCCTCTGTGTGTTCCTAGCCATGATGATGATGCACACTCTGTCATATTACAAGAGTGAGCTGTGACCATGGCTTACCATGTTGACACATGAGCATTACCTGGAAACATGTCAAGCATCAGAGATACTCCATGCTAAAAACACAAACCTCCAACGCGTCCATAGTGTATCTGCTGCTCTCACATACACATACAAGGTGTATGTGAGTCTCTAGTCCACCCCAGCCATGATGCCAAGCCCCATCGTCTTCACCCCAGGCAACAGGTGCTTTCGATCACACTGTGTCACACAGAAGTTAGTACAGCACCTTCAGCGACAGTAACCAGCACATTGCCTCTGTGTCCCACTCTCTCCACATCATGAATGGACGCTCATCAATGCACCATCTGCAGTGATATGATGGACCACATTCTTGTGACCCCTGGTCCACCAGTCCATCACAAAGCACATCACCTGGCTCCAGCTCTTCTACGGGCAACAAAAGTGGTAATTAACGAACTGTTACAATCGGGTATAGTTCACCACTTGGCCAGTTCCTGGGCTCACTTATCAAACTAGTCTCAAAAAAGAACAGTACTGTTAGAGTGTAGTGATTACAGAGTTCTCAATGCTTGAACAATACATGACAGTTACCTCATTCCTAACATTCAAAACTTTACGTATTCCATTACAAGTGTGGCTAGGTTTAGTGCTATTGATTCCAGAAGGCCTATCTCCAAATACCTAAGCATACAGATTATGTCCCTATGACTGCTGTCATTGCACCTTTTGGTCTCTTTGAGTTTCTTTTCATGCCTTATGGATTGAAAAACGTAGCCCAAACATGGCAGTAATTTATCAGTGGCATTCTCTTCAAATTGGACTGTTGCTACGTCTACCTTGATGTTATTGTAATCTTTTCTGCCAATCCCCATGGTCATGAGTGGCCTCTTGAACTAGTTCTCACTGCTCTCAAGACACAGTCATGGGCAAGAATGAAGATAAATCTCAGTTGCAGAGAAGCAAAGTGAACTTTCTCAGACATGTCCTCCGTACCAGTGGCATCGAACCCATATCCAAACAAATGTAACTCTTCCAGCAGTTACTACCTTCAAAGTCTTACCACAACCTATAATATTTTCTAGGCATCCTCAGCTTTTAAGAATACCACCTGCTACATGCAATGGCAATTCAGGCTGCCTTCACTGACGTCATTGGCAGGTCAAATAGACAGGGAAAAAGGAAGCTCGTGTGGGTTCCTGATGTGTGAGCTGCATTCTAGCACACCAAAGATAGTCTTGTGAAAATGCTCACTCTGCACACCTGATACCAGACGCACAACTCACCATCATTACGGATGCTAGCAATATGGCTGTTGGGGCTATCCTACAACAATTTGTGGCAGATAAAACGCAACATCTTCACTTCTACTCTAGAGAACTCACAGCTCAGCAATCAATCAGCTACTTCCTGTAGATGAAGCAATTTGTTACTTCAGGGAGGATATTGAAGGTAGATGTCTTGTGATATATACAGACTACAACCCACTTGCCAGTGCAATACATCACCCGTCAAAAGAATGTGAGCCCTTGTCTTTTTCATCACCTTGACCTCATCACACAATAAACAACTGACATCCATCATTTGTAAGGAGCCAACAACATAACTGCCAACTGCCTTTCCCACATCAATACTCCACCAAGCTGGTGGACAAACAAGACTGATCCATCCATTGCACACTTATTCAGCAGACACACCTCTGATCTTTGCATTGAATGGCATGTGATTCCCACCACTGATGCCTGCAACCTCTGCAATGTCTCATAGAACATCCAGATACCATCCAATCACTGACCAGCTTCACAACCTGGCTCACCTGGGTCTTGAGCTAATGGTATGGCTCTATGGCTCTTAACTGAATGGTTTGTTTGGTTGAATGTCAAATGAAAATGTCACAGCCAGTCAGAGGCTTGCTTGGCATGCCTATGTAGCAAGGTTGGCCACCATATACAGCTCCTCCTCGGTCGCTTTGATATACCATGTGCATGATATCAGCACATGTACTGTCCTGGTCAGCACCTCCAAAATCAGAAGGCTACAAATACCTATGGCCAGTTATTTACTGAGTCTCATTGTGGGTCATCACAGTGAAATGCACTGCTCCAGTTTTCATTGACACATGCATATCTTGCTTTGGCTGTCTGGAAACAATTACCACAGAACAAGAGAGACAGTTTGTATCCTCCCTGTTCAACACACTCTGCCATGCCCTCTGTGATGTTACATGCAGCTATACAACCACATAGCACCCACAGAGTAATGTGCTAGCAGAACCGTGGCATATTACACTGTGGAGATTGCACTCATGTGTCATGGTGAACTGTGGATGTTGGCCTTGTCAGTGGTGCTGCTTTGATTTTGTACAAGGTTTAAAGAGGACCTACAGGTATCCCTTGCGGAAGTCCTGTACAGCAAGCTTTGCTCCCAGTGGAGTTCATCCACCCAACACCAACTCCAGACATGGCAGACCTGCTGGCGTTAGTGCAGAGAGTAAAGCACCACATCCACAATTTGCAGGTGCCACCACCTACTGCATACACTGCTCTGAAAACCTTTGTGCGCAAGGTGCTGTCAGATTGTGACTGTGTAATACAGCATGATGACATGATTCATCCAGTGCTACAACCTATTCTGGTCCATTTCATGTTGTCAAGCACAGCCCACATCTCTTTCAAACCTTGCTCCATGGTGTATTTGGGATAGGAAAAGTCAGTTTTGGTGCAATATTTTGGAGCGCACAAGTTACAGCCAGGCGCAGGCCTGTTAACAGTAAGTTATGCTACCAGCAGTTGCAAAGTGGAATCCAGGCCACAGGGCCATAGACCCACTGAAAAGATTAAACGCAGTGGTTTGCATGGCACAAGTTACAGGCAGAAGGGGCCCACAGGCCTACCTAGGTGTTATGAGTATGTGACTCAGAGCAGCGTGTTAGCAAAGCAGAGGTGCACAGCCACATACAGAAAGGTACCGGTGTTCTAACAAGGTATTCAAGTGTGGCAGCTCTCCTGGATGGCAGGGCGCATCACACCACCAGCTACACACAGCAGCAGATGGAGCGCCAGCATTCCTGTCCATGGAGGGTCACTGGTTTGACCCTCTGAGGCCAACGCGGGGTCCGTAGCCAGCCAGCGACAGGCCACACCATGGCTTGCTACCGCAGGCTCCTCTTCAGTCATTACCTCAGACCACATTGAGTCCAATTCCACTACTCTCTGAGGCACATATGCCGCCCCTCCCCACCACCACCCACCTCCCTACACCCGTTAATCCTGTCTTCACATGCACCCAATGCATGCCACTTTGTCCACCCCCCATCAGCCTCATCATCACTTGGCAGCATACCATCTGTACACTACCACTGCCAGGCACCAGACACCAAGAAAAGGTCCACTCCTCTCCTGCTTCACAGCTGGCCATGATGTAGTTGGTCATATGCATCTGCAGTGGTTCTCATGACCGATGACACTTACCAACCATCACTTCCCCCAGCACTCCACACTATAGGAGAGGGGGGGGGGGGGGGTCCTGTGGGGACATCAGTGCTAGTGACACAACTGACTAGAGAATTTCTACAGTATTGTAGAGTATCTGTGAGCAGTGAAAACAAAACAGTTTGATTAGAACATGGTGTAATATGGCTGTGCTGTCATGCTCTCTGTATCAATAAAGATGTATCACAAAATATTGTCAGCTATATTATTGATATGTCTTCTTATACCAGATATGGAAAGCTAACACATACGTATTTATATATGAGATACATTAAAAAATGTGTAGTATGTGTCTCATGTAAAAATTTGAAGTAAATCAGTCAAGAACTTTTCCGGGAGGTTACGAACAATATTCTGACTTTATGCAGAGTGTCTCACACAAAACCAGTATACCTCACACACCAGTTAATCATCTCTAGTCCAATTGCTTGTGAGTTGGAAACATTGTCTGAAGAGTTGGCTACACTGCATTTTATCAGAAAATTGAGTGCAACTGTATATTCGTTCGTCAGTTAGTATTATCTATTCTTTTTTAGTTAGTTCATTGTTACTCGAATCTTGGACATAAGGTGTAACAGTTTTATGTGGGACACCCTGTAACAGCCTGTGTCTGTTTGAGTGTTTGTTACTGAGTTGTGTAAAAACTTGAAATAAATCAGTCAAGAGCTTTTCGAGATTTTTGGTGACAACATTAGGAATCGATAGGTTGATAGCCCTGTCATCTCTATCCTTCTACAATTACAAAATTGTTAAGCAGTTTTACACTTATTTTGTTTGGCTGGAATTTTACATCAAGGTTCCCCTTGAAATCATTGTTACTACTCTGAATGTTTGATGTTCCACTTTGCCTCTTTGCAATGTGTTGTGTTCTGTCCAAGCAACCCTAGCATTGTCTGTGCTGGCTGTATCTCGCAAAACCCAGCCAGGTTTGAGGTGATGCATGGAGACAGTGACCAGCTTCCTGTGTGTAGTAGTATTCCATGTGTATTGTCATCCCATGCCAGTACACAATGTGGTCCAGAATACAGTGCCCACATGCTGGTATGACGTATTGCCCCATAACATAATGTACTCACAGTCTGCTGGAAGCTTGTGCACAAAAATTTTTGGTGAGCCATGGGATTAGGGAGTATGTTGTTTCACCCTCTGGACTAGGGCTGGTAACTCTGTAGTGGCCGGTAGTATTGGAGAGATGAAATCTGCTGATAGATCTCCTGTGCATCTGTATAAAATCTCTGCTAATTAAGCATTCTTTGAATATGGATTGAACATCCAACAGGACTCTGGGTAGGGATTCTGTTCACTGCCCCCATGGCTCATAAGTGCTGCCACGAGTGTTCAGTGCTGGCATTCCACCAGTCTGTTACTCTGCTGATAGATAGGCTGTAGTGTGGTAGCACTGAATGCCGCAAAGGTTACGTAGCTCGGAGAACAGTACCAATTCATATTGGTGGCCCTGGTCGGAAGTGATGGATGCCAGGCAGCCAAAATGAGGTATCCACATCTGTACAAACACCCTTGCCATTGTTTCTATTGTTATATCTGGCAGGGATACATCTCAACCCAGCAAGTGATGCAACTGATCACAGAAAGACTATACCGATAACCTTTTGACTTTGGTAGGTGGCCAACCAGATTGAGGTCCCCAAGTTGTAAGTGACCATTAAGTATTTTCTATCACCCTTTCTTCATTCTTGCAGGCTAGAGCCCACAATTTCCAGTCACACTTCACATCAGGCCAGACAAATAGGTCCATAACACACTTAGTTTTTAGGGTGAAACTCTGTGTGTGAAAGTTGATGTGAGCTATTGAAGATAGGCTCTGTTGAGCTTAACAGGATTGGTGAGAAGAGGTAGTTTCATGACACATCACACCAGACTTGCATGTAGGAATCAGAGATGGTGTGCCACTATGATTTCAGATCAGTCATAGTATCTTGTAGAATACAGCAGACATGCAGGTCCTATTACTGAGCTTCTGTCGTAGGTGGTGTGAACTGACTATATACCGGGTGATCAAAAAGTCAGTATAAATTTGAAAACTTAATAAACCATGGAATAATGTAGATAGAGAGTTAAAAATTGACACACATGCGTGGAATGACATGGGGTTTTATTAGAACCAAAAAAACAAAGTGTCGCTAGACGCCTGAAAGATCTCTTGTGCACGTCGTTTGGTGATGAACGTGTGCTCAGCTGCCACTTTCATCATGCTTCGCCTCCCAGGTCCCCAGACCTCATTCCGTGTGATTATTGGCTTTGGGGTTGCCTGAAGTCACAAGTGTATCGTGATTGACTGACATCTCTAGGGATGCTGAAAGACAACATCCGACGCCAATGCCTCACCATAACTTCGGCGACGCCAATGCCTCACCATAACTCTGGACATGCCTTACAGTGCTGTTCACAACATTATTCCTCGACTACAGCTATTGTTGAGGAATGATGGTGGACATATTGAGCATTTCCTGTAAAGAACATCATCTTTGCTTTGTCTTACTTTGTTATGCTAATTATTGCTATTCTGATCAGACATTTTTTGATCATTTGTATTTTTTTGGTTCTAATAAAACCCCATGTCATTCCAAGCATGTGTGTCAATTTGTACCTCTCTATCTACATTATTCCGTGATTTATCCAGTTTTCAAATTTATACTGACTTTTTGATCGCCCGATATTTACTTGAGACAGGCAATCCACCATGACATTGTTTGCACCACTGAAGTGCTGAACATCAGTGGTAGTTTGTGCATCATAATCGAGGTAGTAGAAATGATGTGGTGAATAGTCTTTTACCAGATTGTCTACAGAATGTGCTAGTGGTCATTGGTCCATGTAAATTGAAAGTTGTGCATCCTCAGTGTCATCCTTAAAGTTCTGCATTGCCTTGTATGAGTCTAGCAGTGTCGATTATAAGCTGACCATTTACGGTGAGATTCAGGTGCAGCCCCTGTGAAAAGAAATGTAACAGTAGTTGTTTGTTCACAATTGTCTGTGGAAGAAATGTGCTGGTGGCAGTTTCACTCACATCAGAGTTGATTGACAAGGGTGCTGCCATGACCAGATGGGCTAATATCATAGCATGTAGCAAGCTAAGCCCAATTTGGTTGAAGCCCTTTTGCATTTTTGGAGTCCAAGTGGGAGCCTGTTTGCCTCGTGTGCTTTTTCCATCCAGTGCGTCCATCAACAGGGCCTGTACAGCTGCTGCTTGTGGCACATGACATCTGTAGAAATTAATATGCTGAGAAATCATTGTAATGCCAATAGTTCCTAGCCCACAGGGTTGACGGTAAGCCGTGCGCAACGGATCGTGGGTTGAACCCCAGCTTGACTGACAGCATATTCCAGGAAAGTTACTTCAGGTTGTTGAAGTTGGCATTTGTCATCATTCATCACTACCCTAAAACGTTCAAGAGTCTCAAAACAAAGTGTGTGTGACCCTCATCATGACCCTGCATAAATACAGGAAAAATTAAAATATTGTCCATGTGTGAGAAAGAGAATTGAGCTGTTGCCATGTTTGGGCTGCATTTTTCAAACTGTGAGGCATGAACGAGAATGTGTAGAGCCCGAATGAAGTTATTATCACAGTTTTGGGTACATCCTCAGTAGCTGTGGGAATTTGCTGTTTAGAACATTGAACACTGGAGAAGTACCTGCCAAGATATGAATAAGATCTCGTTGGTTCAGTATTGGTAACAGTCTGGTACAGTGTGGCGATTCAGAGCCCAAAAATAACCATGTAACCTGTATGTTCCATCTTATGTATAAAATAAATGTGTGGGTGAAGCCCACAGGCTTTCCAATAGCTCAACTATGATTGCTTGCAATAATTCATCGGTAGCAGTTTTAGTTGCTCATAGTTTGTCTGCTGCCAGTCTGCATGCTTTGTGGCAACTCAGCAGACCTGGTGTGGAGTTAATTTTGTGTACAGCATCCCAAGTAATGCTTTTTTGTTTATATGTCACACAAGGCACTTGGGGAACACGAGGGCACTCGAAGGGGGTGCATGCACACTGTTAGGAAAGTTCACCTCGCTGGATTGTATCTGTGGGGTGTCAGGCGTGCAGTATGTCCTAACTGTCAGTGTGTTTCATCTACCAACGTCCTGTTTGTGGAAGATATTTGGAGACAGTGTGGTGTTCCTGCTATAGGTAAGATTGCACAGCATCCAATCCCCTTCCCAACAAAAGTACTCAGGATTTAAGTTATAAAGTCTGAGCTTCTCCTTTTTTAACTTCTTCATAACTTTTATTTGTCCTAAAGCCCCACAACCATTAAGTAGTTGCAGGCTCTCTCATATGTAGAGATCGAAGTGAGCAGTACTGTAATAGCCAGCTCCAAAGCTGCATGTGAATGTGCTGGCAGACTGCCACTAATACTGAGTACTAACACTCCACTGCCAGTTTGACTGAGGATACCTTGTGTTAAAGTAGGGGAGAGGTAAAATTGACAGAGAAAATCCATGCCCTAGATCGGTTCATGAACATCTGCAACCATGAACTCCCATGGAAATTTCTCATCCAAATTTCTCATGCAACCCTATGACCATGATGCACATGACAGTTACAAATAGCCTAATACAAGTGTCGTTTGTGGCACGCGGTCAGAGGACAGGTGTTGTAAGTTCTATTTGTTGTGATCCTCTGGGCATGGTGCTCACTTCAGAGACAATTTCAATAACAAAGTATTCATTTGTTGACTTGTCTAATTTGTACAGTCTATTACTGTCACTTTACAAGGCACTTTACAGGGCAAAACGAGTTTGGCCCACATGCTTGAGCTGCAGATGACATTGTTGAGTGTAGTGATCCAGAGCACTTATTGCAGACCATGTCTTACATTTGAGTGATTGCACATTGTGGAGCAGTCTAGTATCCGGTCACCAAAGTGGTTGTGAAACTGGCACAGTCATGGCTACAGTCCCTGACTACTGTGAGGAGTCTTATTGTCAGCCATGGGTGTGGCAATCATGGCCAGACAGAGGTTGCTGCCCTCATGATGGGCACTGCTGACATCACTCTTGAGAGTGAATATAATCGCTAGGGTGTCATTGGCCCTTCATGGTTGCATGTGAAGTGTCATGCCAGGAACGTGCTGGTGGTGGTCATTGTTGTCTGTCGCATATGAGTGCTGTCATTGCTGTATGAATGCCAAACGTCTGTCAGCCAGGAATAATTTTTATTCTGTCATTTAATTTTCATGAGAAATCATCACCAACTGAATCTGAGGAGGTAATTTAATCAACCAGAGCATGTTATCTGGCATGAGAGTCAGGTTGGTCGATTCCCAAATGTGTCTCCACAGTTGAGAAGGTTCTCGTGCCACCCAATCTTTCTTCATAAATTACTTGTTGCAGCTCATGCTCTGGTGCCTTGGGTGACTCAGTGTCAAATTTGTTTTTCGCCAGAGATGTTTGTATGATGTTGCTAATGATGTCGGTGTGATCCTCCATGTTGATTAGTAGGACCTCTAACTTGGAAGTATCATCAAAAATTTCATAACTGTATAGTATGAATTTGCTGCTTGTGAACATTGTCGCCGGGGTTTCAGATGGAAGGTCAATAGATTAGGGTGTAAACTTAGTTATATATGTGCCCCACAGAAGTCCTGTTGTTGGTGTGCTGGAATGAGTGGTATGAGGGTGATGGCATACAGGATCCCTTGGACTGCGTGCAGCAAGGGTGGCAAACAGAGAGTCTTCTCTTGTGACCCAGCCAGCTGGGCCCCACATGAGGTTATGAGCTGGGTCACTTCCGACATGGACAGGGATGGGCCAGTAAAATCACAAGAGGTGTTGTCAAGTAGATGTGAATTAGTTTGCAGCATGAGGGAAGATTAGCTTCGTCAAGGAGGTTGGAAGGCATTACACATTATTCATGCACTTATTCACCATCGTTGTTGTCAATGATAGGATGTAGCGGAATGTCACTTCCATGTTTCACATAAATTTTTGACGGATCTGGATGGAAGAAAACATTATGCGAGTCACTTTGAAAGTCACTGTTTTGTCCATATTGTTTGAAAAGACAGGGATTGTGGAATGCCTCCATTTTCTGAGTGAACACAGTCTGAGGAGGTGCATTTGCTATGTTCAGTAGATGCTGCTGTTCATTGCAGGGTCACAACTGTAGTGATTCCTGTGGGGAATGCTCACAGAATGAAGCAGAATGCTAGTAAATGCAGTTAACACACAATTCATTACCTCTAACAGATGTATAACAGAAATGCATATGCGCAGTTCAATGTTCAGTTCCTTCCTCTGTGAGGCCTAAACACATATTGCTGCCAAAGAGTCTTATTTATATAATGCTTCACATCATTGGTGGTGAAGATCCCATATTTACAACATGCTTCATGTAAATGTACAATGAAACAGCAGACAAAATGCCCAACCCCTTAAACAAATAACACAAAATGATAATCAGTGAGTGCATTTTTGAGCAATGAAGACTTTTTTCTTAAAGAGGAGTTACCCCAGAATATTATTCAACATGATATTATTGAATGAAAATATGCAAAAAATGTTAACTTACTGATTTGTCTCTCTGCAAGATTTTCAAAGATTCGAAGTACAAATGTGGCTGAAGTAACTTGTCTTAGGAGTTGAAATTTTTTTTTTTTTTTTTTTTTTTTCAGTTTAAACTCTCATAAATATAAAAGTCTAAAAATTTTGAAATTTACAACCAAGTTATTGTTTTCTTACCATGTGTTACACTTATCATTGATGTAGTGCCTCCAGATGTGCAAAACTGAATATGTTGTGTCCAGAATGAAATTTTCACTCCACAGCAGAATGTACACTGATACAAAACTTCTTGATAGATTAAAACTGTTTGCTGGAACAACACTTGAACTTGAGTGTCTCTGCTGCATTGCCAATGAAGCAGACACCAAAAAGTGTGTAAATTATCAGATGTTGACCTCCACCTCGAAGATGGCTTCATCTGTACCTCCGTCCATATCAAACCTACTAACCACCAGCAATACCTCCACTCTGACAGCTGCCACTCATTCCATACTGAGAAGTCACTTCCATACAGCCTAGCCAACCACGGTCGTCGCATTTGCAGTTCTGAGCAGTCCTTCTCAAAATATACCAATGGTCTCACTGAAGCCTTCACTGACCATAATTATCCTCCCAATCTTGTACAAAAACAAATCTCCTGTGCCTTATCTTTCCAGTCTCCCACCACCTCCAAAAGTCCCACTGTCTGGCCACAGAAGAGCATTCCCCTAATAGCTCAGTACCGCCCAGAACTGGAGCAACTGAATTACATTCTCCGCCAGGGTTTCGAATACCTCTCATCATGCCCTGAAATGAGAAATGTCCTGCTCACTGTCCTTCCCACCCTTCCCACAATCGTATTCCACCATCCACCAAACCTACACAATATACTCATCCACCTTACACAAACCCTGCTCCGAATCCCTTACCTCATGGCTCATAACCCAGTAACAAACCTAGATGTGAGACCTGTCCCATACATCCTCCCACCACCACCACCTTCTCCAGTCCAGTCACTGACATCATCTATCCCATCAAAGGCAAGACTACTTGTGAAACCAGTCATGTGGTCAACAAGCTAAGCTTCAACCATTGTGCTGAATTCTATGGATCCATGACAACCAACAAGCTGTCTGTCTCCATGAATGGCCACTGACAAACTGTGGCCAAGAAACAAGTGGATTACTCTGTTGCTGAATATGCTGCCGAACACGATATCCTTCATTTCAATGATTGCTTCATAGCCCGTGCCACATGGATCCTTCCCACCAACACCAGCTTTTCTGAATTGCACAGGTGGGAACTTTCCCTGCAATACATCCTATGTCCCTGTAACCCTCCTGGCCTCAGCCTTTGTTAGTCACTGTCCTCACTGATCCAGCCCCTTCGCTGCTCCCGTTCCAGCACTATACAGCTGTCATTCCACCACTCCACCCAGACTTTTTATTTCTCTCATTTTCTGCTACTTCCCTTGCCCCTGCCCCTCCACCTAACCTGCAGCACTTTACTGTCCACCAGCCCCACCATATTATCCCTCCCCCTCCCTGCTACAGCCTCCTCCTTACTCCCACCCAGTCACGACTTCCATCATGCACTGGTGCTGCTGCTGGCAGTGTGGTTTCAGTTGTCTGAGACTGCAGTCATGTGTGTCAGTTGCGTTTGTGTGTGTGTGTGTGTGTGTGTGTGTGTGTGTGTGTGTGTATTGCTGACAGAGGCCAATTGCCGAAAGCTTTAATTGTGAAACTCTTTTTGTTGTGCCTGTCTGTGACTCAGCATCTCCACTATATGATGAGTAGCAACTTTCTTTCTCAGAATATTGTCACATTCAATCTTGGATTTTCCATTGTTTTATCTTAATGATTTCTGTTGCATACATTCCATGACTAGGCTTTGTTTATCTTCAACATCTGTAAATGTAACATTATACATGACTGTAAATTTTATCAGCTAAACTGTAAACAGCATCTTGCATGCTAACATAATGGTGGAATACTTACATTGTCTCATCTACACCATTGTAACATATTAATTAGCTTGGATACATGCAAAGCTGGAATATAATGTTCTCGTACATTTCTTGCGAACTAAACTGCAGATTTTAACTTTTCCTATTTATTCTATTTAGTACATTTTCAGACACAAGTTAAACCAAGTCTGTGTAAAAATTCTTGCTCTTAGTAAATTACACATTACTAATTTATACAAATTATAACTATGAACTTTACATTATGTCTTTTCACCTTGAGCTCTACTTTAGAACTTCAGACTTGGAACTCTCCATGAGAGCCAGTGTTTACCAACACATGCCTCAGCAATGTTAACCCTGTAACAGCAAAATGAATACAATACAAGGTGTGACTGGAAAGTTTTAAGAATGGATCTGCTACTGCTTATTGGTTTGACGAGCAGGTACAAGGAGGGTGGGGAGTGAGACATTGCCTTGTCCTTGACCGCCCTCTGACAGAAAACTGCATTTCCTTTATTCAGTTCATTGTGGCAGCTGGTTGAGTGTGGGTCTGTTAGGGCTTGTTGCTGGATTCTATCTGCGTGAAAATGGCCGTAAAAATGGAGCAACAAGTTTGGGTGAAATTTTGTTTTAAAACCAGAAATCAGCTTCTGAGACTTACAAACTATTAGAAACAGCTTTTGGAGATAATTGTATGAGCCAGTCAAATGTTTTTGTCTGATTCAACAGATTTAAAAATGGACATGAATCAATTGAAGATGAACCACAGTCTGGCCATCCTTTCACCTCAAAAATGAATGAAAATGTTGCAAAAGCTCATAATTTAGTGTACTCTGATCGTAGACTTACAATTAGGGAGATGGATTATGAACTTAATTTAAGTTTCTATGCAGTTCAGTCAATTCTAGCTGAAGATCTGAACATGCATCGAGTGTCCGCAAAATTCATTCCAAAAGTGTTCTCAAGTGACCAGAGACAGTACCAACTTCAAGTGTGCCAACAGCTTATTAATTGGACTAAAAATGACCCAGACTGGTTGAATAGGGTAACTACAGGTGGCACATCATGGGAATATGGATATGATCCTGAAACCAAAGTGCAGTCTTCACAGTGGAAGACTCCAGGATCATGTTGACCAAAAAAAGCACGGCAAAGTCGGTCGAAGGTAAAGACAATGTTGTTGACTTTTTTGATTCTACCAGTATTGTGCATCATGAATTTACCCCTGTAGGACAGACAATTAATCAGGAATACTACAAATGTATCCTTGAGCATTTGCATGAAAATGTGCAGAAGAAAAGGCCTGCTGTTTCATAAACTGAAATTTTCACTGAAAGGGAGGCGATTTGACTCAATTGAAAACATCCAGGCAAATACAGAGAGAGGCGTTAACACACTTTAGAAAAAAAATTTCCAGGAATGTTTCCAAAAGTGGAAACATTGTTGGAGTCAGTGTGTTCCATCAGAAGGGGACTATTTTGAAGGGGATGCACCACAGTAGCATGTAAGTACCACCATTGTACAATTACAAGCCCATTCTTAAAACTTTTCAATCACACCTCCTATAATTTTAAACTCTGGAACATATTTACAAAACTTACCTACTTTCAATACAGTTCTATAATCACCTTACAACAAAATAATTTTCAGTTGATTGTTTTCCTTTTCTTTATGTAAAATTCTGTTAACCTTTTCTTTATAATGATATTTTGACTACCTGTGCAATTGAAACAGCTGACACAACTCTTTTATATTCGGATTTCAAACCAATAATTACATAACTTCTCATTTAGTGATTTGACATTATGAAACATATATCACTCCTTTCCATTAGCAAATTATAATATAATAATATTTATCTTCACATTACAGGTTTTCTTTATTTGTTTACATAAGAAATACTCATTTATTTTGTACTTTTAATGATGAATTAATTACAATTAAATAAAAGCTAAATTACAATACAGGCCTCAGTTCTTGTGTATAGATAACATTTTTACTGCTTGTATGTTTTTTTATTGATGTCTTCAAAATATTTACACTCCCTAGTGATCTACCAACCCACCATCACAGCATTCTTATTAACCTACCCAATCCACTGTAATACATCATACACCAGGCAAACACACAGACTTCTCCTCTGGATCATCCTTTGGATCATATTGTTGTTTGACACACTTCGAACATTAAATTGGCCACCAGATGATGCAGCCTTGTGCTGAGACTTTTTTTCTTTTATGTTACATATGACCACACTTGTACAACACTAATAAATTGTATGACAGTATTATGAAATGGATAGATTGATGCTCTCCAGAGAGGAGACATTGAGATGCAGGCAGGTATGACAAAGAGACTACTATACATCTGCATTTTGGCCAAAAGGCCCTCTTCTATACTAGAAAATACACACACATTCTTGCAAGCACAGCTCAGACTTGCATGACCACTGTCTCTGGTCACTGAGGCCTCCCACCTCCTCTATATGGCGAGTATCAATCTATCCTTTTCATAATATTGTCATTATTCCATCCTAGATTTTCCACTGTATGACAAATAAAGTGTAGTTTGACATCTTAAACACTGCTGCTGACACCATGTAAGGGTGGGGGTGGGGGGACAAATGCAGAAGATGTATGATGGGAGGAGTTCTCTTCCCAATTTTGCTGTTTAATCTCAATTTGACTGGAAGACCCTCTTTCAAATTCTGAAGGTGGCAGGGGTAAAATACAGGGAGCAAAAGGCTATTTACAAATTGTACAGAAACCAGATGGCAGTTATAAGAATCGAGGGGCATGAAAGGGAAGCAGTGGTTGGGAATGGAGTGAGGCAAGGTTGTAGCCTCTCACCGATGTTATTCAATCTGTATATTGAGCAAGCAGTAAAGGAAACAAAAGAAAAATTTGGAGTTGGAATTAAAATCAATGGAGAAGAAATAAAAACCAATGACATTGTAATTCTGTCAGAGACAGCAAAGGACCTGGAAGAGCAGCTGAATGGAATGGACAGTGTCTTGAAAGGAAAATATAAGATGAACAAAACAAAAGCAAAATGAGGATAATGGAATGTAGTCAAATTAAATTGGGTGATGCTGCGGGAATTAGATTAGGAAATGAGACACTTAAAATAGTAAACGAGTTTTGCTATTTGGGGAGCAAAATAACTGATGATGGTCAAAGTAGAGACGATATAAAATGTAGACTGGCAATGGCAAGGAAAGCGTTTCTGATGAAGAGAAATTTGTTAACATCGAGTATAGATTTAAGTGTCAGGAAGTCGTTTCTGAAAGTATTTGTATGGAGTATAGCCATGTATGGAAGTGAAATGTGGACGATAAATAGTTTAGACAAGAAGAGAATAGAAGCTTTTGAAATGTGGTGCTACAGAAGAATGCTGAAGATTAGATGGGTAGATCGCATAACTAATGAGGAGGTATTGAATAGAATTGGAGAGAAGAGAAATTTGTGGCACAACTTGACTAGAAGAAGGGATCGGTAGGTAGGGCATATTCTGAGGCATCAAGGAATCATCAATTTAGTATTGGAGGGCAGTGTGGAGGGTAAAAATCATAGAGGGAGACCAAGAGATGAATACACTAAACAGATTCAGAAGGATGTAGGTTGCAGTAGGTACTGGGAGATGAAGAAGCTTGCACAGGATAGAGTAGCATGGAGATCTGCATCAAACCAGTCTCTGGACTGAAGACCACAACAACAACAACAACAATCTCAATTTCTCTTTTCTTATCATACCTTACATGCAGGAATCTTGAGTTGCAAAAAGTTACTGATTTTATGATTATATGTTGCCTGTTTAATCCATTAAAGTCTGTTAAACAGAAATATCATGTTTTACATTTGGTTATAGTTTCATTGTGAAGGCTGTTTCTTGCAGTTTCAAACTTCCTAATTTTTTTCCCCACTAGGAACTTCTTCACACCTATTCACAAGCATCTTCAATAACCACTACAGTGCTCCATCAGGATTCTGCTTTGATATTCTGTGTAATGATGAGCCAGTCAATGATGACCCTGACAGTAGAGGCTACAATGTTGATGAAAAAGTAAGAACATATTGCAAATGCCTACTAATGGGTACCGACTTAAATAATTGACATCCTCATTTAATAAATTACATTGTTCTGTGTTCTAATAGAGTTAACACTATTTCAGGTTAACAACTTCATAAATTTTGCTAGAAATGTAGCAAAATATTATGTCACCAATAACATTATTGTTCCAATGGGGGACGACTTTCACTACCAAGATGCACATGTGAATTTTAAAAATATGGACAAACTTATATGGTATGTTGTTGCATTAAAATATATTTTATTGTATTCTATTACATCAAGTTGGTGTAAGGGTTTCTTCTTACATTTGCTTATGTCATGATCTGAGAAAAATCTATTCATCTGTGGCATAAAATGGAGATGCATAGGAAACAGTGGAGTCCACCAAGCTTTCAGAACCACAGCCCCTTCTTATGGAGAACACTTGTGATGTATTGAGGACATCACAAAGGCGTCATTTGTGGTCAAATACAAAAGCACAATTTGCAAGCTCAGCTATCATCTGCATTTATGTTCGAGCATGCATTTCTCACTGTGTTCCCATATTTTTGTCCAGTCCTTGTATAAATGAGCTAGTAAACAGAGTCAGAAGTTCCATAAGGCTTTTTGCTGATTAAGTTGTTGTGTACAGTGAAGTCATAACTCTAGAAAATCATACCAAAATGAACAGAGACCTGCAGACATCTAGATAACATGTATGTAATGCATTGCACGTAAATAGGAAGAAAGACCCACTATTGTAGAATTGCAGAACAGTTACTGCAAGCAAATATCTAAGTGTATGCCTATGGAACAATTTAAAGAAGAACAACAACATAGGACTAATTGCAGATAAGGCACATGGCATCCTGAGATTAGTTGAAAGTATCCTCATGAAATGTAGTTCACCCAATCACAAAACCCTCAATCTATCAATACTTGAGCATTGCTCATCAGTCTGTGATCTGTATCAGATAGGATATATTGAGGAAATAAAGAAGATCTGAAGAAGAACAGATCATTTATTTACAGGTTTATTTAGTATGCATGAAAGTGTCATGGAGGCAATTGGCCATGTCTAGTGTCAGACACTGCAAGAGATGCATTCTGCATTGCAGTGTGCTTTACCATTAAAAATTCCAAAAGCACGTCTCTAGAAGAGTCAGCCAATATGTTGGTTTCGTCTATGTACAGGGTGATTATAATGAAAGTTAAACTTTCAAAATGCTGTACAAATAAACCACTGGTCAGAATGACGTCACATTGCAACGAAATATTATCGGAGAAGGGGGAAAACGTATGGCAGAAGTAAAAAAAAATAGTGTGAAAATTGATTGATAGGTGGCGCTATATTTGTCAGAACACATAAATGAAAACACCTGTCATGTGCACGACCCATTGAAGTTGGTATAAACATGCCACGTACAAGGCTTTTCCTCCTTTCACATCTGTGACGTTCACCATGACTGCCTAAATGAAAGATCACGCTCTGCTTGTAAAGCTGTATTACAAGAATGATGACTGTGCACACATTGTTCTGCATAAGTTCCAGACACTGAAGGTTTCAAAAAAAGGCATTGGTCCGACAACTGTCATGGGTCTGTAGAAAATGATTCGGAAATTCAAAAAGACAGGTTATTTTGCTGTGCAGCCTGGTAGAGGGAGGAAACAAATTAATTCAACATCAGTAGAACTAGTGGCCACAGCAATACAGGAAGAGATGAGTGGTGGTCTGCAAATGTATAGAGCATGGCGAATTGACCGAACATCAGACATACCCATGAGCACGGTGAGTAAAATCCTGCGAAACATCCTTTCTTGCTATCCATTCAAAATTACCCATGTGCGTGAGTTGCTTCCTGTTGACCTGCCAGCAAGAGAGACCTTTACTTTAGAATTTCTTGCTCACATGTAAGTGGTCTCTGATTGGCCAAGTAGGAGTTTGTGGACAGATGAAGCCCACTTCCAGCTGACAGGATGTGTCAACACCACACAGAACCGTTGAGTGTGGGCAACGGAAAATCCACAGGCAAATCAACCAGTACCACTTCATCCTGAAAAGGTCACTGTGTGGTGTGGGTTTATGGTATCATTTATCATAGGGCCATATTTTTTCTAAGAGACAGGTGCTTCCGGTCCTGTTACCTGTACTGTCACTGGTAAGCACTATGAGTGTCTTTTGTGCAACCACATCATTCCAGCTCTCCAACAACATGGAAGTGTGGAGCGGATCATTTTTATGCAAGGTGGCACACCTCCACACATTGCAAATCCAGTTAAGCAACTACTGAAGCACCTTTTCAGAAATGCTAGAATTATAAGCCGCCATTTCCCTACAGCCTCGCCGTCCCGATCACCTGATAATCTGTGTGACTTCTGGCTTTGGGCTATCTGAAAGATGTTGTGTCCAATTGCAAACTTAGCTGCATTGAAGGCATGCATTGCACAACACATTCTGAAAGTGACCCCAGAAACACTTTGATCAGTTGTGGAACACGCTTTTTCTCAATTTCAACTTGTTGCAGAAAATGGTGAACAGCATATTGAACATGTTTTTCACCAGTAACATGGAAATTAATAATCTGATTTGGTTTTAATTGATGCTTTTTATGTGGTTTTTGGCCTCAGAACAATTAAAAACCTATGTGATTGATGCTTTTTAAATGGTTTTTGGCCTCAGGACAATTAAAAACCAAAGTGAATGATTTATGCGTTTTTTGGCCCAAGCACAATTAAAAACTGATTTTTCCCATCTGATGTGATATGACTTTGCCGTGGTGGATGGTCTTATGTAACTAACAGTATCACACCTGTTCACCCATACACACTCAGTAGTACAGTTTGTTTAATGTCAAGCATACACCATAGGCATTGTTGTATGATTCATTTGTCATTTGTAGTCGACCACTAATAAATTATGATGCTTACAGCACCATCTATTGCTACATTTTGGAGCTATTAGTTTTTATTCTGCCATACACTTTCCCCCTTCTCCGATAATGTTCAGTTACAATTTGAGGTTATTCTGACCAGTGGTGTTATTTCTACAGTAGTTTGAAAGTTTAATTTTATTTATAAACACCCTGTATATCTTGCAAAAAGCCCATGAAGATAAAATTAGAGAGATTTGAGCTCATACCGAGGCCTACCAGTGATTGTTCTTCCCGCGAGCCATCCACAAGTGGAACAGGAAAAGGGAGAAATGACAGTTCTACACAATGTAAGCCTCTGCCACACACTGTAAGGTGACTTATGCTCACTCTTGATACTAACTTTTACCCAAACATTCTCATATGCAGCTTCAATTGTAGTCTCAGTGGATTTGAGTAATATGTCTATTGCAATGAATACTCCAGTTTCTTTCCTGTAAGCCTAAACTTCTACTGTACACTTAGATTTACTGAAAAAAATCTCAGCACTGTCAATTAGTTAGCTTACTGAACACAGTGTTATATGAGCTCCATTGCTTTTGAGGAGTGCTTTGAACTCTGGAACTTTGTCATGAATGCCTGAATGCTGTGAAGGTTGCCCATTAGGCTTTTAATAGCTTCATCTGTGGACAGGGGTCTAACACTGATAGAGTGCATGCAGAATAAGGTGGCCAGTAGGTGCACAGTTGGCGCAAAGGTGCTGAGTGCTATGAGAATTTCTTTACCCACTTTCAGTGCTGACAGGTGCACACCCTGAAATCTTTCTTAAATGATTTAACAGAAACCAATTGGTAAAAAATTTACTTTTGTGTTACTTACAGCTTTATGTATCAGCATCATGAAGAAGTGCCCATCATTTTGTTAATGGTCATAGTTATTGTGGTATTTTGCAATGAAATAACACGCTGCACCAAATTCAAAAAGTTTGAAGTGAAGAATAGTGGTCGCTATGATTTTGTGTTTGATGCATATTACCTGATATGTTGCTGCATATGAAATGTAGCTGTTGTTTTTGTTGTGGTCTTCAGTCCCGAGACTGGTTTGATGCAGCTCTCCATGCTACTCTATCCTGTGCAAGCTTCTTCATCTCCCAGTACCTACTACTACCTACATCCTTCTGAATCTGCTTAGTGTATTCATCTCTTCGTCTCCCTCTACGATTTTTACCCTCCATGCTGCCCTCCAATACTAAATTGGTGATCCCTTGATGCCTCAACACAGTCCTACCAACCGATCCCTTCTTCTAGTCAAGTTGTGCCACAAACTTCTCTTCTGCCCAATCCTATTCAATACTTCCTCATTAGTTGTGTGATCTACCCATCTAATCTTCAGCATTCTTCTGTAGCACTACATTTCAAAAGCTTCTATTCTCTTCTTGTCCAAACTATTTATCATCCATGTTTCAATTCCATAACTTCCATACAAATACTTTCAGAAATGACTTCCTTACACTTAAATCTATACTCGATGTTAACAAATTTCTCTTCTTCAGAAACACTTTCCTTGCCATTGCCAGTCATCATCATCATCATCATCATCATCATTTAAGACTGATTATGCCTTTCAGCATTCAGTCTAGAGCATAGCCCCCCTTATAAAATTCCTCCATGATCCCCTATTCAGTGCTAACATTGGTGCCTCTTCTGATGTTAAGCCTATTACTTCAAAATCATTCTTAACCGAATCCAGGTACCTTCTCCTTGGTCTACCCCGACTCCTCCTACCCTCTACTGCTGAACCCACGAGTCTCTTGGGTAACCTTGCTTCTCCCATGCGTGTAACATGACCCCACCATCTAAGCCTGTTCGCTCTGACTGCTACATCTATAGAGTTCATTCCCAGTTTTTCTTTGATTTCCTCATTGTGCACACCCTCCTGCCATTGTTCCCATCTACTAGTACCTGCAATCATCCTAGCTACTTTCATATCCATAACCTCAACCTTATTGATAAGGTAACCTGAATCCACCCAGCTTTCGGTCCCATACAACAAAGTTGGTCGAAAGATTGAACGGTGCACAGATAACTTAGTCTTGGTACTGACTTCCTTCTTGCAGAAGAGAGTAGATCGTAGCTTAGCGCTCACTGCATTAGCTTTGCTACACCTTGCTTCCAGTTCTTTCACTATGTTGCCATTGCCAGTCTACATTTTATATCCTCTCTACTTCGACCATCATCAGTTATTTTGCTCCCAAAATAACAAAACTCCTTTACTACTTTAAGCATCTCATTTCCTAATCTAATCCCCAAATTTAGCTAATCTTCTGAATTTTTCTTTGGACTTGGGTGGAGTTGTCTATCCTCACCAATCTTAAAAGCTGATGTTATGTAACACACTCATTTGTGAGCCAGAATGTAATGAGACATTGTCATTTTGATATTAGTGCCTTTACTCTTTCACTTGATCCATCTCTCCACTCATTGGGTGTAGCACGCAAACAGTGAATGCATGTTTCAGTGACATGTATGGTAGGTCTACCATCTTCACAGAACTTTTTTATTTTATTTAAATAGTCAATACATGTACTGCATATTTCTAAATATTGCACAAACACTTTCCCGTTATCCAATGCTTTACACCACATAGTGCATATTAGACATGTTAATTACACAAAAATATATAAATAATACATGGACATTAAAAAACTGACATACCGGAAGCCTGACTTGTGAAATAGGTGCTGTAATGACGAAATTCTTCCTTTAAAGGAGGCATTTTCTCTTATGATGGAAAAATATGACTTTTATTGAAGGAAGCTGTTTGATTGTCACATGAAAAGTATGTATCAGTCTCCTCAAACCTTATTCATTGAAATTAGCTAAATGTAAGATTCTTTTCTCCTTAGTCCGCAGCTTGTGGTCTCGCGGTAGTGGTCTCGCTTCCCGAGCACGGGGTTCTGAGTTCAATTCTCAGCGGGGTCAGGGATTTTCACCTTCCCCGAGATGACTGTGTGTTGTATCATCTTCATCATTATCATTCATCCCCTTTATTGTCAGAGGAAGGCAATGGCAAACCACCTACATTAGGACCTTGCCTAGTATGGCAGCGCGGATCTCCCGCATCATTCCCCTATGCTCTATCAAGAAGCAAGGGACTTCATTTCCATTTCCATTCTGCTTTTATCTTGGAGTAGATAAACTGTCATAGCTACCAGCAACTACTTTTGCACCCTCTTTATTAAACCTTCTTTAAGTCCAGTGTGATACTTTTTAATTGAATTTTTATCCTCTCTCTCTTGCCTCTTCCAACATAAATTTAATTGCATTGTAAACAATCTCTCATACCTGGCTATGCAAAACTCATCCTGCTCCTACAATGCTTGGAAACTGCGATGCCATATTGTGTACAGCAGTGCAATCACTAGATGTGCACTGGAGTTGCCCAGCACTTCAGACGAAAGCTCATCTCTTTGCATTGACCACCATACCCTGCACAGAAGCTACTTTGTGGCCCCTACAGTGATCATTGTTTATAATGGATGGAGAAACACCTAACCAAAAGAAAAGCATTATGTCACAGGTCTTGTACCAGAACTGCCGAGCTGGGATGAATGGTTGTCGCCCTTTTACTGAAACTACAGCTTCGCTGGGATGAACAGTTGTCCATTAAGTGGAGTGAGAGAGAGGAGAAAGAAGATGAGGAGGGAGAGGAAGGGGTGCACCAAAGGCTGTTTAATGGCTGGAAAGTGAGAAAGTGAGGAGACTGGATATAAATGTGCCATAACAAATGCACCTGTGTAGCAGACTCTGATGTGTTGTGCATTGTGCACCCGTGAGCCATTTAGAGGACCCCACAGTGCTCTCTCTCTCTCTCTCTCTCTCTCTCTCTCTCTCTCTCTCTCTCTCTCTCTCGCACACACACACACACACACACACACACACACACACACACACACACACAGAGAGAGAGAGAGAGAGAGAGAGAGAGAGCAATTATGTCACAGCTCTTGTACCACAACTGCCGAGCTGGGATGAATGGTTGTCGCCTGTTTACTGAAACTACAGCTTCGCTGGGATGAACAGTTGTCCATTAAGTGGAGTGAGAGAGAGGAGAAAGAAGATGAGGAGGGAGAGGAAGGGGTGCACCAAAGGCTGTTTAATGGCTGGAAAGCGAGAAAGTGAGGAGACTGGATATAAATGTGCCATAACGAATGCACCCTCACACAAATAACCATAGTGGCACATATGTGTGTGTAGAAAGAGTGAAGTTGTGAACATGGGGCAAGGGCTGGAGGTGATTTTGGGACAGAAGATATGGCCAAAGAATTATGAGATTGAAGGTTGTATTGTAAGAACAAATTTCAAGCAAGTAATTCAGAGAATCTGGTACAGTTGGAGGGATGGGGATGGGGATACAGATGACATAGGTTGTTAAACAGCCTTTAAAGTTGAACACATTTTGCTCGGGAGCATGTTCTGTCACTGGATAGTCAACTCTGCTTTAGACTACTCTTTGGTGATAGCCATTCACTTGACCGGATAACTAGTTGATGCTCATGCCCACATAAATGTATATAAAAATGATCCAGGAGAGATGGTTTATTAGAAGAATGCTTTCACACATGCACCTCCCTCAGACAGTATTGGATAAGCTTGTGGCAGGAGTGGAGTAAGAATTGCTACATGGGTCAATAGTATTGGTCTTGTATAGTGATCTTCCGTAGTGACATGACTCATGTGTCCAGGGGTTGGTAGTAGGAGTGGCACATGGATGGACCAGGGTGATTCTTAGATTGGATGAGCAACAGAACACTACTGCCATAGGTAAGGAAAGTATTCTGGGTAGTGAGTTTTCATTTTCGGGCACAATGAGAAGTTTCTAAAGCTTTCGTGAACAGTGATACTGGGTAATGAGTTCAGTTATTATTAAAAGCTTAAAGGGACCGGTTAGAGGATTAGTGGAATGTTGGCTTGACATGAGAGATCTACTTTTGGACTATGTTTGGAGGGTGGGGACTGTGTGAACAACTTAACAAGACCTTTGCAAACTCAGTGCTGGATTGTTACCTCCAGGAATTGAGTGCCTCCAGCATGACCTTGCTCTAGGTCCTACTGCTAAAATTTGAGTTTTTCTTTGTGTGAGATTGCGTGTGCTACATTCATGTGCTGATTTCAAGTTCTAGATTCAAATATTTTGCTGTTTGTATCACTTCTTCATAATCTTTCACTAGGTGTATCAATACTCATTTGTATTATGGTTGTTTGTTGTTGTGGTCTTCAGTCCTGAGACTGGTTTGATGCAGCTCTCCATGCTGCTCTATCCTGTGCAAGCTTCTTCATCCCCCAGTACTTACTGCAACCTACATCCTTCTGAATCTGCTTAGTGTATTCATCTCTTGGTCTCCCTCTACGATTATTATGGTATATTGTGAAATTTCGAACATTTGTGAGTACTGCAATTAACTCAAACTGTTATTGTCAATTGTAGGCTTAAATGTAGTGTACTTTTTTAAAATTTTTGAGGATAATAGGACTATCCTCATTCAAAACAACTGTTCTCTAATTTCATTGTTTAATTACATGAAAAACAGATTATTTTTGAGAAATTTTGGACACTTACAACACTATATTTGTAAAAATTTGCATAAGTTAGGAGTGTTGTGGATAATTTACTACATAAGAAGTCACTGTTTGTGACACACAGGTACTGACAAACATTAGACCACCCCAAATTTCAGTATATATTATTGCACATAAATTTACATTTCATTTATGTTATTGAAGCAGTGTTACTGTTATATGGCATGTATTTAAAACTGTGTAAGAATAAGCTGTGTCATATATCACAGATTTGATGAATGGATGCTTAATATATAATAATAATAATAATAATAATAAAGAATTTTTGGAAGTTACCATTGTCCTGTGCATAATTTAATTCATAATAATAAATTGTTTCTTGTAATTTAGTTACTGTAGCAGGTGTTGTAACTAACATATTGACTCACATTTAGTTTTCTCTTTCAAGAGGAATATATTATCTACAGTTGTTGTAAATTAACTCTATTTTGGAGTTTGTTAGGAGCTATAATTAACATTTAGAATGTTAATGGAAATACTGTCTCATGTATTTGATAGGGACTTAATAATTTTTTAGATCAAAAGATTAAAAGTTAGTTAGCAGACTTACTTTAAAGTTATTTGTTCACTGCCAAGTAAAACATTGCACTAGCCACAGTGCAGGTTCACTGTGAATGAATTCTTGAACACAGGATGAGTTACTTGACATTCCCAAGCAGCTGGAAATAGTGCTGACTATTTTCAAATGATTGGCAGGTGCTGTGGATAGGTTTGCAGGAAGAGCTGCTGAGAGTCATGTACCTGTAGTACCAAAGATACGTCAAGTAATATCCTCTCAAGTGGATGCTGTCTTCTCTGCAGGAAGTGCAGGATCTATCATTACTTATCCTTTTGACTGCAAGTGGCCTTTCACTAGTAGATCTAGGCACCCTGTCCCAGGTGGACAGAGACCAGGGAGGACTCAGGGTGCTATACCAATCCCCCTAACCAACAAGTTCATGTGCTGTCTTTCATTGAAACTGAAACTGAGCCAGTGGGACTCACTTCACCCGTTTGGGGGAAACCTGCTTTGTCCTGTGTCAAGAGAAGGCAAATGTAAAAGGATACAGGCCTATTAATCATCAGCAGTTCAAACATATGGTGAATAATGGTACCTCTTACGAAAATGATAGCAAGGGACAGAAAGAAATACCAGGTGCACTCATTGTGTCATCGTAACTGCCGTCCGCTTCACATCTGCTGTGCAGTGAGCTACTTTAATTTAAGTATTAACTGTATTTTTCTTACTTGTCACTTCTTCTTCCGTGTGTTTTTGCTTTTAGGAAGCTTTGTCGAGTGTTAGTAATAGTCTTCATAGATTTTGTGTTTGTTTTTAATACAGTCAGAGAGAGTCCCTTTAGTCAACCATAGTGCCAATAGTGTTAGTGTTTGTTTTCAATACAGTCCAGAGACGGGTAGTGCTATTTTCATTGTTTTCACAAGAAGTGGCTAGCAACCACAGTTTAGTCAACAATCAGCCGCCTTTAGTGAATTAGCAGTCTAGTTAAAAGTTGATTAACTCTCTACAGTAAATTGATTTCTTAGGATGGATAGGATGTGTGACTGCTGTGTACGGACGCAGGAGCAGCTGGCCACTGTTCGCGAACAGCTGAGCGTGTTGATGGCCACGGTCAGCCGTCTTCAGGCTGCTGCCTCAGAGTGTAGCAGCAGTGGGGAGTCTGGCGTGTCGCATGGTACACCCCAGGTGTTACATGCTTCACCCACTGTCCCTGCTGTCAAGACATCTTCGTGGGTACCGGGCACGGTTGGGCCACCCTCTCCCCAAGGGGAATGGCAGGTTCAGCGGCATTCACGGCGCACGAGGCGGAGGGTAAATGTGGAGGCTGGCCGTGTGGCATCGCCCGCTCTGCCTGTGAGTGGGCATGTGGCCACTCCTTCAGCAAGGTCCG
Source organism: Schistocerca piceifrons (assembly GCF_021461385.2). Classification (NCBI taxonomy): domain Eukaryota; kingdom Metazoa; phylum Arthropoda; class Insecta; order Orthoptera; family Acrididae; genus Schistocerca; species Schistocerca piceifrons. Next base: position 1,111,619,017 of record NC_060138.1, read on the forward strand.
AGCAGGCACACGGGGAGAGGGGTTTATTAGTTATTGGGAGCTCCAACGTTAGGCGGGTGATGGAGCCCCTTAGGGAAATAGCGGAAAGGTCGGGGAAGAAGGTCAGTGTTTACTCTGTCTGCTTGCCGGGGGGTCTCATCCGAGATGTGGAGGAGGCCCTGCTGGCGGCGATAGAGAGCACTGGGTGCACCCGACTGCAAATTGTTGCTCATGTCGGCACCAATGACTCCTGCCGTCTGGGTTCAGAGGTCATCCTCAGTTCGTACAGGTGGTTGGCGGAATTGGTGAAGGCGGAAAGCCTCGCTTGTGGGGTGGAATCAGAGCTAACTATTTGTAGTATCGTTCCCAGAAACGATCATGGTCCTCTGGTTTGGAGCCGAGTGGAAGGCTTAAACCAGAGGCTCAGACGATTCTGCAGAGATCTGGGGTGCAAATTTCTCAACCTCCGCTATCAGGTGGAGAAATGTAGGGTCCCCCTGAATAGGTCAGGCGTGCACTACATGCTGGAAGTGGCTACAAGGGTAGCGGAGTACGTGTGTAGTGCACATGGGGGTTTTTTAGGTTAGAGAATTCCCTCCCTAGGCCCGACAAGACGCCTCCTGAGACGTGGCAAGGTAGGAGTAGGCAAAATGCAACAGGGAATAACAATATTAATGTGCTAATAGTAAACTGCAGGAGCGTCTATAGAAAGGTCCCAGAACTGCTCTCATTAATAAACGGTCACAACGCCCATATAGTACTAGGGACAGAAAGTTGGCTGAAACCAGACGTAAACAGTAATGAAATCCTAAACTCAGATTGGAATGTATACCGCAGAGACAGGCTGGACAGTGAAGGGGGAGGCGTGTTTATAGTGATAAGAAGTGCAATAGTATCCAAGGAAATTGACGGAGATCCGAAATGTGAAATAATTTGGGTGAAGGTCGCGGTTAAAGCAGGCTCAGACACGGTAATTGGATGTCTCTATAGGCCCCCTGGCTCAGCAGCAGTTGTGGCTGAGCACCTGAAGGATAATTTGGAAAATATTTCGAGTAGATTTCCCCACCATGTTGTAGTTCTGGGTGGAGATTTTAATTTGCCGGATATAGACTGGGAGACTCAAACGTTCATAGCAGGTGGCAGGGACAAAGAATCCAGTGAAATTTTTTTAAGTGCTTTATCTGAAAACTACCTTGAGCAGTTAAACAGAGAGCCGACCCATGGTGATAACATGTTAGACATTCTGGTGACAAACACCCCTGAACTATTTGAAACAGTTAACGCAGAACAGGGAATCAGCGATCATAAAGCGGTTACTGCATCAATGATTTCAGCTGTAAATAGAAATATTAAAAAAGGTAGGAGGATTTTTCTGCTTAGCAAAAGTGACAAAAAGCAGATTTCAGAGTACTTGATGGCTCAACACAAAAGTTTTGTCTCAAGTACAGATAGTGTTGAGGATCAGTGGACAAAGTTCAAAACCATCGTACAATATGCGTTAGATGAGTATGTGCCAAGCAAGATTGTAAGAGATGGACAAGAGCCACCATGGTACAACTGAGTTAGAAAACTGCTGCGGAAGCAAAGGGAACTTCACAGCAAACATAAACATAACCAAAGCCTTGCAGACAAACAAAAATTCCGCGAAGTGAAATGTAGTGTGAGAAGGGCTATGCGAGAGGCGTTCAATGAATTCGAAAGTAAAGTTCTATGTACTGACTTGGCAGAAAATCCTAAGAAATTTTGGTCTTATGTCAAAGTGGTAGGTGGATCAAAACAAAATGTCCAGACACTCTGTAACCAAAATGGTACTGACAGAGGATGACAGACTAAAGGCCGAAATACTAAATGTATTTTTCCAAAGCTGTTTCACAGAGGAAGACTGAACTGTAGTTCCTTCTCTAGATTGTCGCACAGATGACAAAATGGTAGATATCAAAATAGACGACAGAGGGATAGAGAAACAATTAAAATCGCTCAAAAGAGGAAAGGCCGCTGGACCTGATGGGATACCAGTTCAATTTTACACAGAGTACGCGAAGGAACTTGCCCCTCTTCTTGCAGCGGTGTACCGTAGGTCGTTAGAAGAGCATAGCATTCCAAAGCATTGGAAAAGGGCACAGGTCATCCCCATTTTCAAGAAGGGACGTCGAACAGATGTGCAGAACTATAGACCTATATCTCTAACGTCGATCAGTTGTAGAATTTTGGAGCACATATTATGTTCGAGTATAATGATTTTTCTGGAGACTAGAAATCTACTCTGTAGGAATCAGCATCGGTTTTGAAAAAGACGGTCGTGTGAAACCCAGCTTGCGCTATTCGTCCATGAGACTCAGAGGGCCATAGACACGGGTTCACAGGTAGATGCCGTGTTTCTTGACTTCCGCAAGGTGTTCGATACAGTTCCCCACAGTCATTTAATGAACAAAGTAAGAGCATATGGACTATCAGACCAATTGTGTGATTGGATTGAAGAGTTCCTAGATAACAGAACACAACATGTCATTCTCAATGGAGAGAAGTCTTCCGAAGTAAGAGTGATTTCAGGTGGGCCGCAGGGGAGTGTCATAGGACCATTGCTATTCACAATATACATAAATTACCTGGTGGATGACATCGGAAGTTCACTGAGGCTTTTTGCAGATGATGCTGTGGTGTATCGAGAGGTTGTAACAATGGAAAATTGTACTGAAATGCAGGAGGATCTGCAGCGAATTGACGCATGGTGCAGGGAATGGCAATTCAATCTCAATGTAGAAAAGTGTAATGTGCTGGAAATACATAGAAAGATAGATCCCTCATCATTTAGCTACAAAATAGCAGGTCAGCAACTGGAAGCAGTTAATTCCATAAATTATCTGGGAGTATGCATTAGGAGTAATTTAAAATGGAATGATCATATAAAGTTGATCGTCGGTAAAGCAGATGCCAGACTGAGATTCATTAGAAGAATCCTAAGGAAATGCAATCTGAAAACAAAGGAAGTAGGTCACAGTACGCTTGTTCGCCCACTGCTTGAATACTGCTCAGCAGTGTGGGATCCGTACCAGATAGGGTTGATAGAAGAGATAGAAAGGATCCAACGGAGAGCAGCGCGCTTCGTTACAGGATCATTTAGTAATTGTGAAAGCATTACGGAGATGATAGATAAACTCCAGTGGAAGACTCTGCAGGAGAGACGCTCAGTAGCTCGGTACGGGCTTTTGTTAAAGTTTAGAGAACATACCTTTACCGAAGATTCAAGCAGTATATTGCTCCCTCCTACGTATATCTCGCGAAGAGACCATGAGGATAAAATCAGAGAGATTAGAGCCCACACAGAAGCATACCGACAATCCTTCTTTCCACGAACAATAAGAGACTGGAATAGAAGGGAGAACCGATAGAGGTACTCAGGGTACCCTCCGCCACACACCGTCAGGTGGCTTGCGGAGTATGGATGTAGATGTAGATGTAGATTGTGTATGCCGGGTATGGGAGTGTCATAGGCACTCACTTCAACAAATGCGGCCTGTTGTCTGGGCTCCAAAGTCATGCTTGGATCATTCCAGCAACTGGCAAAGAAGGCTGATAAGATCCACCTTGCACACTGAGTTTCAACAAGGCTCACAATTTGCAGCATTGTCCCCAGGACTGATCGTGGCTCCCTACTTCTGACTCAGGTGGAAGGACTGAGCACAGACTTGAAGGGTTCTGTGACTTACTGGACTTGTGCCATAGGACTGAGAACTGTGGAGTCCCCATAAGTGGGTCAAGTGTTCACTATACATCAGAGGCTGCTATCCAGGTAGCTGACTGTGTGTGATGTGCATGGAAGGTTTTTTTTGTATTGGGCAACTTTCCATCCAGTCCAGATAATGACAGCTATGTGTGATGCAGAAATATATGTGTAAACTCCAAATTAATGGCTCCTATAGATCAGATATTAAAATTCTAGCAGTTAACTGCTGAAGCATTCACAACACAATATTAGGTGCAGAAAGCTGGCCGAAAGCTGAATTTGATACCAGTGAGATATTTGGAGAAAATTTAAGTGTTTATTGAAAGGACAAGCTAATAAGAAATGGAGATGGTGTATTTACCACAGTACCAAAGATACCTTGAATCCAATGGAGTTGCATGCAAGATTATTTGGACAAGCCACAGTTTCAGGGGTGGGCACAAAATGATAACTGGATCCTTCTGTTGCCCACAAAACTCACCTCCTGAAGTAACCAAAAACTTTAGAGAAAATCTCAGTTCACTTGCACATAAGCTCCTCAATCATACTGTAATCTGCAGACACTTTAATCATCCAACAATCAATTGGGCAAAATTATAGTTTTGTTAGTGGTGGGTGCAATAAGCTAAATGCCTTCTCTGAAACCTATCTAGATCAGATAGTTCTCAACCACACTCATGATGGAAATATATTGAATCTAATGGCAACAAGTGGACCTCACCTCTTTGAAGATGTCCGCATTGAAACTGGTATCAGTGATGTGGTTGTGGCAACAATGAGTACCAAAGGAGAAAGGACAACTAAAACAAGTAGAAAGATCTATATGTTCGGTAAACAAGATAAAAGTCAGTAGTGTCCTATCTTAGTGAGGAACTTGAAACTTTTGGCACATGACACGTGAACGCGAAGGAACTATGGCTCAAATTTAGAAGAATAGGTGACCATGCACTGGATATGTACCCAGTACAACAGTTCATAATGGGAAGGACCCCCCCTTGGTATATAGTCACTGTAAAGAAGCTTCTAAGGAAAAAGAGACCACTGCATAACTGACATAAAATAAAGCATAGGGCTACAGATGTCTGCTCAGCATATTACATGGGCATGACCACTAACCAACTGTCAACTTGAATGAATGCAACCTCTAAATAATGACCGAGAGCAGAATTGACCACCCAGTGACAGAAGACTTTGCTGAGTATAACATTCTCAATTTCAATGGATGCTTCACAATATGTCCATCAGGATCCACTCACCTTCTTCCGTCCTCTCCCCCAAACCCCCATCCGACTTTTCCACCAATACCAGCTTCAGTGGATTATGTAGGTGGAAAGTGTCCTTACAGTTCAGAAACCTTCCAGGCCTTAATGTCCACTAGCCTCTGTGCCACACTCATCTGCACCCTGTCCCCACACCTCCAACTTCATTGTTTCTACACCCCCCCCCACAACCTCCCTCCTCCCCCCCCCCCCCCCCCCCCCCCACACACACACACACACACTTTTTCCTCAGTCTCCATCTTGTTCTCACTCTGTTCCATTCCTCCACTTCACTGTGCGCTAATTGTAACTCCCCCAGACCGCATCAGTGTGAGCCCACTGGTGGCTTGCTCCTCTCCTATGTTCTTGCCGTATATCATTCCAAAAGTAAATAATTTTTTACCTTTCTATATTTTTCTGTCCACTGCTGCTTGGTGAGAGGATTTTTTGCTGACCATACTAATTGTTTTATGTTACCTTCGTTTTATCTTACCTTCAAGATGTGTATTTCCAAGTGCTGCTCATAGATGCAATTTTAAAAAAAATCCTAGCTTTGGAGCTGAGTAGGGTGGGGAAGGTTTGTAAAGGAGAGGTAGCTCAGTCAGGCATCAGGCATGAAATGTGAATAAACCAGTAAATTAATTGGGAGTAATTCTTCCCTTAAGATCTTGAGTCACAGGTAGGCACAACAAAAAGACAGTCACAAATAAGCTTTAGGCCAACAAGGCCAGAAACTGCAGTTGCGTGCATCTGAGTTTGTTGTGTGTGTGTGTGTGTGTGTGTGTGTGTGTGTGTGTGTGTGTGTTTGTGTCTGTCTGTCATCTATTTTGATGAATGCCATACTGGCAGAAAGCTTATTTGTGACACTCTTTTTGTTGTGTCTATCTGCAAGTCAGCATTTCCACTTGATATGGTGAGTGGCAACTTTCCTTTTCATAATATTGTTACATTCCATCCTGCATTTTCCATTGTTTGATTTTTCCATTAAGATATTTTATTTATGTTACAGGTATGTCAATGAAAGACAACAGCAGAAAGGAAGCACGATCAATGTACTCTACTCGACACCATCGTGTTATCTGAAAGCAGTAAATGAAGCTAATGTTACTTGGCCATTAAAATATGATGATTTCTTTCCTTACGGTTCAGATTATCACTCTTACTGGACTGGTTTCTACACTTCACGACCGAACCTCAAATATTTTGAGAGATTAGGAAACAACTATCTGCAGGTATTGATCCACAGACTATATTTATGATAAAGAAGAACTCACCATTCTAGTGACCTCAATATATTATTCTGTCTGGCATTTGTTCAAGAAAAGTCATAGCCATTCTAGTGACCTCAATACATTATTCTCTCTGGCATTTGTGCAAGAAAAGTCACAAATATTCTACTATTTTGTGATTAAAAAGAGACTAATGGGAGAGATTCTTCAATACAAGCAAACAAGCATAAACACCCTTAATGATCATGATTCTGTTATGCAAGTGTTGCCTGTTTGTCCTAGATCTACACTCCTGGAAATTGAAATAAGAACACCGTGAATTCATTGTCCCAGGAAGGGGAAACTTTATTGACACATTCCTGGGGTCAGATACATCACATGATCACACTGACAGAACCACAGGCACATAGACACAGGCAACAGAGCATGCACAATGTCGGCACTAGTACAGTGTATATCCACCTCTCGCAGCAATGCAGGCTGCTATTCTCCCATGGAGACGGTCGTAGAGATGCTGGATGTAGTCCTGTGGAACGGCTTGCCATGCCATTTCCACCTGGCGCCTCAGTTGGACCAGCGTTCCTGCTGGACGTGCAGACCGCGTGAGACGACGCTTCATCCAGTCCCAAACATGCTCAATGGGGGACAGATCCGGAGATCTTGCTGGCCAGGGTAGTTGACTTACACCTTCTAGAGCACGTTGGGTGGCATGGGATACATGCGGACGTGCATTGTCCTGTTGGAACAGCAAGTTCCCTTGCCGGTCTAGGAATGGTAGAACGATGGGTTCGATGACGGTTTGGATGTACCGTACACTATTCAGTGTCCCCTCGACGATCACCAGTGGTGTACGGCCAGTGTAGGAGATCGCTCCCCACACCATGATGCTGGGTGTTGGCCCTGTGTGCCTCGGTCGTATGCAGTCCTGATTGTGGCACTCACCTGCACGGCGCCAAACACGCATACGACCATCATTGGCACCAAGGCAGAAGCGACTCTCATCGCTGAAGACGACACGTCTCCATTCGTCCCTCCATTCACGCCTGTCGCGACACCACTGGAGGCGGGCTGCACGATGTTGGGGCGTGAGCGGAAGACGGCCTAACGGTGTGCGAGACCGTAGCCCAGCTTCATGGAGACGGTTGCGAATGGTCCTCGCCGATACCCCAGGAGCAACAGTGTCCCTAATTTGCTGGGAAGTGGCGGTGCGGTCCCCTACGGCACTGCGTAGGATCCTACGGTCTTGGCGTGCATCCGTGCGTCGCTGCGGCCCGGTCCCAGGTCGACGGGCATGTGCACCTTCCGCCGACCACTGGCGACAACATAGATGTACTGTGGAGATCTCACGCCCCACGTGTTGAGCAATTCGGCGGTACGTCCACCCGGCCTCCCGCATGCCCACTATACGCCCTCGCTCAAAGTCCGTCAACTGCACATACGGTTCACGTCCACGCTGTCGCAGCATGCTACCAGTGTTAAAGACTGCGATGGAGCTCCGTATGCCACGGCAAACTGGCTGACACTGACGGTGGCGGTGCACAAATGCTGCGCAGCTAGCGCCATTCGACGGCCAACACCGCGGTTCCTGGTGTGTCCGCTGTGCCGTGCATGTGATCATTGCTTGTACAGCCCTCTCGCAGTGTCCGGAGCAAGTATGGTGGGTCTGACACACCGGTGTCAATGTGTTCTTTTTTCCATTTCCAGGAGTGTAACTATTCCACTCTACACATGCTGTACAAAATATTTGCTTGTCTACCTGCATCTATTGCTACAGGAGAAAGAAGTTTTTCAACACTGGAGCGAGCAAAGACATGCCAGAGGTTGACAATGAAGGAGGATCGACTTAATAGCTTAGCTCTGTTGAACACTCACCCTGACACTGATTGTCCTATTGATGTTGTAATTAACCAATTTGCCAGGAAGAATAGGCGCATAAATTCATCATTTAAGAAAGAGAACCACAATTGTAACTTTTTCATGTCACAAGATGGCATTGACGCACTTTACACGTGACTTGATTATTTTTTACTATGGTAAAAGTAAAGGTAGCTCAAGATACCTTTTGTGGCCCCTCCTTGAGGTTTTTCTGTATCCACCACTGGATGTATTGCAGGGAGAGTTCCCATCAGTGGAATTCAGAAAAGCTGATGTTGGGGGGAAGGATCCAGATGGCACAGGCTGTGAAGCAGTCATTGAAATGAAAAACTTTGTGTTGGGTGGCATGCTCAGCATTGGGGTGGTCCAGCTGTTTCTTGGCCATAATTTGTCGATGACCATTCATGTGGACAGACAGCTTGTTGGTAGTCATTCACACGTAGAATGCAGCACAATGATTGCAGCTTAGCTTGTAGATCACATTACTGGTTTCATAGGTAGCCGCACCTTTGATGGGATAGGTGGTGCTTGTGACCATACTGGAGTAGGTGGTGGTGAGAGGATATACGAGACATCTTGCATCTAGATCTACTATAGAGATATGAGCGATGGGGCAAGGGGTTGAGAGCAGGGGTTGTCTAGGGATGGAAAGGATACTGTGTAGGTTCAGTGGGTAGCAGAATACCACTGTCAGAGTGGTGGGAAAGAGAGAGGGTAGGACATTCCTCATTTCAGGGCATGATGACAGGTAGTCGAAAGCATGACAGTCAATGTGATTCAGTTGCTCCAGTCCTGGGGCTGCTGAGGCCCGAGGGGAATGCTTCTCTTTGGCTAGACAGTGGGACTTTGGGAAGTGGTGGGTGACAGGAGAGATAACACACAGGAGATCTGCTTTTGTTCAAGGTTGGGAGGATAATTATGGCCTGTGAAGGCCTCAGTGAGGCCCTTGGTGTTTTTCGAGAGGGACTGCTCATTACAGATGTGACAGCCACGGGTGGCTAGGCTGCAGGGAAGAAACTTCTTGGAATGGAACAGGTGGCAGCTATCAAACTGGAGGTATTGCTGGTGGTTAGTAGGTTTGATATGGACGGAGGTACTGATGTAACCATCTTTGAGGTGGAGGTCAACATCAAGGAAGGTGGCTTGTTCCATTGAACAGGACCAGTTGAAGTGAATGGGGAAGAAGGTGTTGAGATTCTGGAGGAATGTGAATAGGGTGTCCTCATCCTCAATCCAGATCATGAAGATGTGATCAATGAATCTGAACCAGGTGAGTGGTTTGGGATTCTGAATATTTAGGAAGGATTCGTATATATGGTCCAACAACAAGTTGGCATAGGATGGTGCCATGTGAGTGTCTATTAGTGTTCAATAGTGATAATGCCATGGTCATTAGGGATGTTTGTGTAAAGTGACAGACAGGGCACCATGTGGTAAAGGAACAGCAACTGTGGAGAGAGCTGGTGGAGGAAAAGACTGGTATCTTTTATATAACAGATAATGGGCTGAAGGTGTTGGTCTGGATTATAAGGTTGGAACAAGTTTTTAGGTGGTGGATTGCGGTTCTTTCCACAGATGTAAGATTAATTTGCGTGTTGAGGGATTTGAGGAACAATGGTAAGACAAAGTTTGAGGTTAAGAAATTCTGCAAAGTTAGCTGAGGGTGATTTGGGGGCAGTGAGGAGTGAACTGGGTCAGGTAGGGTTTAACACTGGTCTTTGGTTGAGTCTGATTGCTAGTATTAGTGGCAAAAATGTGTTTCCACTGGAGGGTGTGAGAGAAGGAGAGAAGGTCTTCAACAAGTCCTGCATGATTTAATTTGGGAGTGGGGCAAAGGGTGAGGCCTTTGGAAAGGACTGATACTTCTGTGGGGCTAAGGCTTTTGGAGGAAAGGTTCATGATTGTTTTTCAGGTTTGTTTAGGTTCTGGATTGTGTATGGTGATAGGAGGGAGTTTTTGAGGGTGAGGTAAATGTAGTAGTTCCATGAGGCAAGGTTTGTCAGCTATGAGGGGCCATGGGGGAGGTTTGGAGGTTGTTGTGGAGGTGGTAGATAATGGTAGTCCGAGGTGGGAGTAGTAAGTGAACAGGTTGGAGAGTTTTTTGAGGTGGCATTGCACATGTTGCTCAAGTTCCTGCAGGGTAAGAGTTTCATTGTGTGTCTTTGGTTCCAGGAAACTGGGATTGCATAGCAGGAGAATTTTACAGATGGAGAGGATGTATTGCAGGGAGGTTTGGGTCTGATTGATATGGTTTTGCAGGACTGTGATGGTGAGGGCTAAAGACTGGCAGAATTGGAAAAGATGGAGGTCACTGTGGCAGGAAGGGTGGCAGCCAGACATGGGTAATTTGATGGTGAGGCAACAGGGGTGAGGGGAGATTCCATGAGCCAACAAAAAATGCAGGAACGGTATGTGGGATTGGGTTCTGGCTAAGGATAAGAAAACTTTTCTGTATTCACACAGATGGAAGGAGCAAGGAACCATGATGGAGAATAAAAACAAGTACAAATAATGTAGAAATACATCCAAAAAATCGCAAAAATACATCCAAACATGTGGGAAAAATCATGAAAAGGATGAAATAGATGGAGTAGGAGAAACAAGATGAAATCTTGAACTAATGCATTATTGGAACATTGCTACTGTAATATTAGTTGTTATAATAATTCTCTTAATTAACATTTGTTTGAACATACAGCCAAACACATGTAACAACAATATTTGAAGACATACTTATTAATCTAATATGTACACAACCAGTCACAAATTATCATTATAACTTTAACCACTTTTGTAATTGATTTGGTTCTAAATTAAGATGTAATGGAAGTGTCATTTATTTTTCCTTCCCAGATACAAATAGTCTTGCTATTTGCTCTTTATACAGTACCATACACTGTTTAATTGCTATGCATTGTTAAAACACCACACTACCACCAGTGTTACCTGATGCCGACCTCTGACAGGAGCCTGGCAAAATCTGACTGACAGAGGCCGACTTTCTTGCTCTCCCATATGTTGACGTGATCGGACATCCTCCAAATGGTACTACTGCATTGTTGGAACATTGCCACTGTAATATCAGTTGTTAGTAATGATTCTCTTCATCTCTTTGAATTCATACCTTCATATTCAGCAAGGATGCTGATTAAGACACCTCTGAGTGCCTTAAAATGTTAATCATTACCACCTGAATCACTGACGCCAAATACTAGCATGGTATAGAAGGACACATAAATGCATCTTGTGCTCTGTTTCTAATGATTACAGCATTAAAACTTTTTTTTATTTTCTTAGGTATGTAAGCAACTCTTTGTATTGGCTGCACTGAACACCAAAGATCTGAAATATTTAGATGCACTAAGAGATGCTTTAGGCATAATGCAGCATCATGATGCGATCACAGGCACTGAGAAGCAACACGTTGCTGATGATTATGCACTCATTTTACATAAAGCTGTTACAGGATGTGAAAAAATAACAAACAATGCTCTCAGGTAAGCTACCTTATACTTCATATAATTTTTCTCATCTCATTTAGAAATTTGTTGTTATTTCTTAGCGGTACTGACTAGAAAGTGTTAGCAGACAGTTATTATTTGTGGTTTAATGATAGACAGCAAGTTAAATTTGAGATGGTTTTAAGATTCATCTGTTGATGGTTGAGGGTAAATCTAGCTCAATTGCTTGAATGGAAATACAGTTGATACATGTAAAAGATGTAATACAGAAAGAATCAGTCTAATTCAGGGTGAAGTAATGTCGTATGAACTGCCTTTCTCTGCCTGTTGTTTGTCAGTAGAAAATTGCATTAAAAGAATCATTATGCTAAATAATAAACAGGTTACTCTGTGACTGGTACTAAGAGTAGTATAAACTCAACACTTATCTGTTTTCCATCAGTACCACCACAGTAAACTAATTACTTAATTCTGGAAATAATGTCTTATTGCATATTGATTATCAGGAGGTTGGAATAAAGTTTCCTTCCTCATCACCAAATTCCTTCTTCTCATCTGTTTTCCAGCATTCACTTTCTGCTGTCAAAGAAGCTGTGTTAAATTCTGAAAGCAACAGCTGATACAACTATCTTTTCTCATTATTGATTTATTCACATGTTTGTCATTTCTGGTAACTTCAGAAACATATTATAACTGTGTAGTGTCTGCACTGTTGAAGAGTTGTCATTCGGACTTCCTCACACCAGGTGCCCTCTGCACTAGTGGACAAGCAGAAACAAATTCAGCAGTGCTCATGTCCCAGCTAGGCTCAATTGCTGATCCTGTACAGTGGTGTTGCAGGCCTGTGTCAAACCCAAGATCCTAGTAGCATCCCAGTTTGATTCTCTGGCCCATCAGTACACAGTGCAGTACTCCTTTGTGAGTCATGCCAGTGTATGATGCGGGATCATGCTGGTGGTGGCGCCACTGGATGGACCGCATTACAATAGCCTGCTCTACAATGGTTGCCAAATTCAATGGTGTCTCACAGTCACCCTGTCATAGTGCTGTGGTGGCATGTCCAATGTCAGTAACACCGATGGTTGCCGATCGTGTGATTACACTGAAATACTGGTGGTGGATGGAAGAAAGTCACACTTGCCACACTTCAACCTTTTACATTGTCCTTATCTCTCTTATTACATTGAGCACATTACCCCTTATTTAAACTTCATACAGTTCTGTAATGGCACTGAATATAACTTCCTACTAAAGTTTTTTTCCTGGCAGGCTAGAGCCTTCTTGTACATGTGACCTATCTTTGCAGTTTTGTGTTTGGTTTTTGTGTGTTCACATAACAATTTTGGCTGTGATAAATAATTGTGGTTTTAGTCAAACAATGGAAACTCCAGGTAGGAATATCAACTATGTAGGAAAAGACAGATTGCTGCTCACCGTAAAGAAGACACATCAAGTTGCAGACAGACACAATTAAAAGACACTTACATAAAGCTTTTGGCCACAGCCTTTGTCAGTAAAATAGACATACACACTGTTCACACACACAAGCAAGCACACATCACACACACATGACCATCAACTGCAGCATCTCAGGCTGAAATGCAGCTATCATGTGGGATACAAGCAGCAATCTGGAGGGGGTGGGGAAGGGGAAGAGATAGTAGTGTACAGGTGGGGAGAGAGATGAACCCTGCCTTTTGGATTGTGCAGGGACTAGAATGCCAACAAGTGCCACATCAGGAGGTTATGAGCAGGGAGGTGGTGAGAAACGAGCAGAAAGATGGGTGGATTCATTGGGGCTGCAAATAAACAGTGTGGAAGATGAGAATGGGGAGGAGATGATAGGACAGAGGAGGTGGAAACTGTTGGGTGAAGGGTGTGGGGACAGTATGCTAATGTAGGTTCAGGCTGGGATAAATTACGGGAGCAGAGAATGTGTCATAAGGGTAACTACCATCTGAGCAGTTCAGAAAGATGGTGGTGGAGGAAAGGATCCAGATGGCTCCAGTAGTGAAGCAGCCATTAAAAGCAAGTGTGTTGTGTTCAGCTGCATGTTGTGCCACAGGGTGATGTACTTTGCCCTTGACCACAGTTTGGTGGTGGCCATTCATCCTGCTGGACAGCTGGTTGGTAGTCACACCAATATAAAAAGCTGTGCAATGATTGCAGCAGAGATAGTGAAAGATATGGCTGCTTTCACAATAGCGTGGAGCCTGATAGGGTAGGGTTAACCTGTGACAGGACCAGAATAGGACGTGCTGGGTGTGTGGATCGGGCAGGTTTTGCACATGAGTCTTCCATAGGGATATGATCCTTGTGGCAAGGGCTTGGGATTGGGAGTGACATAGGGATGGCCTAGGGTGTTGTGGAGGTTGGGAAGTATCTCACATATGATGTCCCTCATTTCAGGGCATGATGATAGCTAATCAAAGCTCTGGCAAAGGATGTGGTTCAGTTGTTCCAGTCTAGAGTGGATCTGGGTGATGAAGGGGAAAATCTTATGTGGCTGGTTGCTGGGGGTGGTGGGAGGATTGAGATTATGAGGGGAAATGGCACAGGAAATCTGCTTCCTCTGGGGGATAGTGTCTGTCTGTGAAGACCTTGGTGAGACCCTCAGCACACTGAGCAAGGGATTTTTTGTCACTGCAGATATGTCATCCTCAAATAGCCAGGCTGTATGGGAGGGATTTATTGGTATGAAAGGGATGACAGCTGTCAAACTGCAGGTAATGTTGGTGGTTTGTGGGGTTAATGTGTACAGAGGTGCAGATGGAGCCATCAGAAATTTTTGGAAATTTGTGATTTGTGGTAAATTCCTATAGGACGAAATTGCTGAGGTCATCGGTCCCTAGGCTTACACACTACTTAATCTAACTTAAACTAACTTACGCTAAGTACAACACACACTCATGCCCAAGAGAGTTCTCCAACCACCAATGGGCAGAGCCACACGAACCATGACAAGGTGCCCTGGACCGTGTGGCTGTCCCATGCAGTGAACCATCAGAGAGAAGGAGGTCAACATCTAGGAAGATGGCAAACTGGATTGAGGAGGACCACGTGAAGTGGTTGGGAGAGGAGGTGTTGAAGTTGTGAAGGAATGAATAAGATGAGGTGTCTTGGCCCTGAGCCCACATCATGAAGATATCATCAATAAACCTGAACCTGATTAGGGGTTTGGTGTTTTGAGAGGCTAGAAACGTCTCCTCTAGATGACCCATAAAAATGTTGGCCTAGAAGGGCGCCATACAGAAGCCCAAGGCTGTACCGTGGATTTGTTTACAGACCTTCCCTTCAAGTGAGAAATAGTTGTGGGTTAGACTAAAGTCGGTAAGATGTATGAGAATAAGGAAGCTGGTTTGGAGTCTGAAGGACACTGGGAAAGGCAGTGTTCAATAGTGGTAAGACCATGGGCATGAGGAATGTTGGTGTATAGGGAGTTGTTGTCAACAGTGGCCAGTAGGGATCCTGGAGGTAAATAGGTGGGGATGATGGAGAGTTGGTGAAGGAAGGGGTTGGTGTCTTTGTTGTGGGAGGCTAGATTATGGGCAATTGATTTGGGGGTGTTGGTCAGTGAGAGCCGAGATTCTTTCAATGGGGGCACAACAACCAGCTGCAATGGAACATCCAGGATTGTTGGATTTGTGGATTTTGGGGAGCATGTTCAGGGTGGGTGTGCAGGGTGTCCTAGGGGTGAGGAGGGAAATGACTCTGTGGAGATGTTCTGGGAAGGGCCTAAGGCTTCAAGCTCCTCTTCTTTTTTGCTCATTTCTCCCCACCTCCCTGTGCCACAATCTTCTGATGCTGTGCCTGTTGGCATTCTAGTCCCTAAACACTCCACCAGTGTATGAGGTGAGCCTGGTTGTGTGTGTGAATGTTGTGTGTCTCTCTTTTACTGATGAAGGCTGTGGGGGGGGGGGGGGGGGGGGGGGGGGGGGGGGGGGAACACTGGGGGCTGGTGGGTGTGAGGCGGAGGTGGGATGAGTGGACTGCTGTAGCCTGTAGCCTGTTGTGGGGTTGTGAACCACTAAGGGCTACAGCAGGAACAAAGCCCCTCTGTCATTTCAGGTCCGTTGTTCCGTACAATGCAATACAAGGAATAGTTACTCAGAAGAAAAGCTGAGACTGCAGAAATTAAGGAAAATAATTACCACTGCCTACACCAGCCCTGTAACTGGCAAAAGATATACTATCAAAGGGAGAGCCACCTGTGAAATGACACATATTGTGTATCAGGTGTTATGTAAACAATGTTTGTGACTCACAGGTAGCTCCTGTATAGGTTTGCAGGTTTGTGCTACCCCTAGGAATAATTTTGTTAAAATGTGTTAACTTTTTGAGTTTTCTATACAAATGAAGAAGTAGCTCCCCATTTATCTCTTTTGAAATGTCTGGGGTCTGAGCACTGAATGCAGCTGAGTGGCATGAAAACGTGCTGATGGCGACTTGGGTTGCACTGCGCTTGCAAACACAGACCTGGGTATCTTGGAGTATATTGGGTGAGGGGGCAATGGTTTGCAATATTGTTCTTGTGTATGGCCATTTTGTGTATAAACGTCCATGCACCTGGGAGTGGAGGGGGAAGCAGGCAGACATGCGGACGGAGCAACACCACCTCGCCAGTCCACATGGATGACTGGATGTGCATACATGAGCTACAAAATCACATCAAGACACCAGTACCTCCTACCATGGAGTGACTGATGGAGCTGTTTGTGGCCTCAGTTTGTGACACTATGGTGACTGTGTTAAGCACAGTTATGTAACAACACCAGCAGCTCTGATCTATTTTTTGTTGGTTTTCCTGATAGTAGATTCAGAGCAGTTAAACATCCTAATAAGCTTTCACACTATCTTCATTTTTAGTAGTATCCCCTTACAGGAATGTTTGAAAGTTATTGACACCAGTTTACCCAGGAGATCACCAATCTTTTCAGGCATTTTCTGACTTCCAGATATTTTATCTTCAGTGGAGTGTACTATGTGCAGATAGAGTAGGTTGTGAAGGGGACCCAATGTCACCACTTGTGATCAACTTATTGGCCCCTAAAATCCACCTATTTCTTCCGCTATGTTGTGGCACCTTCATAGTATGGCCACATGGAAGATATGAGCTGGCTGGATTCATCACACATCTCAACTCTGGTTACCCAAACACAATTCAATGATGATTGAAGTGGATGGTAAACTACTCTTTCCAGCCTTCTTGCTGAACAAGTCAGTTGGAACAAGTACCGAAGGGGACTCATGTGAGCTTGTACCTTGATGCTCAAAATTTTGATCATGCATTGCAGAGAACCAGTGTACTAAACTCCATAGTAGACAGGACAAACACTCTCTGACATGTGAAATTTTAATGATGAGCTAAAACACTTGAAGGTGGCCTTCAAGGAAAATGGCTAGGGGCAGATTCAACAGACACTATGTACTGCACCTACAGCAGTGGAAGAAAAGAAACTGAAAATAACTTCTGCAATTGCACCATACACTGTGGCCATATTGGGGACAAAACACAGTAAGGATGACCACCTGCTGACACATGAGAGCAGGGTGTATTGTTTCCACTGCCAGTGCAGCAAATAATACAGCAGACAGTTGGTATGCTATATACACGACTGTTTCTGAGAACAGCAATGGTATATTCATTTAATTCAGGCCAACAAGACTGCAGTCAAAGAACATCATCTGCCATGTAAATGTACCTGTGTCCTTGCCCCAGCATAACATTAACCCTTCAGTAGGTGCATGTTTTTTTATTGCACAAGCAGTTGTGCAGCGCACTTTGTGCATCACTTTCGCAGCTCAGTTTTACAGTTATTTTCACATGCTCTCACACTAGTATTGATATTAATTAGTTTATTGTTTGTAAGGGTAGATACAGTATCACTCAAAATGATATTAATAATACTGAAACAACAAATTTTATCGTGCAATTAATACAAATAATTTATTATGGGCACAATGGAAAATATTAAGAAATAATCTAGCCAAAAAATATCTATACACTATTTGCTCACTTATAGTGAGAAAGAATGTTTTGTTATTTAACATGGCTGTTAATTATACTTTATTTAGAAAAGTTGATATGTGTCTAAACACATAAATGGCATAGTTCTAAAATATTTATATTTCGCTGTCAGCATTGAAAATTAACTTATTCATAGTGAATGCCTATGGAAACCATATTATAACAGCTTACAGACAGGCCATGTTCTCTACTTAGTAACTAACACTTGTATGCTTGCTGCAAACAGAACTATTACAAGAATCACACCTTATTATTGTGTTAATATCTTTGCCCTTCCACAAATAACACAGAGTCTCTGTTTCTTAGCCGAATGCTTCTCAACTTGTTCAGACGTTGTCCTGTTCCTTTGAAGGGACAGCAATATGTCCTTGGGAAGGCTCTGAATTTTGGCTCTTTCTATTAGATGTGGTTTAATGAGGTCATAAGCCAGGTTCTTCAGAAATACTCTTCATGTAACCATTCGATTTTGTCCATTTGAGTAAAAAAGTATCTGGCCATTGATAGTAGCAATGTCCATTAGAGCAAAAATGGTTACCAAAGGCCACTGTGACCTCCTCTTCTCTCTTTGCTCCATATCTTTCGCTGATCTCGCATTTCAATAGCAAGTACTTATTCAGTCGGTCTATACAAAGTTAGATGTTGTGGCCAGATGTCTCCTGCGCTGCAATGTACTCAGGCCGACTTGTTGGGCACCAAATGTGACCTCCCCTTCTCTCTTTGCTCCGTTTCTTTCCCTGATCTTTCCTCTTCTTTCTTCCTCATTCATACCACGGCTTCATCTCAGGGTTTTCAATGCAGAAATTTAGTGAGAAGGGGGCACATGTGTGTGGTTGTTCACGATATCGTAGTGCTGTGAGGGAGAGTCACTCGTGCTTCTGGTTTGAGAATACTGTTGGCTGAAGTACAAACATTTCTCGAAAGGAAAACAGGTACGTGCTCTCTTTTCTTTTAAAACTATAAATAGTAGCATAGCTAGTCCTATCTACCATTCTATTAAACTGAATGAGTGCATGACACCATTGATGAAGTTTCAACCTCGAATGAAGTTTATTAATACCAATTAACTGAAATAAAAAAACTCATCCAATCCAGAAGTCACTCACAGTTAGAGCAATTAGTTTCTGATGAGTACACACAGTGGTCATTGATACTTAAAAGATCGTTTTGATAATTCTATCACTGTTTGTTTATAAGTTGCTAAGCAATTTATCAACAAGCTGACTATGCAATGATTAATATTTGTCGTATCCCGACAGTAAAGAGCTTCTCGTTTGCTTTAGCATCAAGACGATTACTATGCCACTCATATAAGTCTTTGATAGTTATTATCAAGCTAATATCCATAAATTGCAGTTAATGTTACTGAATCAGTTAATGTTATGACAATAACGCCTGATATCCAGCCGCGTATCTTAAACTCTGCACCTATATTTGAGAATTCACACGTGATTTGTTTGCACCAAAGTCGGGCCGTGGTTCCATAAAATAATTTTTAAATCAACTGCAGGTTGTAAATTAACAATTCTATGCTCATTCATGAAAGTTACAGCAGATCCACACTTGACAACTACTTGATCGCCCACTTGAGCAACACAGCAGTATTTGTTCTTACAAAGAGAAAACATAGCACGCATAATGCAACAAGGTTATTTGCTATGTCAAAACATATTTATATCTATGTCATTAAAACTCATTACCTATTAAATGTTGTACATAATTAAATTCTTTACTCTGTAAATAATCAATAAAATTTAGAAATGAATGGCATGTATAAAAAATCTCAAGTTGATATGATGTCCTGGGTCACTACTGGTTTTGACTGCCCTACACTCACATGACGCAAAGTACATCTGACAATATTGGACATACTCATGTAATGTTACACCACCTTCCCATTATACAAGTCACAGAATGTGTGCCACACATCTGGTCAACTGTATCAACACCACCCTTAGTGGCATTGTAATCTAACACAATTCTCGAGAATCTTCATCGATAGTATCTGAATCATGCATAGTTGACAACAATAAGACCACCTTGTTCTTATTTGGTACGTATGAAAGCAACGCCAAATCTTTTACCTAATAGTGACGTAGCCAAGGGGCAACTTGTATAGTAATTATCTATAATAATTCCTGTTGGATCCCTCTATATAACTCACAAGTCTGTGAACTATTTTCAACGACAAATTTGAGACTGCACAAGGTCCTTTGGGCTGCTTTCCACAATACCACTTGGTTGCTCATAAAAAATGTTTTTGCATCACGAAGCATAAATACCTTAATGCCATATTTGGCAGGATTGTTTGGGATATATTGCCAAAATCCATAACGACCACAAAAACCTTTAAGTTTCTCATCAATGGTCACAAAATCACTGATGCTGTATGTACTTTTGCAATTAGTTACAAACTCATCCAGAATCAAACATACTGTGGCCAACTTAACAGATCTTCTCCTCTCTTCTCTTGTGCTTATATCATCAAAACGAATACAACGCAGCAAGAATATAAATCACTTGTAGCCCATCACAGCTCTTCCAATTCCGATTCCTGATCCATCAGTATTCCACAGTTCCATTACATTCGTGTGGTTAGCTTTCTTCATTCCGAGGAGATAAAGTACCCAAAGAGTGCCAGTATTTCACTTCTTGTAGTTTCTTTTTAGTCTCTTTCTCTGTGATAATCAGAAAATTCTGGTTTGAGCTGAATATATTTGTTTGTATATTTCACAATAGTATTGATCATTTCCCAGTTAAATTTCCTGAGGAATCTAGAAATCTTGATTGTCACATTCCTGGCAATAGCCTTGGATCCAGGAAAAATTTTTGCAATATTTTTTCCTTCTCACTTTGCTTATGGCAGAGCTAGTATGTTTCCTCCATTTAGAAGTTTTGTCTATTCCCACAAACCAATCACCAACAGAACCTGGTTGACAATTATTGTCTTCATTTTCGTCTGACTTATACTCTTGTTCACTTTCAGTGTCATAGTCACTACAAGCAATTAACTCCACTTCCTCATCAGTATCACCATCCAAAATAGTGTCTACCTCTTTCGTAAAATCTGCATCTTCATTCAAGAGCCATTTGAGTTCCTCGTTAGTTAAACACTTTCTTGCCCTAAAATAAAAATTTATATTCAACATGGGCCAAAGGAATGTTGTAAGTAAAATAACCACTTTGTTCAAAGATGTAAATAAATACTTACATGACCACTCGCATGGTGCACTGAGTCACCAGAAGTGACAGCGTTACACTAAATTCTCCAATTAACAAATTCCTTAGCATCGACAATTGCTGCATTGCACATAATGGTCATCAGAATAGTAATGAAGGAATACGTTGATTTTCAAAGGTCTCCATTGTTGGCAACCTCATCATTTACAACCATCATCATTTACATTCTGCCAGAACTTCTCTTACTGTATCGCTCTGTGTTTCAAATTCATATCTTGAATAACTCAAATATTTTGTGAAAGCTTGGAACACTTGTACAATTTTTTCACTGTTGTTGGTCACTTTACCATTTTTCATTCTGAATGACTGAGTGAATATGTGACAGAATGTGGTGTATAACCAATGTCAGTTTGTGTTTTGTCTTGTTTAGATTCTTATTGATAAGAGTATCTTTTATGATATTTTTCCATGTCTTCTCAAACCCTCTTGAAGAAAACTATTTTTTAAATTCTGGATATTCTATTCTGTTCTTTTATCATTTACTTGAAACCCTTGACTTCTTTTATAATAGCTGACACATTCCCTATGATACTTTTACTTTTTCCCTCTTCATATATGGATTGTATTATGCTGTTTGCTCAAGTATATTTGTTAATTATACAGGCCAACAAATTTTTTTTTTCTTTGAAAAACTTTTTTTTTTTACTTTGATAGCTGCTCTGTATAGACTTTTATGAGCTGAATCCAAATCTAGCCTTAGTTTTTTTTTTCTTATCACCCCTAGTTTTTGAGCAATGTGCTTTTCATTATATAGTATAAAAATCTTGTCCTACACGGTAAATGGGGAAATTAATGAAACACTTTGTGACAGCAAAAGCATTGTTTGTATGTACAGTAAGCTACTTAAAACAATTATATTTGTTAATAGAGGTTTCACTTGTCAGCTGGAATTGGTTTGTATTTTCTTTCTCTTTTTCCTTTGAAGTTTCTTGTGTAGCTTTTTCTGCAATGAGTCACTTGCTAAACTTCTCGGTGAAGTGATCAACAGTAATCCGCCATCATGTTGGTGTTCCAGCGGCCTTGGTAGTGTTTTTCCATCACTTTAATGTCCTGCTGAATGTGTTTTCCTTGCTCCTCACTAACATTTCCCAAATTGTCCGGGAAGTATTCAAGGTGACTGTTCAAAAAAGTGAACTTTCAGGCTCAGTAAACATCCTAAAGTTTCAAACTTATTTAACATTTTAGCTATAATAGAAACATATTCTGGGTCTTTTTCATGTCTTAAGAATTTTGTAATGACTTGCTTGAATGATACCCATGCTTATTTCTCATTTAAGGTCATTGCAAAGTTAACATCAAACATCAATTTTCTAATGTCAGGTCCGACAAAGACTCCTTCTTTTAGTTTAGCTTCTGAAAGGTGTGGAAACTTTTGGCAAAGATACCTAAAACATGGTCCATCTTTAGGCAAAGCCTTTACAAACTATTTCATTAGGCCTAACTTTATATGTTATTTATTTATTTATTTATTTATTTCTTGTTCCGTAGATCCAGTTAGTGAGTCAATCACAAGGATATGGAACGTGTCAAATTGTACAGGTTTCAATTTAAACTTACAATAAATACAAGGGCAATTCAATGGAAAATTGTACATAGTTTAAGTAAGACATACTATAAATAAAGTAACAGATACAATGTCAGCTAGATAACATAACTACCATTTGACAGAAAAAGGAGTTTCAAATAAAGGTTAAAGATAAGAGCACAAAGTTAAATCAGATATTAGACCTACAAGAGTAAATACATGTACAGCCAATCTGTTGTTACAAAAAGTGCGCTAATGCCCAAATGCACAATAAAATCAATTGAACTACTTCTAGACACAATAAGTTTAGTGATGGTATACATTTTCTTTCAGGTATTCATCCACAGTATAATAAGATTTCTCTGTCAGGTAATCTTTGAGAACTTGTTTAAATTTTGGCAGTTCTGTATGAACACATTTGACATGTAGTGGTAGAGCATTGAACAGCTTAATGTTGGAGTAGTAAACTCCTTTTTGTGCCAGAGTGAGACGTTTCATTTCTAAATGTAGATTGTTTTTGTTTCTGGTATTATAACCATGGAATTTACTGTTGTCTTGGTAGATGGAATAATTTTTGCACACAAAGGTCAGCAAGGAAAAAATATACTGTGAGGCAGTTGTTAGGATACCTATCTTCCGAAACAAGTGCCTGCAAGAGTGTCTTTGATGGACCCCACACATTATTCTGATTGCTTTTTTTTGGATGGTGAAAACTTTTTTTGCAAGTGGTTGGTTCCCCCAGAATATGATAGCATATGACATCAATGAGTGGAAGTAGCCAAAGTAGGCAACCTTAATAGTGTCAACTTCAGCCACTGAAGAAATTACCCGTAATGCAAATGTTGCCGAGCTAAGTTTTTTACATAGATGAAGAATGTGAACCGACCAATTACATTTACTGTCTATGTAAGCACCCAGGAATTTTGTGTCTTCAACTTTCTGTATTGGTTGATCTCTACATTTTATGTTAATTTCATCGGGATTACTTTGTGCTGTATGGAACCTCATATAATGAGTTTTATCTGCATTGAGTGAGAGACCATTTGAGGAGAACCAATTTAAGATGTCATTAAAAACAGTATTTGTAGTTTTTTCAAGATCATGATCAATCAAATCGTCAATTAGAATTGTGGTATCATCGGCAAACAGGGTAAATTTGCTGTTTGTCTCAGAACAAAGAGGAAGATCATTAATAAAGATGAGGAAAAGCAGTGGGCCCAAAACGGAGCCTTGAGGCACACCACACGTTATCGTGCCCCATTCAGACGAGGCAGGTTCTCCAGAAGAGCCATTTAGCATTACAGTCTGTTTCCGATCCTGTAGATATGATTGTAGCCACAAGCCAACAGTACCACCTAAACCATAGTATTCTGCCTTTTTCCAAAGAATCTGGTGGTTTACACAGTCAAAGGCTTTCGTAAGATCACAAAAAATACCCACTGGAGACATTTTTTTGTTAATGGCTTCCAAAACTTGGTTGCTGAAAGAGAATATTGCCTGTTCAGTACAAAGACCGGCACGAAACCCAAACTGATTTTTGCTTAAGATACTGTGGATGTTGAGATGGTCTACAATCCTCCTGTGCATGAGTTTTTCTAGAATTTTCGAGAAGGTAGTTAATAGGGATATTGGGCGATAGTTTCTAACAATGCTTTTTTGGATCTACAAGGATTTTGTGTAGAATGTTCTTCTCGCCAGGTTTTAAAGTTCTTTCAGTTCTTTCTGCACCATTGTTGATCCCTAGAACAAGAAACATGGAAATTTGGTAAGGCCACCTTGCTGACCAAAGAGCATGCATGTTACTTTTAGATCACCACATATCATCCAATCATGAGCAGAACAGCCTATTTTAATTAGCACTATTTCTAGGTTTTCATAGCTTTCTTTCATACATGCAAAATGTCCAACAGGTATAGATGCATACATGTTACCATTGTGTAATAAAACAGCCTTTAAACTAGTTTTGGATGCATCAATAAACAGCCTCCAGTCTTCCTTTTTGTATTCAATATCAAACTCATTCATCAGACCAGGAATGTCTGAGCAGTACACTAAATCGCCTTCTTGTTGAAAAAACTCGGAAAACTGCTGCTCTCTCTTTCTATACATGTATATGCTGGTTCCAACTGCCAATAAGTTCTTCTCTTTTAATCTAGAGCCAAGCAATTCAGCTGTTTCTTTCGTTAAGCCCAGATCCCTAACCAAATTGTTAAGCTTGGTCTGAGTAAACAATTTGGGCTCTAGACTTTCTGCATTACAATGGAATTCATCATCACCTGGTTCACGTAAATCAGATTGTTCATCAGAAAATACTTCTGTTGGAATAGAATTTAAATCATCTGGTGGTTCAGGAACCAGCAAATCTACACCGTGCCCTACTGGTTTGATGGTGGATGGAAGGTTAGGGTAGCTTATTAGATTCTTGTTTTTTGAATTATGACCAGTAATATCAACACTGCAAAATTAGTAATCATTGGAATATTTTCTTGGCTCCCTCCATATCATAAGAACAGCAAATCTAAAGGCTTTTTTCTCCTTTTTGGACCATTTCCTCAAATCCTCAACACACACATAACATATCTTATGTGGTGCCCAAGATTTATCTTGATCACCAAGCTTAGATCCAAAGTATGATAGATAAACCTTTTTCACAAAGTCTGTAATGTTCCTTTGGCGTTTTTTAAGCACAAATTCACCACAAATATAACAAAAACTGTCAGCAGAGTTTTCACAACCACAATTAGACACTGTACCGAGTAAATGTTCAGGAAACAGGAAAGTGAAGTTAGGTTGACAGTAAACAAAACACCATCTGTTAACACAAAAATAGAATCAACCTTTTTTTTGCCAGCGAATGTTATCTACATTCATCACACCTCCTTTTTAAATTATTTTAACTATATAAAAGCTGTTGAATTCTTTAAAAATCGCTTAATTCAATAAATATAACTGTAAAATGTGAAGAAATGTTGGGTGATACAGTTTTTTAAGTATCATATTTGGATTTACCACCTTAAAAAACATAGGAATAAGGTATTCTCAGCAAAAAAGTTTTTCCATCATTGGCCTGTGTTACCTGTCCTCTGTATCTATATCTGTACATTCTCCAGATTCACTGATAGAAAAATGTTAACAAGAGACTATCCATGATAGTCTTTGTGAGCTCACTGCCTGCTTTTGGATGAGCAAACCAACTGTGTATTCACCGAAGTCCTATCAACAGCAATCTATAGTGATGGACAGGCACACAGGCAATAATTCTGGCTCAGTTGTATCTAAGGGTTGGTGTTGTGTACTGCTGCCTTTTGCCCCAAATAATTAAGCATTGATGTGGCTCAGCATAATAGACAGTGAAATTTCATTAAATTAAGCATACATTTCCAAATATATTAAATTAGGATTATTAACATATGAAATGAGGTGTCCTAATGCACTGATTTAAATTCAACTTGTAAATTTACTTGCAAAGAAAGAATCAAATGGAAAAGTGGCCTTACATTTCTAAATAGGCTTGTAGCAGATACTTAACTGAATCGAGCAGTAGAACAGTGCAAAGCAAGCAGAGCATCAGATGAAAAGTTCTGAAGACCAATGAATATCAAAGTTCATAGCACACATAAAATGTCCCTTCCAAACTTGTTGAAGATCAAATTAACTCTGACGCTAATATCAGTCCTATTATTAGTTTGCTAAATACTTTACAATCCCAGTGAGGTTACCTATAATCACATTAAGTCAGTACTACCAATATCCTGAACCACTTTATCACTTAATGACTTCTAAACAAGATGTCATACGTATATGGTAATAATTTTAGTGTGTTCTAGGGCTTCCACCAATTCCAAAATGTCCTTACATTTTCTGTACTTCAGCTGTAGGCGTTTTTGGCTATTTTAGTGAATGTAAATGCTTTTACTGTAGCACATTCAGCTGCCAGGCCAACCCCGCATTCAACTCGTTTACCGCCAGGTGTTTAAGCTTCAAGCTTTCCCCAATCCCACGTTCTGTCCATGGAGCAGTGGCCCCCAGGTGCTTCATTAACACTGTTGCTCTGTCCCACCTTCTGCTGCTTGCCCCTATACGGTGCTCATCAGAACGATGGCATCCTGTAGTATCTTCGCCTAACTAGTGGGATAATCAGAAATCATGACTCAGACAGTGAACTACATTGTGTTTTTGCTTTTAGGGCAACTGAAACAATGGCTGAATAAAGTACACACATTAAAATGTATATGTAATAACTTTGACAAACTTTGCTCGAGTAGCATCAATAATCAGTTTATATTTATTCCTTATTCACAGGGAATTAATGCACAAAAAGAAGGATGAGAGCAGCCACCAACCAGAGATTTTTCAGTCATGTCTTCTCCTGAATATCAGTGACTGTGCCATCTCTGAGAAATCACAAGTTTTTACTGTGACTGTTTATAATCCACTTAGCTATGTCACATCCCACTACGTCAGACTCCCAGTGACAGGTGTATCTTACTCTGTCAGAGATCCTGCAGGTAATTTCACTTCTTATTCACATAGATTAGTTTTATGACTGTTGAAACTTCTAACTAATTTGCCTTTTCATATTCTCCTCTGTAAAGGTACGCAACTGCCAGTTCAGCTTGTACCAATTCCATCACCACTTTTCAGTTTACCAGGACGAAAGAGTAAAGCTACAGTGGAGATGGTTTTCAAAGCTGAAGATGTTCCTCCTCTAGGATACAAATCATACTACGTTGAAGAGTTGCCTCACAGAGTGCGTGGGAAATCAGATCTAGCAGATGATGGAATGGATTCCACAATTGGAAACAAGGTACAGTACTTACAGTGTCTCAGAACATGCAGAGTGCCATCTCTGGTAACAGCAATCATCACAAAATTTTATTTCAGTGCATTTTTCTGGAAGCAATGCTACAACTATACAGGAGAAGTGAACTTGTCCTGTTGGGATTTCTTGTGATCTAACCAAGGCATTCGATTGGGTAAATCTAAAAATTCTACTGGGGAAACTAAAATATTATAGTGTTAAAGAGATTCCCCTGCATGGATGGTGTTATATCTTGACAACATTAATGATTGATACAACAGGAATAAAACTAAATCTGGATTGTGAAAACATTAAGTACTGTGTCCCACAGGTTTCATTACTTTGCTCACCCATATTCTTGACCTACATAGAGAAAAAACAAAGACACTGTGGGGGATGGTAGGATAAATTTTCGTTAATTACCACTCTTAAAGTTGTATGCACATCACTTTGAATCATTTCGATACCTTCATTTCTCTGAATGAGAATGAAAATCCATTTGAATAGCTAACACCAATCTTTAACTCACATATGCAACAAGGACCTATTAACTCCTCAGACACATAACCTGAAAATAATTTTAAAAAGTAATTTGTATCTCCATTCTACTTCCTGACAGCTGAAAGTTTTTTCCAAATGACAGTATCTGGCAATAACAGAATTTTTTGGTGAATTTCATTTAACACAGTTCCAAGGATAACCCATTGTATTAATAATTCCTTCAGTCAAACACATTAAAACAGTAAAACCTTATACAACTGTTAATCTTTCCTTAGCATCTGGCACCATGAGATTTGAAATTTTACTAAAGTTCCTGGAATAATTACTGTTTGTATTAAACATTGATCAGATTAGTCAGTTTCTGCTTACCCATAAGGTAGAAAGTGTAATGCTTCACTCCCAGTGTGAATTTTGGATACTGGCAGCATACAAATACTCACGTATACCAAAAAGAATAAGGCAATAAAATCATTTAGTCTTTTTAGATTTTCAGAAACCCACATGAAAGCTGAAATACATGACATCAAAAATGGAATACTAACATAGTCTCACTCACAAGTACTTTATTGTTATTATTATTATTATTTTATGTAGCCATTAGAGCCTCATGATCTTGGGCTATAAAAGTACAGCTTCTCTCAGTGCTTCCTGCAGAATAATCCCTCTGCCAGTTCCATCAGCAGCATGCAACACTCCCTCTCACCTAGCTGTACTCTCCTTATGTCCAAAACTGCATGTAGTGTCACTGACACTGTAAATTTTGTGTCAAGTCTAATCAGTATTAATTGATGCTTTAGGACGTGGATGATGAATACCTGTGGTCGCTATATGAAGGAAGAAAAAGGAAGGAAGACTAGGTTTAATATCCCATCAACATCATGATGATTAAAGACAGAGCACAAGCTTGAATTCTGTAAAGTATGGGAAAGGCAATTGGCCGTGTCCTTTCAAAGGAACCATCCTGGCATATGCATGGAGAAATTCAGGGAAATCACAGAAAACCTAAATCTAGAAGGCTGGACAATGGTTTGAATTGTCATCTTCCTGAATGCGAGTCCTGTGTGCTAAACACTGCACCATATCGCTTGGTGTCACTATTTGAGTGATGAGCACCAATTTATCTTAACTACGTCCATTCAGTAGGTGACAATATTCAGTAAGGGTCATCTTTTGACAAAACAGCATAAAAGTTCCATACTATGAGTAACTTCCCTTACTCATATCCCATAGGAACTTTAATTAGATTATTATCCAAACTGCTTTCATAAGTGCAACTGGATACAAGAGAGCCTGTAAATTCACTCTCTCGATTAGCACTGGTGTACAGCCTGGGCATCCAGCATTAGACTAAAAATAGCAATGATTCATTAAAGTGGAGTAATTACTTCTCTAGATCAGTTCATTCCCTGAGGTTTTCACCTGACTTGAGACACATAGAAAGAAAACTGAGTAGGCAGTACGTCTAAGGTCAGAAGGAAAGTGATGACTAGCAGACATAACAGGGCAACAAGATCAGTAGCCTAGGGACTGCTCATTGATTTACTACAAATTAAAATATGTTCAATGGAGGTCTGTTTAATAAAACATAGGGCTCTGTTAATGGTGATCAGCTCCACTGTAAAAACACTATATGTTTTAATCAACAGGTATTATTTCTGATTGGTGGGAGGTGTAAAAGCATATCTCACCCTATCTTTTCTGTCCATGGCTGAGGGAAGTGACTGGTGACAATTGAAATGCATAAGTATCAGTAGCAACTGTTTGTTTATTAACTATGAACAGAAACTAATACAGCTTCTGGGGAAGAGTTTCTGCACTACTTGATGTTATCTAGAATGTGCTCACAATGGTGCGGTCCACAAAGTCTTGGTTGGTGACTAGCAGTAGGGTTCAGCGAGGTTTGTGGTTGATTGAGAGGCAGGACCAGTAAAGTGTAACACTCAGGAGCAGCTGATGGAAGTCCAGCAAGTGTCAAGTGGCAAGACAACAAGAAAATTCCAATGGATTGGCTGCAGATGTAGCCAGCGTAGAGTCAGGAATGTGTTCTGGCCACAGAGTGGTCAAGCGTGACCTAAATAGCCATTAGCAGGGGAATATCTTGCAGTGTTAAATGACCATGTTATTGCACAGAGGTGAGGTAGTGACTGTGAATGTAGTGCCATTTATTATGAATTGCGCACCGCGTATCAATGTGGATGGCATCCACTGATGTCATGGTGGCTTGGTGAGGTTTGGTGGAAAACAGCCTGATGGGTCATGTAGATGTGTACTTTTTCCATGCGATTTCCCAAAGTAGAGTTGCTAGTACCAGGGGCCACAGTGTACCTACAGTACACGTCTGTAATCATGGTGGCCACATCGTAATGGTGCAGCTTCTGTATACAGTACTGTTCGTGGTCTTATAGCCACCAGTATAAATTACAGTAACATCCTGATACTCCTGAAGAACTGAGAGGAACAGACACTGAAAGGTTATGGGGCAACTGAAACTTCAAGTCCTCGAAACAGATTGGTGCTAATTGGGAGCACATTCCAAGGAGGTTAGGCAGAGGTCATGCAGAGGGTCTGAGGCACATTCCAACTGGTAGCCCCACCTCGAGGGCATGTCTGAGAGACTCGATTCCCCTCATATGCAAAAATAAATCTGTTAAGTTGGATCATTAGGAAATTGTTGTATGGTGATTGTGTAAGTGAGCGAGAATTGTACTGTCATAGCTGGAAAGGGAACAACCCTGCTTTGGCAAGGAGACTGCTTGGGACTACTCAGGACAGTGCCAGTGACCTGTAGTGCTCCTTGAAGATGGGCTGGCTCCAACACTTTCAAAGCTAAAGTTCCACTGGGTTATAAACTTGGCAACCACAGCCCAATTGGTTTGAGACCAGGACCTGGTACATATGGAAGAAAGTAGCGCATTCTCACCCCGAGAGGTGTGGGTGAGGAAGCAAACAGCATTATGCTTTTGAAAGGTGCTAGTCTTTAGTTGAAGAATATGGGACATCTAAGTCAGTTTTCTATCATAGAGGAATTCCAAATATTGGATCTGTGCAACAACATGCAATTGCTGGGTAAACCTACCAGAGTTCTGAGTCAGGTGAACCAAGGTACAGGATGAACCATGGTACAATGATAGAAACACATGACTTGCATTTTCATGGGAGAGAATTGGAAGCTCTGGGTACAAGTCCAAGCAGAGGCCCCTTGGTTAGGACACTGGAGTTGGCATTCTGTCAAACCTACAGACTGAACCAAATACAAAACTCTTCAGCATACACTGCAGGAGTGGCAAGTGGTCTGACAGAGGTCACTAGCCCATTGATGGAAATGACGAATAGTATGACGCATGGCACAGAGTCCTGAGGGACACCTTTCTCTTGGATCCAATGTACCAATGCTAACCTGAAATCACTGGTGGCATACAGTATGATGACTAGAAACTGGTATGGAGCCTCGAAAGCCCCAGTCACAGAGGGTATATAAAATGTGATGGCAGCAAGCAGTGTCATACGCCATATGTAGGTCAAAAAAGACAGCAATTAGGTGTCCCTGTCAGAGTGTTGTTCCCAACATACAAAAATTGTCAATTGTGTATTGTCCCTCCCAGAAACCTAACTGACCAGGATACAAAAGGCTCATGATTTGAGAACTCAACGTAATTGTTGGGATAACATTCTTTCTAGCAGTTTGCAGAGTCTGGTATTGAGGTTAATCAGTTGGTAGCTGTTAATGAATTCTGGATTTTGGCCTGATTTAAGGACTGGGATACTGATACAGTCTCACTATTGTGAAAGAGAAACACCTTTTAGTCAAATATGGTTTAAGACCCTAAGTAGATGGAGCCTCTGAGTAACACTCAGATGTTGGATTATCAAATTGCAATGTGTGACAAGACAAGAGACTGAAACAGTCCAGAATAAATTAAAGGTTCGATATATAATTTGGCATGATGTGATAAGTCTTCATCTCACATTTTATACATTTGAAAGGTAGCTGGGTAAGAAGATA
This sequence comes from Schistocerca piceifrons, assembly GCF_021461385.2. Taxonomy (NCBI): domain Eukaryota; kingdom Metazoa; phylum Arthropoda; class Insecta; order Orthoptera; family Acrididae; genus Schistocerca; species Schistocerca piceifrons. The sequence goes on from NC_060138.1 coordinate 1,111,650,639, forward strand.
ATGTCGATGCAGTCAAAAAGTGGATCACGAGGTGTTCAGCAAGAACCAATGCATTGGTACCACTATGAAGGAGGAGACACGGGACAGTTGTTGATCTTTGGTGGTCTAGTAGCCTGAGCAGCTCACCCCACACCAGGGATGAAAAGTCACACATTCCCACAGATGAGACACAGTGCTCCCAGCATTCCTTCTTACTGTGTTTAGTTGGATGATGAGACTTAGCACAGAGCTGCTTAAGTGAGATGAGTGTGGTCTATGAAGGATGTCTCTTGGGATGTTGTAGGGCCTGATCCTGAAAAGTTGTTGCAATGTCTGTGGTCCACCATGGGACCAGCCAGTGTTGGAATAGGCCCATAGAAAGGGAGATAGCAGTTCCACCAGCACGAGCGATCACACTGGAGAAGTCTAGCACAACCTCATCGATACAGACCAACAGATCAAGACTGAAAAGAAGCTGGTGTGTCAAAAGGCCCCTGCCAGACAAAGTAATACTTTCCCACAGGAAGTGGTGTGCATTTAAATCACCAAGTAAGATAATTCAGGGAAAGGGGGAGAGGAGAAAGAGTTGCCGAACTAAAGTGATCACCTCAAGATAAGTAAGTGCTCCACATGCATGTAAATAAATGTTACAAATGGTGGTTGCTAGTGTCTTTTGTGCTCACACTGCTATTACTTACAACATGGTACAGAAGGAAATACACTCATTGATGACATCTGTGAAAACCAGTGTTCAGACCTATCTGGGTGCTCCCACTCAGTCACTACCATTCTGACGTAGTGCTCAATAACCTCTGAGTTGGAGAATGGTCATCAGTGAAGTTTGTTTCATGGAGAGCAACATAGACTGCAGGGCAAGAAGAAATTAGTAGTGGTTCTGGCAGCTCTGAGTAGTATCCACTTGCAGCTGTATTATACCATCATGTTGAGGGTGACCAGGTTAGGTGAGAAGGGCCCAGGAGAACACGACACACCCCAAGATCAATGTCTATCACCAGTGGGGCTGAAACAACATTGACAAACATTGGCTTGGAGTCCAACAGTGTGAGGGGATCTGGCATCTCTGGGGTGAGAGAGCAGCCTTCTCCAAGATTTCTCCTTTTTCTCTTTTACAACTTTTGGCAGTTGAGAACCTTGTGAAGGCTTACCTGAAGAGTAGGAACTGAAGGAGAGCAGGTAGCCACAGGTTGTGGCTCCTCCAGCCACTGGTTGGTGTCACATTTCTGATCAGCATACTTCCAGGGAGAGGGGTAGATGACTGAGGAGGATGCTGCGCAACTATCAGGGTTCAATATCAAGGGAGTAAATGAATCAGGTAATGCTGATGACAGTGTACCTGCACACCCTGAGGTGAGCGTACACACCAGCAACAGTAGCAGTTGTCTGATATACAGTAATTTAGTTTAATTTCTGCTTTTTTCACATGCTTCTGCAAATGGGTGAGCTAAACCTGTGTGTTTTACTCTGTACACTAGTGGTTAGCAAATTACTCTAAGTTTTTGTTATTGCATAACTCTTGAGGCATATTGTTGTGTAAGGCAGCATCCTAGTGTAATTTTCCCACCGCCAGAAACTCCATGTCATGCCACTAAGCTTAAATCTCATGCTGGTAGACAGCATATAGTTTCGATCAGTGCATTCTAGTTTGCATACTTATCTCTTGCAGTAGTTTTTGGGTAAGCAGAGTTTCTAGTAATGGGTAACTGTAGATATACCCACTTCAGTAGAGAAATTTATTTCTGTTTAAGAGCTTTCTGTCTCTGGGTATAGTGAGAAGCCAACAGAACATTTGGTAGTGTTTCCTTATTCTCCTCATTATATTTTGCACACATTCCACACTTAGTAGTGCCATTTGAAATCTTATATCTATTTTTTTACACATTACAGTATGGCTAGGGACTGTGCTTGTTGTGAGCGGACACAAGGAGAGCTGGCTGCAGTCAGTAAACAGCTGGAACCTGCATTGGCTATCATCGATGAGCTTCTGGCTAACGCTCAAAGTTGCAGTGACGTTGGAGGGCTGGTGACAAGTCCTGTGACAACTTTGATGCCATTGGGATCCCCTGGTGACCAGGGTGTTGCTGGATCTTCTGATATGTAATATCTGACTGGTCCATCCTCATTTGAGAGTGAGTGGCAGGCAGTAGTGGGTTCACGTCACTGGGTGGAAGGTGAAAGAGGGAGCAGGTCACACCCCTTAGCAACAGGTACGATGTGCACCCAGTGTTGACGATAACTCTGGGCCAGCATGGGATGCCTCTCCTGTTGCGCCAGTGGCCAATATTCCTGCCCAGTTTGGACAAGTGCAAAAGGTGGCTATGCTTGTCATTGGGAGCTCCAGTGTTAGATGGGTGACAGAACCCCTCAGGGAAATAGCAGGCAAGGCAGGAAAGAATGTCAGTGGATACTTGGGTTGTTTGCTGGAGGGTCTGATCCTTGAAGTGGAGGAGGCCTTGCCAGTGGCTATCAAGTGTACTGCGTGCAACCAGCTACAGATAGTGGCACATGCTGGCATGAATGATGCCTGCCACTTGGGTTCTGACAGCATCCTTGTCTCCTTCCAGTGGATGGCTGATTTGGTGAAGGCAACTAGCATCGCATGGCGGGTGCAGGCTAAGCTATCTATTTGTAGCATTGTAACTAGGGTTGATTATGATCCTCTGGTTTGGAGCAGAGTGGAAGGTCTAAACCAAATGCTGAGATAACTCTGCAATAGTATTGGATGTGGATTCCTCAACCTCTGCTATCGGGTACAGAATTGCAGGGTTCCCCTTAATAGGTCATGCATGCACTAAACAGGAAGCAGCTACCAGGGTAGCAGAGTAAGAGAGGAATGCACATGGTACTTTTTTAGGTTAAGCAAACCCTCCCTTGGGATCAAAGATGATTTGCCTGATACATTAGTCACAATGTCCTCTGAGAATGTTCATCATCAGAGAGCAGAGATAGAAAAGGTTTATATGATTTTAGTAAACTTCAAGAGCATCGAAAGAATGGTCTCAGAATTAGCATCACTTACTGAAGGTTGTAATGCATAGATAGTATTAGAAACAGAAAGTTGTTTGAAACTGGATGTTGATGACAACAAAATCCTAAGTTCAGATTGGAATATTTATCGTAGGGATAGGGTAGTCACCAGTGGTGGCAGCAATTCCATAACAGTAAAGAATTCAAAATGTAGCAAGATTACCATGTATTCTGATTCTGAATTAATCTGGGTGAAGTTAAGTATCAAAGATCAGTCAAAAATGGTAACTGAATGCTTTTATAGACTGTCTGGGTCAGGAGCTCTATGGGTAGAGCTCTTCAGACAGAACTTGCAGAAAATCATTAACAATTTTCCTGATCATGCCATTGTTATAGTGGGTGACTTCAACTGTCAGGTATAGATTGGGAGTGTCATGCTATCAAGATTCATACCAGAGACAGAGATTCGTGTGACATTACTCTGGATGTCTTTTCTGAAAATCACTTTGAGCCAGTAGTTAGAGAACCAGCTCATGAGGGAAATGTCTTAGACCTCCTGGCAACAAACAGACCTGAACTTATTGAATCAGTTAACACAGAGGAAGGTATCAGTGATCATAAGTCTGTCATAGCATCTGTGACAACGGGTCTTACAGAGAATGTTAAGAAAGGTAGAAAGATATTTTTGCTTAGCAAGTGTGACAGGATACAAATTTCAGTGCATGACAAAGGTGTGGAGAGCAAATGGAAAAAATTCAAAGGTATCATGTAATATACCTTAAACAACTATGCTTCGAGTATGGTCTTAAGGGATGGGAAAGACCCACCATGATTTAATAACAGTGTTAGAAAAGTCATACGTAAACAAAGAGAACTTCATCTCAGATTCAAGAGAAGTAAAAAACTAGTTGACAAACAAAAGCTAAATGAAGTGAAGATCAGCATACGAAGAGCAATGATAGAAGCGTTCAATGACTTTGAAAGCAAAGCTTTGTCAACCGATCTGTGTAAAAACCCTAAGGTGTTTTGGCCATATGTAGAAACACTAAATAGGTCAAAATCATCTATTCACTCAGTCAGTGACCATACTGAGTCAGAAATGGAAGGTAACAGACAGAAGGATGAAATACTAAATTCGGTCTTCCAAAATTGTTTCACTGCGGAAGATCGTAACACTGTCCCCCCTTTCAATTATCATACGAACTTCAAAAGGGCAGGTATTCAGATAACCAATCAGTTAGTAGTAGAAAGGCATCAGGACAAGATGAGATTCCTATAAGTTTCTACAAAGATTATGCAAAAGAAATTGCTACCCCTGTAGCAGAAATTTATTGTAGGTCACTTGAGCAATGAAAGGTATCTATTGACTGGAAGAAAGTGCAGGTCATTCTCATTTTTAAGGAAGAGTGTAGGACAGATGCACACAATTATAGGCCCTTGTTGTTGACATTGATCTGTTGAAGAATTGTGGAACATGTTTTATGCTCAAGAATTATACCATTTTTAGAAAACGAAAATCTCATCTATAAAAGGTGACATACACCCGGAAACAGAGATTCTATGAAACTCAGCTCACTCTGTTCCTCTATTAGACCTGGAGCACCATAGGCAATGATGCTCAGGTTGATTCCGTGTTCCTTGACTTCGGAAAGGCATTGGACACCATCCCACACAGCAGGTAGTGAAACAAATATGAGCTTATCGAGTATCAGAGCAGATTTGTGACTGAATTCAAGATTTTCTTGCAACATGTCTCTCTTAAAGGGAAAAAATTGACAGATGTACAAGCAATTTCTGCGGTAGCCTGGAAATGTGATAGGACTTTTATTGGTTACAGTACGTATAAATGATCTAGTAGAATGCATCAGATGTGCTTTAAGGCTTTTTGCACATGATGTCATTGTCTATAACAAAATGGCAATGGCAGAAGATAGTAATGATTTGCAGATTGACCATCAGAGAATTAATGGATATTGCAGGCTATGACAGTTGACACCGAACGTAAATAAATGTAACACATTGCACATATATAGGAAAGGAAATCCACTACTATACAGCTACACTATCGATGACAGACCCCTGGAAACAGTATTTGCCATAAAATATCTAGGAGTAACTATCCAGAGTGATCTTAAGTGGAATGACCACATAAAACAAATTGTGGGAAAAGCAGATGCCACTCTCAGATTCACAGGAAGAATCTTAAGGAAATGTAACTCATCCATGAAAGAAGTGGCTTTTAAGGCACTTATTTGACTGATTCTTGAGTATTGTTCCTCAATCTGGACCTTTACCAGGTAGGACTGACTGAAAAGATGGACAAGATCTAATGAAGAGCAGCATGTTTCATCATGGGATTGTTTCCACTGGTGCAAGAGTGTTACGGAGATGCTCAACAAACCTGATTGGCAGATGTTACAAAGAATGTGCTGTGCATGTGGTCTACTATTGAAATTTTGAGAGAGGAGTTTCTGGGTAGAGGCAGACAACATATTACTTCCCCCCACATATAACTCACATAATGACCACGAGGAGAAAATTCAAGAAATTAGAGCCAATATGGAGACTTACTGACAGTCATTCTTCTCACACGATATTTGTGAGTGGAACAGGGTCGGACAGCTCAGTTAGTGGTACGAAAAATACGCTCCGCCATGCACCATTAGGTGGCTTGCAGAGTATGATGTAGATGTAGATGAGAGGGCCACAGTAGTGGCAAAAGTTGATATAATTAAGCCCAAATACAAAGTAAACCACTTTTTTTCCGAGCTTCAAAATGGCACTCTGTGATCTTCAGTTCCTCGATTTTGTGTTCCTCAATTAGGACAACACACTTTGAGTATCAGGGAGGGTGGTTATTCCCACACCTGAAAGAGACAGGTGATAGTGCACATTGTGAATTTTTGTGAAGTGGTCACCCATAGTCTCCCCAAATCAGGTCATGTATTCACCAGGAGGACATATTGCTAAAACACTGGCATGTATAGCACCACATTGGAGAATGGAAATATAGCTTCACATTGCAGCAGTAAAGCATGATTTTGGGGTTCCCTGAAAGTGAATCCCCTCCCAAAGCAAAGACGAATGCAGCGGTGTCTGGCGGGCATCAACATAGCACAATGTCACGTCTCCCTGAGTGTTTGAGTAGTTTTTCATCTGACTGCAGTGTCAGGTCCCAGTAAAAAATTAATCCCCTTATCAAGTTTAGGTTTTTACCTGGTGTTATGGTAACAGATACATCACTAAGCTGTTTACAAGAGAGTAATCCCTGGGACTGGGTAAGATTTTCTGTCTTAGTTAAGACGGAATCACTGCACAATTTACTAAGGGAAGAGAATTCAGCAAATTTGTTTCCAATATTCTCCTCAAAGAGCATTGGCTTAGTAGAGAGGAAGGACAATGTCAGAAAAGAAAAGGGATCATCTATCATGATGTCATTACAACTACAGTTGGGAAAGTTAGTAAATCAGTCAAGAAGGCTAGATAGATCAGATAAGCAATTATTAAAACCTCACTGAGACAGTGTATTGGCATCACTTAGTTCAAGTAAGATGGATGTAGAGGCATTATGGGAAAAGTTTAAGCAGATTTTAAATTGTGGCATGGAGAGTTATGCGCCTAGTAAGTGGATAGAGGATGGTGAGATGGATGCTCAGGTGAGACACACCAACCAACACCTTATAATCGGGAGTTCATTTATTCACCTCTTTACACAAGTAAGGCTTACAACCAACTGGTTGGCGGAACTACACCGAGATAATGTTTTCCTTAGTTCAGAGATGATGCTCAAATCGATACTGGTGTCGACCTCATCGGCGCCACATAGCCCCCCCCCCCCCCCCCCGCAGTACGGAGTACACCTGAGAGGCAGGGGGGGGGGGGTGACTATGGCATCAGCAGGGGTGGTCCACGGGAACTGGACCACGGTCAGCTCAACAGCGTTGTCGGGGAGCTGTGTGGGTAGATGTCGTGAAGGAGGGTCCGGCCACAGTGCGCCTGGCGTCGTACTGGGCGTGCTGGTTGTGCAGCAACAGGTAGGCCCGCGGTTTGCGGGGGGAACGGAGCGACGGCGATGATGTCTCCGATGGGCATGGCAAACACACGAAGCATGTCCAGGTTGACATCAAGTGAGAGGGGAACACATTTCACCAGGTGGCAGGGAATGGCAGAGGTTGTGTCATGAGCACCGGATGAAGGGAAACACACAACAACAGTGTGTCATCGCATAGTATTATAGAGATGTCATGGATTATGTCCAGGGGGACAGGCACAGACACCTTGAGCGAGGGTACATTCGAGATGGGCGTGAGAAACCTTGACAGGGCGAGGCAGGCAATGGGGGAGAGGTCGAAGGGACCGGAGAGGGGCCCAGCAGCGAGGGTGTGATCGTAGGTAAGCTCAACGTGGGGAGCATGTGATCACTCGATGGACTGTGTGAGACCGGAGTAGAGGGTGAGGTTGGAGAAGAGCTCGACAATTGGAGCTGGAAGTCACTTGACTGAGTGAGAAAGTCCAACATGAAGGGAGTGGTCGGAGTGTCGTGAGCCACGACAGTGAGTGGCGTGGTCGTGGCCTGAAGGAGGATAGAAGCAGGCTCGACATGAGCAGGCTTAAGTCTGTTTAGAGAGACAGTAACAGCTGCATCTTTTATCTGGATGTCATAGGTGTTGGCTGAGTGCCGGAGAACTTGGTACGGGCCGGTATATGGGGGTTGGAGTGGAGCATGGACAGTCTCATCTCGGAGCATGACGTACTCGCAATTGTTCAGAGATTTCGGGACGTGAACCTTAGGGCAGGAATGGCTGGCCGGCGCAGGGATGTGGAGGTTGATGAAGTGGCGCCTGATGTGGTCCATGAAGGAAGGTAAGTCAGACTGAGGGACAGAAGCGGAAGGGCTCACAAGTTCGCCAGGGAGAACAATGTTCTGGCCGTATACGAACTCGGCTATTGTGCCTTTGAGGTCTTCCTTACAGATCGCATGAATGCGGGGTGGCACAAGGTGGAGGGCTTCCATCCAAAGAGTGTCGTGGCATCGAAGAGCCGCCTTGAAAGTGTGGTGCCAGCACTCAACTAGCCCGTTACTTTGCTGTGGTATGGATATGCTGGATGCCGCAAATATTACAAATCTCATTGAACAGGGCCGACTCAAATTGTCTGCCCTGGTCAGTCATGATGATAGCTGGACATCTGAACCGTGATACCCATGACTTGACGAAAGCTCGAGCAACAGTTTCTGCAGTGATATTAGGGAGGGGGTCAGCCTCGACCCAGCAAGTTGTTCAGTCGATAGACGAGAGAACGTAACAAAAGCCATTAGAGGGGGGGAGAAGGCCGACAATGTCAATTTGAATATGCTGGAAATGCCCAGGAGGGATCGAAAAGGCACCAAGAAGGGGTGAAGTGTGCTTATGTACTTTGCAGCATTGACACGTGGTGCAGGGGCGTGCCCATTGCTGGCAGTCCTTGAAGACAGCTCGACAGAGCGTGGTTGGGATGAGGGGGCGTGACTGCCTGTACTGTTGTCACACCAGGTCTCACCAGAAATGCCAGGGAAGGTGGTGCGGACAAAGTGTAGTGAAGAGGTAGAGTCTGAAATCAGGTTTTGTGTGTCCTCGTCAGTGGGTTGGAGGTTAGGCAGTTCAGAGAGGCCTAACAGCAAATGAATGGCGTCGACTTGTGAAAGGAAATCAGCAACTATATTGTCAGCACCCTTTATGTGTCTGACATTGGTGGTGAACTGAGATATGAAGTCCATGTATCTGAAACAGCGAGGAGGCGGGTCAGCTGGTGGGTTGGAAATGGCCGCAGCCAGGGCTTTGTGGTCTGTTAAAACACAGAAAGGGCATCCCTCAACATCAGTCTTAAAATGCTTGATCACTTCGTAGACTGTGAGCAACTCCCTGTCAAACGCGGAATATTTCCGTTGTGCATTGGTGAGCTTGTGCGAGAAGAACTGCAGAGGTGAAGTTTGGCCGTCGACTGTCTGGCTAAGGACAGCACCGATGGCAGTATCACTCACGTCTGTGGTGATGAAAAGCTGCACATTGGGATGATGATGCGTGATGGTGCAGGCCTCGGCAAGAAGATTTTTGAGGGCAGTGAAAGAGTCAGTCATAGCAGGGGCCCATGGAACAGGCCAAGATCCAGAAGTCTTGGTGCCTGCCATGGCGTCCGTCAGTGGAGCCTGAATCTCCGCAGCCCAAGGTAGATGACGGCGATAATAATTGACCATCCTCAGAAAGTGCTGGAGCTCTTTGAATGACAAAGGTCTGGGTAGGTTTAGTATTGTTTGTACTTTGTGAGGGGGTGGTGAAATGCCGTCGGCAGAGACCCTAAAACCAATAAAAGTGACAGTGGGTTGATGTAGCTGCAATTTGTCTTGGTTGGTCTCTATGCCTGCTGCCGCGAGAGTGTCCATAACAGTTTGCACATGTCGAATGTTGTCCTCAACGGAGGAGCTGAACACAAGAATGTCATCAAGATATGCAAAGCAGAATTTTAGTCCAAATAGCATTTCGTTGATGAAGCGTTGCCAGGTCTGGGTTGCGTTTTTCAGACCGAATGGCATGAATCAAAACTGAAATAACCCGATTGGGGTGGTGATTCCTGTCTTCTCGATGTCTTCAGGAGCCATGGGGATCTGGTGGTAGACCTGTTTGCAATCAATGACAGAGAACGTGGTCGCACTTGCGAGGGAACTGGTAAAGTCGGCAATGTTGGGTATGGGATAGGTGTCCATAATTGTTCGTGCGTTAAGTCGACGGTAGTCTCTGCACATGCGCCAGGACCCATCTTTCTTGGGTGTCATATGAATGGGCATAGACCAGCTGCTGGGAGAGGGTTCGATGATGCCAGAGCTTAGAAGTTCAGAAATCTGCTTTTTAAGGTCGGAGAGGCGCTCGGGACAAAGTCGACGTGGTTTACTGGAGATCGGGAGGCCTGGCGTGAGGCAAAGCTTGTGAACCGTGTCGTTGGTGGTGACAGAAATGTTGCCGGCGGCATGGGAGGTGGTTTGTTTACAATGTGTGGTGGGCAGGGCAGGCGAGGCGAGGTCGTGGTGTTCAGAGCCACTCGGCAGATCCGACGGGAGCTGAGGCAGCGAAGTGTCCCAGGACTCAACGTGACAAGATGGCCACCGGCCCGAACCAGTGGCACCATGGTCGGGTGAGCTCGGTAGAGCTCGTGAAGTGTTAGTGAGTCCATTGTCAGAGGGCGCGGCCTGTGGCAGCACGGTCGCGGGAGAAGCGCTAGGCACGAGAGCACTGTTTGTGTTGTCAGTGGCGGTCGCACAGTGGCACGCAGGAGCTGAAGTTGCATAGTTTGAGGTGCTGTCCACGAGGGGAGGGGCAGGAGCTGTCAGTACAGGAACATGTGATGCTCGTTGTGCATGCGCACTCATGTCCGGCCGAGTGTCAAATGCTGCCGTTTTAGGGTGGTGTGGTCCTGTGAACTATCAGTACACGTAATGGTAGACTTGATAGCACAGTTGCAAAGGGTAGTGTGAGGTAAGCACAAGGAGGCTCGATTGCTGGGACTACAAGCAGATTCAGCACACTTACTGACCTTGCTTTGTCCTTGCTGCAGTGTTTGTAATTCCTTTGCTGCGTCGGATAGCTGGAGCTGAGTTTTGTGGAGCCGGAGGGAGAGCTCGAAGTTTTCCTTGTGTAGGCGAGCGACGTTTTCAAGCTCGACAAGGCACTTGTGCGTTGTTTCTTGTAATGTAGTCGACAGAGCTGAGCATGTACGGATGAGATGAGCCTGGACCAATGTGTCATGGGGGGGGGGGGGGGGGGTTTGCTTGACGGAGCACAGGGGAGGTGAGTTTTGGACGGGTGATGAAACACAGGGTTTTGCACTAGGTGCGGTAAAAAGTTTGTGGTGTCGCAAGAAGTCAATGCCTAGTATGGGTTCCTCAATATTGCACACTAAAAAAGTCCACTCGAGTCTGCAGTTTGCGGAGAGTGAGATGATGTGGGAGGTTGAGCCCGAGCATTGTAGTTTAGTAGAATTCACAGCTTGCAGTGAAGTATGATGAGGGCGGATGTTCGACGACACTAAGGACATAGGCAGCAGTGAAATACTGTCATCAGTGTCCACTAGGTAAAAGTATCCCGATGAAATTTCTTTAATATAAAGCCGTCCATAATTATCCGATTGTTTCCAGACAGAATGGAGCACTGGGAGGTGCCTGTATCAGAGAGTAGATCGTCGCTGCCCAGGGCCTGTAGCCGTCTCCAGAGTTGTGAAGGTTTGTCGTTGCCTAGTTGTTGTGCACAGGAGGCAGCACCTGGACCTACCTGCGAGGTTCGGTGGCCGCAGCCGGTTCAGTTGCAGGAGGGGGCGTGACCAACAGCAGAGCCCAGCTGTTTGTATACTGCATCCCGGAGCGAGCGGGACAGTCGGTACAGTGTGGCCCCAGCCTCGTCCGGCCGTGGGACGAGGAGCCTAAACCTGAGACTTGCCAGGTAGGCAGTGGCTGGCTAAATAGAGCGGTGATACATCATGTAGTTTGTCAGAAATTGTCATTCGTTGCTCGACAGGTTCGGGAGACCTCTGAGCCAGAGCAAGGCGGATGTGGGGAAGTAGTTTATCTGTCCAGATGGCGAGGAGAGCTGTGTCAGAGAGTAGATCATTGCTGACCAGGGCCCGTAGCCATCTCCAAAGTTGTGAAGGTTTGTCGTTGCCTAGTTGCTCGACATGGAGCACCTGCCGTATTGCTGTCTCAGTTGAGCGTGCAAGCCGACGTAGAACTGTCCTTTTGGCTAGAGTGTACCGGGTAGCTGAGTGTGGGGCGTCGACCAGGTCAGCAGTCAAGTCCTCCTGGTCGTGCAGGTGGGTGATAAGGCACAGAAATCTGGTTGGTTTGTCCAGTTTGAAATGGTCAAACACTTCATCCACAATTTTGAACCAGGTTGTTGCCCTGTCGGGATTGAACGGCGGCAGCGTCGGTAAGCATTGTAGAATGTTCAGAAGAAGAGGGTGAGTTGAATTTGTCGGGGCACTGCCTGAAACGAGCTCTTGTTGCTGCAGTATTCCAGGAGAGTGTGTCTCCAGGGTATGTGCCAATGATGGCTGGTCGGGTGGCAGCGTAAAAGTAACGTGTTGTGGTTGAGCGCAATCCGTCATGACGCAGAAGGCCGATGCGGGTGAGAGACCGTAATGTGTTGATTGTGGTTGCGGAAGCTCAGCACGTTGCGGGTGTGTTCGGATTGACGTGTCGTGGAAGACCGATGCAGAAGAGGCACCGAGATGTGCTGAGAACGGGAGCGGAAGCTCGACTGGAGCCGGCTTGGGGGCGACAGGTGAGAAAAAGATCAAAGTTTGAAAACGAGTGCCAGTCCACGGAAAACCTGACGTGCGATCAGAGTTGGAGCTGCCTGTGTTGCATGGAGGCTGTGGAGGTGTGGGCTGTCCAGAAGCACAGTGAGAAAAAAGATGTCAAATGTTGGGTGGAATGTGTGAATGTTCACTGTTCATAGTCACTTCACTCAAAAAGGTGTGTGGATAAGGTGAATGCCGTGACACAAAACACTGAGGCATAGCAGTAGGACAGAGATGGAGCTCAGGCACAGATAACAAGCCATTGTTCCTGTTGCAGGCCGAGGTATTGAAGCAGGAAGGCATGTGCTGATGCTGAAGCAAGGCAGGCGTGGGTGTGGTCGGATGCTGAGGAGATTGACGTGTGAACAAAGCAGTTCCGGCCACATGGCAGGAATCCACTTGGTACTGCACAGATTGCAGTGTGGCAAACCGTTGTCCTAGCAGTGGTAGGTTAGCCAACAAAGCATTTGCAGAAATCGGCATCGATCCTGCACTGTACGGAGATCCATAAGAGGTAACTGCACCGTCGATGAGGGAGGGCACATATGGCAAGAACAAAGGCATCTGATAGCCGGAGTCATGCACACTCCTAACCTCACTTATTGTTGCAGGCATGAAAAAGTCCGGTGAAATCAGCGTAATCGACGAGTGAGAGGCATCGTGTTGCAGTCCTGGCAGGTGTACATCACCCACAACACGATGCATGTCAATCACAAAATCTGGCATTAGGTGTTGGGCCAAAGCCATTGTTCGAATGTTGTGTTGAGGTAATACACACGAGGCCATGGACACAGTAAAACAGCGAAAATGGAAGACGTTACAACTCTGGGTCACCAGTGAGGTGGATGCTCGGGTGAGATACACCAAACGACACCGTATAATCAGGAGTTCATTTATTCACCTCTTTACACACGTAAGGCTTACAACCAACTGGATGGCGGAACTACACAGAGATAATGTAGTTCAGAGATGATGCTCAGATCAATACTGGTGTCGACCTCATCAGTGTCACAATGGAAAAGACCCGCCATGGTTTAATAACAAAATTCAAGGAATGCTGAGGAAAGAGAGACTGTTGCACTCTCGGTTCAAAAAGAAACACACAAATGATGACAGGGAAGGTTAGTAGAGATTTGCAGGTCTAAGGCTTCCATTCATTCCCCTGTTGACCAGTTCAGTATGGCATTTGAGGATACCAAAACAAAAGACAAAGTTTTAAATTTAACATTCAAGAAATTTTTCATACAGGAGAACTGTGCAAAGATACAATCATTTGGCCATTGGACAGACTCCCATATGGATGACATAGTAATAAGCATTCCTAGCTTAGAGAAACAGGAAGATTTGAAAGCACATAAATCACCACATCTGGATGGAATCCCAATTTGGTTTTACAAAGACTACTCTACAACATGGCTCCTAACCTAGTCTGCATTTACAGTGAATCTCTTGCCCAGCATAAAGTTCCAAGTGACTGAAAAAAGGCAAAGGTGACTCTGGTGTATAAGAAGGGTGAAAGAATGGACCCGCAAAATTACAGACCACCATCCCTAACTTCGGTTTGCTGCAGAAACGTTGAACATTTCTCAATTTGGATATGTTAAACTTTCTGGAGACTGAGAAGCTTATGTTGATGAATCATCATGGTTTTAGAAAGCATCATTCGTATGAAACTCAGCTCACCCTTTTCTCACATGATATACTCCGAACTATGGATGAAGGACAACAGGCAGATTCCATATTTCTAGATTTCTGGAAAGTATTTGACATGGTGCCCCATTTCAGGCTGTTAAAGAAGGTATGACAATATGGAATAAGTTCACAGATATGCGAGTAGCTCAAAAACTTCTTAAGTAACAGCGACAAGGGTATCATCAGGAGTGCCTGAGGTAAGTATGATAGGACAGCTGTTGTTCTCTATATACATAAATGGTTCGGCGGACAGTGTGGGCTGCAGTCTGTAGACAAAATTTCAAGTTGGTGCAGTGAATGGCAGCTAGCTTTAAACGTGGAAAAAATGTAAGGAATAACAAACCTGTAATGTTCAGATTCAGTGTTACTAGTGTCCACATTGACACAGTCTAGTTCTTTAAACATCTGCATGTAACACTGCAAAATGATATGAGGTGGAACAAGCATGTGAAAACTGTGTTAGGGAAGGCAAATGGACGACTTCAGTTTATTGGGTGAATTTTAGGAAAGAGTGGTTCACCCACAGGAGATCACATACAGCATGCAGGTGCAAACTATTCTCGAGTGTTGTTTGAGTGTTTGGAATCCGTACCAACACTGAAGGAAGGCATCGAAGCAATTTGGAGGTGGGGTGCTAGATTTGTTACCAGTTGGTTTGAATAAAATGTAAGTATAATGTAGATGCTTTGTGAACTCAAATGAGAATCCCTGGAAGGGAAACACTATTGAGAAAATTTAGAGAACCAGCATTTGAGGTTGACTGCCATATGATTCTACTGCCACTGACACACATTGAAGTAAGGACCACAAAGATAAGATAGGAGAAATTACAGTTCAGACGGAGGCACATAGACAATCATTTTTCCCCCACTCTATTTGCGATCGGAACAGGAAAGTAAATGACTATTAGTGGTACATGGTACCCTCCATGATACACCGTGCAGTGGCTTGTGGAGTATCTGTGTAGATGTAGAAGACAAATAGCAGGTTTCTTGTGGAGAGCACATGGGGGTTATTTTAAGCTAGGCAGTAGTGTGAGGTTTTCTAATGACCACTTTACTAGTTAGCACACAGATAGCAAAATCAGACCACATTCAGAGTAAAGACACTTTGACTGTCAAAATTTTATGATTGAACTGTCAAAGTATTCATAACAAAGTGTGATGAAGCGAGCTGGGATAATTTTAATTCACCTCTTGTTTTGCCATCTGCCTCCTTAAATTCTCTTTTTTTTTTTTTTTTTTTTTTTTTCTTTTTTTTTTTTTTTTTTTTTTTTTTTGACTAATTACCATTAACACATGTGAATATAATCTGTACTTTCATAATACAGAATGGCTGACCTTCAGTTTTAAAGAATATAACACCAGATCTAAATTTGTGCTTAGTTTTATGTATGTACTTGATTTTCTAATTTATTTTGGCTATTACTAGTTAGTATCTTTTGTTACAGGGTAAAATCAGTAATTGTTTCCTAACTTAAATTCTATTGTTGACATATAAACAAATATAAAGTCTGTAATAATTGTAACCATTTGGAAGATGAAATGCCAGTACTCTTTAAAGTATTTATTTGGCTCTATTCGAAAACATGATAGCAAAACCAGCCCTTCATAATTCCAAAGTAATTAACAGTTTTGTCAAAAGTATTGCTTGCATTCTTATATTTGTTAATTTCATGGCTTAAACAAATAATTTGGCCTAAACCTTGGAGTAGAAGAAACTGTTAAAAAGGACCAATTTTTCAATGTGTTCAATTAATTTAATGAGTTAAGTTTTAATTGTAATTTCTGTAAACTTAACTTCGAACAATGGGTAGTTTCAGTACCTATTAGTGAGATGATATATAAGGGTCCGATTTTTAGTCACGAGTCAGTCAGTCCATGGCCGAGTTTCAGACAAAGAACCTGTGTTGCTTAGAACGACAACAATGTATCAACATAACAGTGAAATAAGTGTTATACCAATAGGTCATGTGTTAAAGCAATGACAGTGACTGTTCAATTTATTTGAAGGACTGTGAACTATTCTTGCAGTATGTGGAGATTCACCTGCAAACTATTAATGAAGCTTATGGAAAGTTTAAACAATAGTGCACTGTGTATTATTGGCAGGTTGTGCAAAGTGAAAGTAAACTACAGTGAAACGCAAATTTGTACCTGTCAGCTACATTATTTACAGCAGACAGTGTCCAAATTACAAACCTCATTTTTCAGCTGGTGTAGCAACACACTACGTCAACACCAAGGACAAATGAAGAAATAAAGCAGGCGGAACCATCACAAAAGTTACAGAATTTACTGCCTTCCAAGAAAGAAGTTGTGTTCAGATTATTCCCTGAACTGGCAGTTGGATGAAACCTGAAGTAGAAAGCTCTGAAATATTTAATGATGCATTATGTTCAAATGACAAATTAGATGTCATAGGAAGGGGAGTGTTCATTGTGATCAGCAAAAATATTGTCTCTGTCTAGATAAAAATTGAGCCTGACTGTGATGTTATCTGCACATGTGTAACAGGACTAGGTAAAGTCAGGTTAATTGTTAGATGTCTTCACAGGCCACCCATTTCTACTGTGACATTATTTGATCCATTTTGGTTCAGTTCATTGACCAGTAAGGACTGTAAAAGAAAATCGAACCTCTGTCTTATAATATGTGAAGAAGGGTTTTTGAGAAAGTAAGTACAATGAATAGAGCATATATAAGTGTAAAACTATATAACCACAAAAACTTTGTTATATTTTAAGACACAAATGTAAAACCTTTTGTAAACTATGCATAAAAAATTGTTGTATTTCAGGACACAAATGGAAAACTTACAAAGACGCTGATGCTACCACCTGACTATGCTCTCATGCTCGAAACTAGTAATGGTTCAATAAAATTATTAAAAAAGATTCATTGGTGGTTGCAGTATTTCCTACAGGCTAATCCACCATAACAGTTTCAGAATCATTTAAAGAAAGTCTATGATTAGTAGTGTGGAAAAACCCAGCTCAAGTAATATTAGTTGGAGGCGACTTTAATCTACTGAGTATAGATTGGCATGTCTATGGATTCACTGCAAGCGGTACGGACAGGCAGTCTTGTGAAGTACTTTTGAATACATTTTCCGAAACCTATCTAGAGCATCTACTTTGACAGCTGACATGCAATGGGAATGTTTTAGAAGTTGTAGTTACAAATAGGTTTGACGTTTTCAGCAGTGTCAGTATAGAGACAGGAATTAGCTACCATGATGTCTTCATTGCAACAGTGGTTACTTAAGTTAATAAATCCATAAAGAAGGCTAGAAAAGTATTTTTGCTAGAAAGACCAGTTAAACAGTTGTTAATATCCCACTTACACAGTGAATGGACAATGTTTAGTTCCAATATGATGGATGTAGAGGAATTATGGGCTAAGTTTTCATGGCTTATAAATCACACTCTGGAGAAGTATGTGTCAAGGAGGGGGATTAAGGATGGAAAATGCCCACTGTGGTTAATAACAAAATCTGGAAAATGCTGAGAAAGCAGAGATTGTTGCACTCTCAGTTCAAAAAAGAATGTGCAAATGATGACAGGCAAAGATAATAGAAATTTGTGCATCTGTAAAAAGATTGATGTGTGAACCTTACAACCACTACCTCCATCATACCTTAGCAACAGATCTATCCAAGAACTTGAGAAAATTCTGGTATCCATAAAATCGCTAAGTGAGTCTAAGGCTTCAATCCAGTCACTCATTCTGGTGTGGCAGTAAAAGATAGCAAAAGAAAAAAATTTCAAAGTTTTATATTTCACATTTAAGAAATTGTTCACACAGGAAGATTGTACGAGCATACAGTCATTTGACTGTTGCACAGATTCCAGTATGGAGGATGTAGTAATAGGCATCCCTGCCACAGAGAAACAACTGAAAGAGTTGGAAACAAATAAGTCTCCAGGTGTAGATGAAACGCCAATTTGAGTTTACAGAACGTACTCTACGGCGTTGGCCCCCTTACCTAGCTTACATTTATTGTTGTGAATCTCTTGCCCAGCAGAAAGTCCCAAGTGAATGGAAAAAAGTGCAGCAGGATTCTTGAACATATTCTCTGTTTAAATGTAATAAACTTCCTTGAGATAGAAAAGCTTCAGCCTACAAATCAGCCTCATTTTAGGAAGCATTGCTTGTGCGAAACTCAGCCTGCCCTTTTCTCACATGATATCCTGCAAACCATGGAGGAAGGGCAACAGGCAGATTCCATCTTCTTAGATTTCTGGAAGGCGTTTGACATGGTACCCCTCTGCAGACTGTAAATGAAGGTACAAATTACAGAGTAGGTTCCTAGATATGCAAGTGGCTCAAAGACTTCTTAAGTAATAGAACCCAATATGTTCTCCTTGACAGTGAGTGTTTGTCAGGCAAAGGTATCATCAAGAGTGTCCCATGAGAGCATGATAGGACTGCTGATATTCTTTACGTACATAAATGACTTTGCAGACAGGGTGGGCAGCGATCTACAGTTGTTTTCTGATGACTCTGTGATGTATGGGGGAGTGTCGTTTTTGAGTGGCTGTGGGAGCATACTGGATGAGATGCAATTTCTCTTTGATGTTACGAATGGCAGCTTACTCTAAATGTAGAAAAATGTAAATTAGTGCAGATGAGCAGGGAAAAAAATTTTCCATAATGTTTAAATACAGTGTTAGTGGTGTACTGCTCCACACAGTCACATCAATTAAATATCTGGGCATAACGCTTACTGTGACCCATTCTTGAGTTGATAGAGTGTTTGGGGTTCCTACCACACTGAATTACATCTACATTTACATGATTAATTTGCAATTCACTATTGAGTGAGTGGCAAAGGGTAAACTGAACCACCTTCAATCTATTTCTCTACCGTTTCACTCGCAAATGGCACGGGGGGAAAATGAGCACTTAAATCTTTCTTGGTAAGCTCTGCTTTCTCTTATTTTGTCAAGATGATCATTTCTCCCATGTAGGTTGCTGCCAAGAGAATATTTTTGCTGTTGGAGGAGAAAGTTTATGACTGAAATTTCAAAAGAATACCCTGCTGCAATGAAAAATACTTTTGTTTTAATGATTGCCACCATATTTCATGTATCATGTTTGTGGCACTCTCACACCTATTTAGTAATACAAACTTATCTGCCCTTCTTTGCACTTTTTTGGTGTCCTCTATCAGTCTTATCTGACACAGATCCCACACTGCACAACAATACTCCAGAAGATGGTGGACAAGTGTAGTGTAGGCCATTCTCTTTAGTAGACCCGTTGCGCTTTCCAAATGTTCTGCCAATAGTTCACAGTCTTTGGTTTGCTTTCCCTCCACAACAATATCTGTGTGATGGTTCCAATTTAAGTTATTTATAACTGTAATCCATAAGTATTTATTTGAATTTATAACCTTTAGATTTGTTTATCATCTTATCAAAATTTAGCAAATTTGTTTTAGTACAGGTGGCTCACTTCACTTTTTCATTACTTAGAGCCAATTGTCATTTTTCACACCACTCAGATAACTTGTCTAAACTGTTTTGCAATTGGGTTTGATCACCTGATGACTTTACTAGATGGCAGACGACATCATCATCTGCAAACAGTCTAAGATGGCTGCTCAGATTGTCTCCTGTGTCACTCATGTAGATAAGGGACAGCAGAGTGTCTATAATGCTGCCTTGGGGAATACCAGATATTATCCTGTATTTCTCAATGACTTTCTGTTAGTTAATATTGTCACATAGTAGAAAGTGTAATTAGAGGAATGACGTACACTAACTTCACTCAACGAAGGTTTATTCGGCACTTGCACATACAAGAGCACGGAGTGAACTGTATCCGGCCAGAACACTTACACTATATATGCAGCTACAGAACATTCCAGTACAATGATTCTTGACATTTGTGGATACTTCTAGACTGTACTTGAACTGAATATAGAAATTAAAAGTGTACAGTCCAGGTGAGTGTTGAACTCACAACCCTCCATGCAACAATTTAGTATCATAACTGCTACACCACAGTGCTACTCAGCTTCTTCTGCAACAGTATGAACTGTAACCTTTCTGACAGGAAATCCTAAATCAAATCGCACAACTCAGATGATACTCCATTGACACGCAATTTAATTAGAAGTTGCTTGTGAGAAATGATGTCAATAGTGTTCTGGAAAGGTAGCTGTATTTCAAAAGAATGATATTTTCTAGATCTGTATCAGCTATTTGTCAATAAATTATTTTCTTTGAGGTAATTCATAATGTTTGAACATGTTGTATATTCCAAAATCCTACTACAAATCAATGTTAGTAATATGGGTCTGTAATTCAGTGGATGACTCCTATTTCCTTTCTTTGGCACTGGTGTGACTTGTGCAAGTTTCCAGTCTTTAGGTACAGAGCTATTGATGAGTGAAGAGTTGTATACAATTGCTGAGTAAGGAGCTATTGTAGTAGCATAGTCTGAAAGGAACCTTACAGGTATACAATCTTAAAGGAAGACGTGGAAACAGTTCAGAGGCAGGCTGCTAGATTTGTTACCAGTAGTTTCGATCAACAAGTGAGTATTATGGAGGTGCTTTGAGAATAAAATGGGAATCCTGGAGGGAAGACAACATTCTTTTAGTGAAACATTATTGAGAAAATTTAGAGAACTGGCCTTTGAAGCTGACTGCAGACAGGTACTGTCACTGGCATACATATCATGTAAGAGCAATGAAGATAAGAGAAATTAGGACTCATATGGAGGCTTTTAGACATTCATTTTTCCCTCACTCTATTTGTGAATGAAACAGGAAACTGAAAGAGTAGTAGTGGTACAGTGCACCCTCCACCATGCACATAGAGTGGCATGTAGAGTATTTACATAGATGTAAATGTAGATGAGTGTCTACAAGTTGCTTTGTTTTGCTTTCCTCCAACAGTGTGGCCTAGGAGGGGAAGTACCTTGGGCCATAATGAACTGCATTGAACTACAGTCTGTCTGAAGAGACTACTGGAGTCTCACGGTCACCGGCTGATAACTTCAGTCCTTTTCACAATGCCAAATATCTGCCATGATGTCACCTACTCAAGACGAGAGCTCTCCCATCAACCGGCTAGAGCAGAGCCCGCCTGGCACAAGAGCCAGTGCCTGCAGTCCCAGTGCCCCCCTGAACAGACAGGCACCTACCCGTAGGCACATGTGGAGAGGTGACAGCTCGGCTATATGTGGGCCTACATAGTTAGGACACGACCATTGCACACTTGCCTGGTGACACCTTACAAGGACTGGCTACTATACTGGATACTGGGCAACCTTCCTTGCATGCCCCACATATTTTGTGAAATAATTCTGAAAAGGTGAACGTGAAATCCAGATGTAGGTAACAAAGTTAAGTTAAGCAAAATACATAATGCAAAAAGGAACCAAGTTAAGAAAAGCTATAATTGGCATCCTACAAGTAACCTAGGTTGTCAGCAAGGAGTCTGTCCTAGAAAATAAGTCCAAGAAAATATATAGCTGAGAGTGAAATTGCAGCAGTGTAAACCAAATAGTTAAGCAGTGTCTTTTGTCCCACACTCATCCTGTTACCTTCCTGAGAAGTGAAACTGTTAGCTGTGAAGCACCTGCAGGCCTGTCAAGCCACTGTCTAAGCTGTGTCTGCCATGGTGGAGTTTGAACCCTCAATTAGTATGACTACATCATCAGTAAACATTACAGTTTTCAAACCACCATTTAAAATCACTGGATGATCACTTACGTAGGCTAGAAATGAGAGTTGGCTCAGACTAATCTCTGCAGCATATCATGTGGTCTGTTTCACCATTCTGAGGTTTTTTCCATGCTGGAGAGGCAGTTTTTAATTGGACCCTCTGCTTTCTGTTACAGAAGTAAGATTCAATCTACACCAGTGCGATGCCACCAATACCATAACACTGAAGTGTGCTGTGTAGAACAGTGTGATCCACACAAAGGGTTTGGCAAGATTAAAAATATACCTACAGTGCAATTTTTCTTGTTTAGCTCTGCTATATAGTAAGTACTTCATTTGTGAGGTCTTATACTGAGTTCTTATACTGCTTTCTGTTTGGAGAACCCTTTAGGAAAGCCAAACTGAGAGGTAGTTAACAAGTTCTGTTGTTTATCTCCAGTTTTGTAGATGGATGCTACTGCCATATATTTAAGTCTGTAGGGGATATGTTCCAAGTCATTGACTGATGACAAAGATAGCTTAAGGGTAATCTTATCTAGTCAGAACAAGATTTTAATATACAGCTATAAACACCATCACAGAAAGCACAATTACTACTTTTTAGTGACTTGATGAATTGTAATTTCCTTAGGGGTTATATTTTTGAAAGTGATATCTATTGGTGGTACATGCTCAATTAGATCTAACACATCTGAATTTGGTTGATTGTTACTGATTGCAGTGTCTATAGGCACTGTGAGGAAGTAATCATTAAATTTAGTGGCCAACAATTTGAAATCTCATTATTTCTGCTAGTGTTATTTTCTGGGGGCCTCAGTTTCATATGCATGACTAGTTTGTTTTTTGTTAAATAGTGTTCCAAATAGTTTTTAATTTATTCATGGAGTGCTTTATGTTTTGAGAAGCTGGAAATGTAACAAAGGCTTTTTACTAAGTCTTAAAAATTACAGTTCACTGAACAGCAAGTGCTCATCACAATCCAAAATGTAATGTACAAATTACATACCAAAAATAGTACATCAAAAGTTTTCATATACAACTCCTCACACAATTCAGCAACTGCCTCTTCTCTGTCTTGTTTTATGTAGCCTAAATTGGAGCAAATGTATATCAGTATTGAAAATCTACTTAAATGGACTTATTTCATATATTTTATGGTCAGTTAATTTTAGTTAATGGCATAATATAACTAACATACATTTCCTTATATCTCTGGGTTGCACCTTCAGACTAGGCCAACAACTATTATGACCACAAATCTGTGTATTAAGTCTGTTTTCACATGTTTACAGCTCCAGGTTCTTGTTCAAACCATGGGATGATAATGAACTCTATTAATACTGACATAGCAAAGAGTCTGTTGTCTCTGCCTAGAATGGGAGGTCACAGCCACATATGATATTCTGAGGGGATATAAATCCCTTCAAAGTTTAGTGCAAAAGCAACTTTCTGTGCTAGCAGGATGTGTGGATGTTTTCAAATGTCTGATATTGTGCTGAAGGTAGTCTGTCTCCCTCGATCAAACTTAGACTCCAGGTGACCGTTTCCACACTACAGTGAAATACTGACACTGTAGGAAAAGACAGGTTGCTATTTGCCATAAAGATTACACGTTAAGTAGCAGACAGTCACAATGAAACTTACACATAAGCTTTCAGCCACAGCCTTCATTGGAAAAAGAGAAACACACACCATTCATTCACACAAGCAAGCACAGTATTGAACAGCTGGTGGACTGGCGGTGTAATGTCTCAGAAAAGAACTTTTAAGTTATGACAGTGCTTTCTGTTGAAAGTTATTTTTCTTTAAATCATCTGATTTAATGTAAATGAATTTTTAAAATGCAAATAACATTATTTGTCATGTCAATAAATATAATGTAATCAATGGATATATTTTCAGTTTCCATGTATTACTGAAAGACAATGAAGTAGGACACAAATAAAGTACACATGTGCTTAAAAAATAAGTCATCAGAAACTGAACCCAAAATCAGCAAAAAATAAAACCCAAATTGGTAGAAAATAGCTCCAGAATTGACATAAAATAACATCAGAATTGTCCATGAAAAATGTCTTTGCCTCTCTCTGTCTATAGCCACCAAACTTAGCACTTTACATTAGTATAGGTCAATGTTTGAGGGAAAGGTTATTAGTGGGGTTGAAATTCTTAGAGCATTTGTTACTATGAAATTTTAAATATGAAATTTTTCTGTAAAATAAAAATTGCTCAGCTTAATTAATTAGACTATAAAAACTACAAAACATAAATTACTATCTGAATATTAAAAGTTTGGGAAACATAGCCTATGAAGAATGTAAACACCACAAGAAATGCATACCTGAACATAAATCCAGATGCTAGCCAAGCCTGCACGTTGCACAGTTGTGTTGGACCACAAGTGGCCCTAGCAGTGTCTTCAATCTGTTGCAAGTGTCCATCACAGTGAGAACAGTGTTCTGCGTAGTTATGAGTGCATTATGTCGGAACTCAGTCGATCTGAATGTGGGCAAATTGTTGGTGCTCACATGGTGGATGCTTCCATGACCAAGGTAGCTGAAGTGTTTTGTGTTTACAGAGTCACTGTATCAAATATTTATACCATATACAGGGAAAGTGGAAAAATATATCTGCTAAGTCACAATGTGGTCAAAAGTGTGTGTTGTGTGATCTTGATGGAAAGTCACAGAAGAAATTTATAATGAAAAATAAGAGAACAACAGCTGCAAAAGTCATTGCAATGCTGAATGTCACACTCATGGAGCCTGTTAGCACCAAAACAACATGAAACACATTTCCATAAGTAGGGAAATGTGGGAAAAGCTAGAATTCCAAATCCACTCATCAGTGATGCAAGTGCCTGTAACAGATAAACATGTTGCCAAAGCTATAAAGCCTGGACTGTGGGGCAATGGAAGAAAGCAAAGGAATAATGTCATTTGGTCGGATGAGTCATGTTTCACACTGTTTCCAACTTCTGGCTGAGTTTACATCCCAAGAGTGAAACAGGGTGGGGGTTCAGTGACAATGTGGGCAGCCATATTGTGGTATTGCATGGACCCCGTGGTTACTCTGCAAGGTTGCAATACTGCCAAGGATATGTCATCACTTTTGGCTGGCCATGCCCATCTCATGGTACAATGTTTATTTCCCAGTGGTTATGCTGTGTTCCAAGACAACAGGACCTCTGGTCACATAACTAGCATCATCTAGGAGTGGCTTTGTGAGCACAAACATATATTATCTCTGGCCACCACTCACCAGATCTCAGTACTGTTGAGTCATTGCGGTCTTCTTTGGGGAGTGGGGTATGTGATCCTATCCACCTCCATCACCGTTACCTGAAGTTGCCACAATATTGTGGGAAGAATGGTACAAGAGTCCCTTGAAAACTATGAAGAGCCTGTTTTTAGCCATTCTAAGATGACTGGAAACTATTTTGAATGCCAACATTTTCCTACACTGTATTAGGCATGGTAATGTCTTGCATTGGTAGTTGTTTCTATATTTTTTCCACTCCTTGTAATTTTTAACTGTAGTTGAAAGTGTATTGAAAAGAGGGATAAAATAGTGGTGCAGTGTGGTATCTACTGCTTTCTCAGTGTCATTGATTAATGGGTGCAAGTATAAGTGTTCTACTTTGCCACATTTTACTTCAGATTACACAGGCAAACTGTCTAATAACATAATAGTTGCTGTAGCACACTGTGTTGTGTGCTCTCTGCTTCCAGTCCATTTCTTGACATCTTTCACATTCCTGAATGTTTCTTCTCCGTG
The DNA here is from genome assembly GCF_021461385.2 of Schistocerca piceifrons. Classification (NCBI taxonomy): domain Eukaryota; kingdom Metazoa; phylum Arthropoda; class Insecta; order Orthoptera; family Acrididae; genus Schistocerca; species Schistocerca piceifrons. The sequence goes on from NC_060138.1 coordinate 1,111,676,073, forward strand.
TGGGATCTCTTATCTAATGTGACACAGGATGAAAGAATGAACAAAAAGTACAGTTCCTTCAGTGGTTTTCTGACAATTTACTAAAATTTCCAGTTTAATTTGTTGCCTTCATTAGTATGAAATGATACAAATTTAGTTCTGACTTCATATTTGTTTCAGAACTTTCAAATAATATTTGACGAATTAACTGGTCTGATTGAAGCAGTGAAAAATAATGGAACACTCATCCCCCTCAGGCAAAATTTTCTGTTTTACAATAGTGCAAGTGGGGGAAGCACATTTTCTGGGAATCGTGTCTCTGGAGCTTACATATTCAGACCCAGTGAACAATATGCAACTCCAGTTACAGAACCTACAATCATGGGAATGAATATATATAAAGGTACAGTATTCACTAACAACATACTGAGTTAAATGGATTCAATAATAATGTCTCTTTCTTGTTATATTATTTTTATTAATGTATGTTACATAAGGTGTTGTCTAATGATTTTCGTTTGTGTAGTGCAGCTGCACCACTCACCACTACTGCCTTTATTAAAGTATTGATTTGAATGTACTGCAATTTGTACTTTTCTGGTACACAGTGGATTTCACCGTCACAATGCTAGAGACCCCTTCCAGCCAGGAATGTTGAGTGAAAAGCATGTCTCTTTATACTGCAGACCTATTACGTGTACATTATGCATTGTAGTTCAAGGCACACTTGTAATCTTTTCCCAGTTCTACAAAACTCTTTGTTTAACAGCTTTCAAAATCCCTTGAAAACACAAATACAGTGGTTTAATAGGTGTAGGGACTTAATGAACTGTATCACTGTCTGGAGGCCAGAATCGTATCTCTGACCTCAGCAGTGCTGTGGCAGTCGATGTTTAGCTTGCTAACATGTCAAACATTGATTGTAACTCATGCATTAATGAGCAATAAAGTTTAGTATATACTTAGCACACAGTGTAATTTATGTTCCATATAGCTTATCCATACCTTGTAACTATATAGGGGTTAATGTTGGCAATGATACTTTTCGCAAAAGATCTGAAAAATAAGTTAAAACTGAAAACTGACGTGGCTTGAATCTGTTGTTGCAATGAAAACAGTGCCGCCAAGCTCTGATCTAGAGCCAACGCAAACTGGGACACTGAGTGGTGTACTGTGGTGTTCAGCAATGAATCTCACCTCTGTTTGTGGTTGTCAGCCAATGACAACACTAACATGATGACATAGTGGAAGCTCACAGGAAGGTGCAATTCTTGAGATTCTTGCCTCCCTGACTTCTGGCATCACAGTACAGTATGGGGAGCTGTTGGATATGACAACAGGACTAATTTGGCAATTGCTGAATGGAGGCCAAGTGGTTACCAGTATGCAAACCCTTTTGTCATACCATTCATGAAGGGATACTAAATGGCATACTCTAATATGGTAATGAGAGACCCAATATTGCACTGTTGCTTCCTTGAGGAACGTAGGGATACTTGACTGGCCCACCCACTTCCCTGATATGTCACCCACAGATCATGCCTGCAATACAGTGGGAAGACATATACATTCATAACAAACTCATCCAGCAATCTTTATGAAAGTACACAGTATGTGTTTCAGGCATGGCAAGATATTTCTCTTATGCCACAACAAATAAAAGATGTTAGGTTAACAGATGACTTGGTGTGAAGTAGGCACTTACATTAAGGCAAGGAATGTTCAAAGTTGAACAGTTATTTATAGGTCAAAATGTATGGATATTATTATTAATCATTTCAAAATCACTTGGAGGAAGGTTCAGTACAGAACAGAAAAGTTCAAAACTAGTCACAATTAATTCAAAATGTCAGTGCACATCAGATGGAGAAAAAAAGAGTAATATAACTGAATACGGCTTTAGACCCTTTTAACAATTCAATATTGGAATTCCACAGCACCCACATGAGTCCACCTAACTTTTCTAAATTCCAGACTAATGCTTTACAGTACTTCCACCAGTGTGCGCACACTGATACACAAAGGTCTGGTCCAGACTTCAATTGTGCACAACCAGTCATCTATCGATCTTCCAGTTGCTCATTGTCTCAGACATTCCTAATGTCTTGGAATCTACTGAGAGCTTTTTTGGTACATCTACCATCCATTCACACAGCTACATGTCCTGCCAGCCTCCACTTCATTTTAATTACCTCAAATCAAATCTTCACTAACACATAACGTGCCTCATACAACCAACAATTACGACACAGCTGACATTATGTACTAACACTACACAGGGTGATCAAAAAAGTTTAGAAACTGGTTTGGCACATCGAACATACAACAAGGAGCAGTAATCACATAGGAACTGAGGAACGCAGAGGCCATCTGGCATTACTAAAAGGGAATTGCAGTTATTCATTCACACACTACTAATGGAAACCGACTACAGTAGGTGCTCAATGTGTTGTCCAGATGCATCAAGACATACATCAGGCTGATGCTGCATTGAACATCACACTCTCTCAAAGAGACCTGGTGTATTTTGAAGACATTCTGCAGCTGCAACAATCCTGCCCACTAGGTCCTCCAGTGATGTAATGGGTGTTTCATGCACAAAGCCCTTCACATACACCCCTACCCCACATACACAGAAACAAATTGATTGAGGACAGATTTTGAGTTCATGGTGACCATGTGAATAGCCCATAGGGACCTATTCCTTCACTTGTCTGCTGAAATGTGCAGGGGTTCTGTCTTGTTGAAATTGAATGTGCTGATGGCCAGGGATTGGAACACAACTGAGCATGTCTGGTAGAAGCTCTTGCAGGAGTACAAGATACATGTGCCCATCAAGTTGGCCCAAGAGAATACATGATCCAATTAAACAGATTTCGATGATGCCAGCCCACATGTTAAGGGTAGATTTGCATTGTCAGGCATGCAAACGTGCAGCATGTATATTCACATCTGCCAACATATGCTGATTGGGAACGTTCATCATACTCTCAAGTGAGAAGGCAGCCACATCGTTGAAGAGGACACTCACAGTGAAGCTTTGGTCTGCAGCAGATTTCTGCAGAAACCACTCCACAAATCCCATGCACTTGCTGTAGTCCTCTGGTTGCAACGCCTGGACTCATTGGAAATGAAACAGATGCAGTTCTTCATCAAGTACAATGCACAAGACAGATGGTTGGAGGATATCAGTGGCATTGGAAACACCTCGTATACTTGTTGATGACATATACTGCACCCTTTTGAGAATGCTTTCTTCTGTGACAACTGTCTGTAATGTTCATTGGCAACCAACATCCAGCTTGTGCACACCGAACAAACCAGTTTTGCACAATTGGCGATGCAGGGTGGCAAATAATGTGTGACACAATACTATATCACAGCTTCTCATCCATTGCAATTGGACATGCCAAAAATCAAATGCATCTCAGCCATTTCATGGTACTTGTAGCTAGCCACATTACTCCCCCAACACTTCCATGGTGTGAATAGTGTCACACTGTGCATTCTGTCTGTCTTAGTAAGGCATTGCCCTCTTGTGACCATAGAGCCCTCTCGTGTCATTTGCAACCCCCAGTTCCTATGTCATTACTGATCCTTGTTGTATGCTCAGTGTACCATGTCAGTTTGTAAATGTTTTTTTAAATCATCATGTATATAAGCTAACAAAATTAATCTAAGGTCATGATACACAAATTGTTACCCCCAATCTTACCAATTTCATCTAAAGTTCTGCTGCCCACTCAATCTACAGAACATCTTCATCCGTTCCTACTCCAGTCCTGCTCTCAGTGCCGTGTCCCACAGGTCATTCCCTTGTGGATGACATGCACAAGACCTGTCCCATACACCCATCCACTACCTCATAATGTACCCCATTCACAGGCATTTCCTGCCTTGTAAAAGGCAGAGCTACATGTGAAATGAGTCATGCAGTATATCAACTATGCTGCAATTACTGTGCAGCTTTTTGTGTGGACATTACAGGTAACCAACTGTGTACTCACATCTGTACATGATGCAAAGCAGGATGCCTGACATCAGAGTTAAATAAAGAAAATTTGGTCTGTATTCTTGATGCTCGGAATACAGAAAGGGCTCGCCCTGGGGGCGAAGTAAAGGCTGACTGCCACTCTAGACAGGGCCAGGACTGAATGGTAGGAGCTGCCCACTCTGTCTAAAGTCTGAATTGTGAGATAGCATCTGCTCTGTCTCGAAGTTAGAAACTGAGAGAGAGAGAGAGAGAGAGAGAGATGTCACAGCACACTGCCCACCAGGATCCTCGAGCGACCAGACATGAGTTGGCTCACATATTCCTTATTGGCTAAGATGTGGCATAACTCTGTGGTTGTCAGGCACCTAGGCACAGTAGAAACTGGTGCTGGGAGTGTATTTGGCAGATTTGATGGAAATACAGAGCTTGAAATAAATTTTTTAAATAAAAATCATAAACATTTCCAGACTGGCTGGCCATTCTGTAGACGTCAATGGATCACCTCCAAATTGTGGCAAACACAAACTTTGCCATCCAGTTGCTGAATATGCTGCAAGTAGCAACACCAATGACTTCAACAGCTGCTTTGTTATGCATGTTAATATTCTTGTCAGTTTGCTTTCTCTTGGTAGTATAAATCTGAGATACCATTCCTCATTTGCTCTGTGCAAAATCTCCGTGAAATGTGTTTTATTCATCTCATAAAGTACATAATTTCAGAACATATGTCTGATGTACAGGAGACATGTCCAGGTTACAATCCACTTACTTGAAATTTTGTCACACTTTCAATATTACCTGGTGAAGAATTTACTTATTTAAAATTTTGACAAACTTACAATATTTACAATCACTCTAATTATCCTAAACTTTTATTCCATTTTAGGGATCCAGCTCAAAGTGTCACTTTGTTGTTCATGAAATCTTCCCCCGAGTAGTAGCATCTTTCACTTAGAAAATCATATAATTTGCTTTTAAAAATATTTATCTTCTTATTCATTACATCACACCCTTTTATATTGTTTTGAATTTTCATGACCATATACTGAGATGTCTGAGCACACAATTGTAAGTGATGTGAGGTGAGCATAAAGACTTATGTCTTGTGGAGTGTTCAAAATGGCTTTTTGAAGGATAGGAAAATAATCATCTCAAAGATGTTTAAAGAGGGGACAGTTAATATTTTTAGGTCTTTAAATAATGGTCGAAGTGAGACCCTTGGTTGGCGTAGTGCACACGTTATGAATGATTCATTTTTGCAACTTTAAAATTCATGTAACATTTCATGAGTTTCCCAAAAAATTATCCCACACATAATAACAGATTCAAAGTAGCTAAAGTATGCCATTTTCCTGGTGTCTGTGGCAATGGCTAAAATTTCCATTGAAAAAGCAAGACTGTTTAATTTATTTGCTAGATGTTCTACAAATGACTTCCAACTCAAATTTCTGTCTAAGTTTATTCCTAGGAATCTGACTGAGTCAAGTTCTTTCATTTTCTGATTATTGTAAGTAATATGGATTTCTTCAGTTTTTGATTGTTTGGTTTTAAAGCTCATTATGTGGGCTTTTGAAATGTTTAGGCTTAAGCCATTTAGATTTAACTATGTTTCCAAGTTACTTACCATATTCATGATACTCTGTAGTATATTGTCAGAATTTTCATTTTCAATTAGGACAGAAGTATCATCTGCAAACAATATTAAATGAGTATTTATATTGAGAAGTAAGTTATTTATGTAAAACATGAATAAAACTGGTCCAAAAATTGAGCCTTGTGGAACCACCTATGATACAGTTTCCACTCTGAGAAGTAATCTCCTCCATTTGATGTGATTATTACCTTTTGTTTCCTCTCCATGAGATATGATTCAATTCGTTTCAAAGCAATATCCCTTATTCCATACCTGTTGAGTTTGAAAAGTACCAGGGCATGGTTTACAGATTCGAATGCTTTTGTAAGATCACAGAATATGCATGCAACTTTAGCTTTCCTATCTAACGATGAAGTAATTTTTTCAGTAAACTCATTTATCGCACCTACTGTGTTTTTAACTTGTAGGCAGCCAAATTAGTTACTTGAAATGATATCATACTGTGTGATGAAGCGTTGTATCTGTAAAGCTGCAATTTTTTCAAATGTTTTTGATATGACAGGCAGTATAGAAATGGGGCAAAAATTTCCTATATCATCTTCTGAAGGAACCTTTTGTAAACAATGGTTTTACTTCTGCATATTCCAACAGATCAGGAAAATAGCCTTCCTCAAATGATTTGTTTATTATGAGAGAGAGTGGATGAGCTATTATGTTCTAAACTTTTTTAATTACTTTGGTTTGTATCCCATCCCAACCTGCAGAGGCTTTGTGTTTTAAAGAGGGTATGACACTTTCAGCAACTTTTTTTGGGACTGTGTTGAATTTTTTAAGACATTCAGTGATATTGCCTTTCAACCCAAAACTATTTACTTCCTGCTCATAATTTGCTACATCTAAATAATATTTTGCTACATTTATGAAGTACTCATTGAAACTCTTAGATAGTTGAGCTGGATTTACAACAGATTTTTTCTTAAGTTTGATTTTTGAAATGTCTTGATTGTAATTTTTGGCACATAATTCAAACTTGACTACAGACCTACTGCCCTTGTTTTACTTGTTTGCCCTAGAATGGATTTATTTGCTATTCCTTTTGAAGCTTTCATAACTTTTTTAAAAATAGTTTTATATTTTCTAACATATTTTACAAAATCTGGATCTTTGTTGTACTTCAGTTGATTGTGTAGCTTCCTTTTCTTCTCACTGGAAATTTTTATTCCTGGTGTGATCCATTTTTCCTTACTTGATGTTTTATTGCAAAATGATCTTGGTGGGAAAGTTTCATTAAATATTTCAAGAAAACTTTTTAAGAATCACGATCCCCGAGATAACACTTAACTTTACTTAGTTTCTCATAGAATATTTCAATATTTGTTTTATTGAAACTTCTTCTGATCTAAGTTTTTCTTGCATTATGTTTATCAGTTTTTGGCAGTCAGATAAACAAAGCTGAGTGATCAGAAAGTCCTAAGTCTAGATAGAGTTTAAGTTCATTATCAAAGTAGTAATTTGTTACAGTGTTTTCATTTTATGACTTCTTACATACTATATGCTAGTTATAAATGTTTATTATGCACATACACCCTTCAAAGTTATTATTATTTTAAACATAAAATTATCTTTATTGTAAAGCACGGACGCATGATTACATACATGTGTAAAGCTAAGCCTAGTGAAAAAGATGAAACTTACGAGTTTGATGTTTTAAAAAAGACTTTGCTAGATGACTGTTTTCCTCATTTACGCCTCTTCTGTGCTGCAGAGACCCTCCACTTACACAAGCAGATGGTATTAGCCGGAGCTGCTTCTTCCTGCTCACTAACATACTGCAGCACTACCTCAATCGTCTTGAACGCTTCTGAATGTGGGAAGAGATTTCTACTGTCATCTTGTTTCATCCCTCTGCTTCACCATCCCCACAATATCATTGTCAGTTAGTTCAACAACTTCATCATTTGCCATCAATTCTGTAATGTCCTCTCACTGACATTCTCAGAACCTGGTACATTTTTTGAACAATCAAACAGCACTATTGTTCCCCTCTTTGACTTCGGTTTCACACATGGAGTCAAAGTTATGTCCAGCTTCATTGTCTAAATGAATTTTCCAAGGTTCCACAAGTTATATGTTCAGAATTTTTTCACACAGTTTGGCCAACCATTTATGACATCTAACAAATCACTCGTCTTCAGAATGGTTACACTATTATCAATCTCTGATACCAACAATCTGAGAAGACAGTGGAAATACATTTTTTTTATTATTTCAAGGATGCCCTATCCATCATCTGAGAAAGAGCAGTCACATTTGGTGGTAAAAATAATGTTTTCACATCTCTGTCTGTGAGTACATTGCTGGTAAGATGCAAAGGTGTGTTATCAAGACACAGCAGGACTTTCTTGGCAAACTGTTGTCTTTCACATATTTCCCTACAGCTGGTGCAAATTCATTTTGGAACCAGGTTTTAAAGATTTGTCAATTCATCCATGGTTTCTTTTGATGAGTGTAATGTAGGGGCAATGATCCATGATTTTTCAGGTTTTTGAAAATTCTAGGTCTCTGTGATTTCCCTGTTAATGTAAGCATAAGCTTGTGTGTGCCACTTGCATTACTGCAAGCTTACACAGTAAATTGTTCTTTATTATTCTTATATCTAGCTGCCACAGATTCATTTCTTGAAGCAAGCATTTTCGAAGGGAGCATATTGTAATTTTAACCATTCTCATTGCAGTTGTACAACTTTTCACCACTAGTTCACTTCTTGTCAATTAACTTCGAAAGATAGTCTTTAAACAATGGCAGAGCCTCACTGTCAGCGACCAAGTGAGGTGGCGCAGTGGCTAGCACAGTGGACTCGCATTCGGGAGGATGACGGTTCAATCCCGCATCCGGCCATCCTGATTTAGGTTTTCCATGATTTCCCTAAATCGCTCCAGGCAAATACCGAGATTGTTCCTTTGAAAGGGCATGGCCGATTTCCTTCCCTGTCCTTCCCTAATCCGATGAGACCGATGACCTCACTGTCTGGTCTCCTTCCCTAAAAAAAAACAACAAAAAAACAACCCTCACTGGCAGCGGATAGAGCCTCTCCACTAATGAGAAACTGGTGAAACTGACAGTATATTCTGAACCTTCTTCTATTTACTGCTGAAACTGCAATGCTTTTCCTTGCAATACTGGCCCAGCAATGGGCAAACCTTTTCCTCTTAAATGTTCACCCAACAAAAATAAAGCCACCTCAACTTACTTATGCTTACCTTTCAACATTGTCTTTCTTACTTTTATTCCACTTCCACTAACTTTGGTAGCACACCACTTTTCAATTTCTGCTCGATTTTTTTCCAGTCTCCAACAGTACTTTTTCCTATCCGTAACACCAAAGCAGTAGTTTTGGCTGCTACTCCAGAATCAGTAACATAATAGCACACTGTTTCTGACCCACAGTCCCTACAAGTTTTTTTTATCAGCTCTTTCAGACTCTTCAATGAAAACACAAAGAAGTGTATGCACTGTAGGTGTCTGATATGCCACTAAAGAAAGAAAGACAACAGGGTTGCCAGCAGAGCTGCTCTCTAGGCGTGTTCATTCTCTCTTAGGGCTAGAAGAGGGCTTCTTGGAATTGCTTGTTGAAGAGTGGTTCCAGTAATTTATTCAATGTTAACGCCACAGCATGTATGTTATAAGCGTGACTTCAAATACAAAACATTTTGAACAGCCTCACAGCATTGTAACCAGTACTCACTTTCGAAAGTTTTGGAAACTCTGGAAAATTACAAAACGGGGAATGAATTAATCTCATTTTATCTTGGAAAAGTACTGTTATGATATTAATTAAGTAGGCTGGATAGTACAGATATAGTACATATATATGATGAAGTGGTCCAGTAGGTTTGCAATGCCTGATGTTCTTCTTCGTTCTATGAACATGAATGTGCTCATTGTGTTTGATGGCTGTGATAGAAGACGGTGTGTGTGGACTGCAGCCTGTGAATCACATAAACACACTGCTGCATCGTCCATCACTCAGCCTGTTTTGGTAGGTGGTTCACTCTAGCGGCCACCCTCAGACTGTTATCACATAACACCTCTGTTAATTTGCATTACTTGTTTGCTAAAACTTACAGTTCTTTTTGTAAATAGCATAGGATATAACAATCAGTGTCATCGTGGTAATGGTAGAATGTGTTGGGTGTCCGCATATGGAAAGGAGCCAGCTGCTGAAAGCTAGTGAACACTATTTTGTGTTACATGCATCTATGCAGCACCACATTATCAGTCTGCTATAGGTGAGGGGTTGCCCCTTATTGTACATGTCAGAGACAATTATTAGACAGCAGTGGTATACATAAAATTTCATGTTATGTCTTGCCCATGATAACTTTGATATTCATCACTCATGGTGAGCCATGACCAACAGACTAGCTGAACACGATTATAGGTGCAAATTACTGAAGTCTGACTCTTCGTCTAAAGAGTGTGTACTACGCAAATCTCACAGCTACCAGACATAGCCCATAGTCCCCTCACATGCAACCGAAATGCAGTGTCATGACTGAACTGTCATGATTGACAGGCTTTTGGCTAGTGCTGTATGCTGGAGCAGTACTGGGGCACGAGGGAGGAAGGCAGTGTTATTGTTCTCTACATTTTATGGGACATCTGCATCCTCCCCTCTACCACTGGCTTTTCTCAACCGCACAGTTGGGAGTTATCCTTAGAACATATTCTCCATTCCTGAAATCATCCAGGCCTCAGTCTATGATAATCTACTATCCCCACAACCTCCACCAAAAGGTTTCTGCCTCGTCTGTCCTATCACTTCCTCCCAATTCACGTCCACTCACCCTCACTGTGTGCAGCTCTCTGCCGACACACCCATCAGTCTTTTCCTCTTCTCTGTTCCTCTCCTTTTTCTCTCCTCAAGCCCCTCCCCCCCCCCCCTCCCTCCCCGCCCCCCATCCATCACAGTCTCCTGACTGTGCAGCAGACATCCTTGTCCTGCCACTGTCTAGTCCCTTAATCCCCACATGCTCTGCCAGGCAGAGCTCATATCTCTCCCCTCACCGAAAACCTACTATGCCTTCATCTTCCCCACCCACTCCAGATTGCTGCATCTGTTCAGTGTAGTTTCATAGTGGCCAGAGATGGGGATCATGCATGCATAATGTGTGTGTGTGTGTGTCTTTTTCTTTTCTGAGGAAGGCTTCGGCCAAAAGCTCAATGTGTAACACACTTTTCATTGTGCCTGCCTGCAACTCAATGTAACATCTTTACGGTGAGTGGCAATCTATCTTTTTCATAACACTGTTGATATTCCAGCCTGGACTTTCCATTGTTTGATTTTTTTCTTGGAGTTTTCTTTCAGCGAAAATCATGTCAGCTATGTCTGGACATATGGAAAACACTGTTTCATAAATTTTAATGTTTTTATTTTTATTTTGTTACAGGAGAAATTGTAGATGAAGTTCATCAGATCTTCACAGATTGGATAAGCCAAGTTGTTAGGGTTTATAAAGATGATAACCATTTTGAATTAGAGTGGTTAGCTGGACCAATTCCCGTCAAGTAAGTGAATGGCTTTAGTGTTGCAATTTTGCTATTGTCACTGTTTCTTCCAGAATAAACATGCACGTCTAGTTGGAAATATAAATGACTTGGTAGTGGAAAGAAAAATAGAAAATTTTTGAGGCTTTTGCACTCACCTGTTGACGTATTTCCTGTTGGCTTTTGTCTCAAGATTTTTGGTTGACGGGTGTTCAATGATTTTCGTGATGTTTCACCAGCACAAGTGGCTGGCATTGCCAAAGATTCACTCTCCACTGATGGTGACCATCAGCAAAATGTCATAAAAAATCATTAAAGAAATGTCATCCAAAGATTCTGAGAAAAAAGCAAACAGACAATGTGACAAACCATAAAATACTACAGATAAATACCTTGTTAACTAATCATAAAATACGGTAGATAAATATCTTGTGAAATATCTATAAACTCATTTATCTAGAAGCCAAAGTTGTTGATTCATTCACTCATTCATTCAGTTAAGTTTTGTGAATCACATAATGAAGGAAAGCCTTAAGGGATAGGGAATGAATCAAATTATATATTAAAAGGCAGTTGTAAGTACATTACAAACAAATTATTATGAGTTCTAATCTACTCACACTGATAACTATGGGAATTACTTATAAATTACTTCATACACGTATATTTTCAATATGAAAAAAACAGCTACTGTGACAAATACCAACACCACTCTTCCTACTCTATCAGCTGCTGATTTTCCATCTAATGCGTCAAACAAATTAACTTGACAAAGACTACTATCAGATGTCAATATACTGGCAAAGTCAAGGTCTGTTAAATGGAGTTATGCATAATTTACATTCACAAGTACAAATATTCTGATAGATAGAGGGGTTGGCTAATCACATGTTCCTTTGCATTCTTTTTGAACATCTAGTCATTTTCAGTTTCTTACCTTATGTCTACCGTCAGCCTTTTATAGACTTTGGCACCAAAGTATAAACCTCAAAAGTGGATACTAGATGTTGTTGTTGTTGTGGTCTTTAGTCCAGAGACTAATTTGAGGCAGCTCTCCATGCTACTCTATCCTGTGCAAGCTTCTTCATCTCCCAGTACCCACTGCAACCTACATCCTTCTGAATCTGCTTAGTGTATTCATCTCTTCGTCTCCCTCTATGATTTTTACCCTCCACACTGCCCTACAATACTAAATTGTTGATCCCTTTATGCCTCAGAACATGTCCTACCAACCGATCCCTCCTTCTTGTCCTATTGTGCCACAAATTTCTCTTCTCCCCAATTCTATTCAGTACCTCGTCGTTAGTTATGTGATCTATCCATCTAATCTTCAGCATTCTTCGCTAGCATCACATTTCAAAAGCTTCTAGCCTCTTCTTCTCTAAATTATTTATTGTCCATGTTTCACTTCCATATATGGCTACACTCCATACAAATACTTTCACAAACAACTTCCTGACACTTAAAGGTATACTCAATGTTAACAACTTTCTCTTCCTCAGAATCACTTTCCTTGCCATTGCCAGTCTACATTTTATATCCTCTCTACTTTGAATATCATCAGTTATTTTGCTCCCCAAATAGCAAAACTCATCAACTACTTTAAGTGTCTCATTTCCTACTCTAATTCCTGCAGCATCACTTGGTTTAATTCGACAACATTCCATTATCTTTGTCTTGCTTTTGTTGATGTTCATCTTATATCCTTCTTAAGACACTGTCCATTCCATTTAACTGCTGTTCCAGGTCCTTTGCTGTCTGACAGAATTACAATGCCATCAGCAAACCTCAAAGTTTTTATTCCTTCTCCATGGATTTTAATTCCTACTCCGAATTTTTCTTTTGTTTCCTTTTCTGCTTGCTCAATACACAGATTGAATAACACTGGTGATATGCTCCAACCCTGTCTCACTCCCTTCCCAACCACTGCTTCCCTTTCATGCCCCCTGACTCTTATAACTGCCATCTGGTTTCTGTACAAATTGTAAAGAGCCTTTCACTCCCTGTATTTTACCCCTACCACCTTCAGAATTTGAAAGAGAGTATTCCAGTCAACATTGTCAAAAGCTTTCTCTAAGTCTACAAATGCTAGAAACATAGGTTTGCCTTTCCTTAATCTATCTTCTAAGATAAGTCATAGGGTCAGTATTGCCTCACATGTTCCAACATTTCTATGGAATCCAAACTGATCTTCCCCAAGATCAGCCTCTACCAGTTTTTCCATTTGTCTTTAAAGAATTTGTGTTAATATTTTGTAGGTGTGACTTATTAAACTGATAGTTCAGTAATTTTCACATGTCAATACCTGCTTTCTTTGGGATTGGAATTATTATATTCGTCTTGAAGTCTCAGGGTATTTCGCCCGTCTGATACATCTTGCTCATGAGATGGTAGAGTTTTGTCAGGGCTGGCTCTCCCAAGGCTATCAGTAGTTCTAATGGAATGTTGTCCACTCCTGGGGCCTCGTTTTGACTTAGGTCTTTCAGTACTCTGTCAAACCTTTCACGCAGTATCATATCTCCCATTTCATCTTCATCTACATCCTCTTCCATTTCCATAATATTGCCCTCCAGTATATCGCCCTTGTATAGACCCTCTATATACTCCTTCCACCTTTCTGCTTTCCCTTCTTTGCTTAGAACTGGTTTTCCATCTGAGTTCTTGATATTCATACAAGTGGTTCTCTTTTCTCCAAAGGTCTCTTTAATTTTCCTGTAGGCAGTATCTATCTTACCCCTGGTGATATATGCCTCGACATCCTTACATTTGTCCTCTATCCATCCCTGCTTAGCCATTTTGCCCTTCCTGTCGATCTCATTTTTGAGACATTTGTATTCCTTTTTGCCTGCTTCATTTATTGCATTTTTATATTTTCTCCTTTCATCAATCAAATTCAATATATCTTCTGTTACCCGCGGATTTCTACTAGCTCTCGTCTTTTTACCTACTTGATCCTCTGCTGCCTTCAGTATTTCATCTCTTAAAGCTACCCATTCTTCTTCTTCTTCTTCTTCTGTATTTCTTTCCGTCATTCCTGTCAATCGTTCCCTAATGCTCTCAGTGAAACTATCGACAAACTCTGGTTTAGTCAGTTTATCCAGGTCCCATCTCCTTAAATTCCCACCTTTTTGCAGTTTCTTCAGTTTTAGTCTAAAGTTCACAACCAATGAATAGAGGTCAGAGTCCACATCTGCCCCTGGAAATATCTTACAATTTAAAACCAGGTTCCTAAATCTCTGTCTTACTATTACATAATCCATCTGAAACCTTCCACTGTCTCTATGCCTCTTCCACGTATACAACGTTCTTTCGTGATTCTTAAGTCAAGTATCAGCTATGATTAAGTTATGCTCTGTGCAAAACTCCACTAGGCGGCTTCCTCTTTCATTCCTTACCCCCATTCCATATTTACCTACTACGTTTTCTTCTCTTCCTTTTCCTATTATTAAATTCCAGTCATTCATGACTATTAAATTGTTTCTCCCTTCAACATCTGAATAATTTCTTTTATCTCATCATATAGTTCACCAATCTCTTTGCCATTTGCAGAACTAATTGGCATATAAACTTGTACTACTGTAGTAGGCATGGGCTTCATTTCTGTCTTGGCTACAATAATGCGTTCACTGTGCTGTTCGTAGTAGCTTAGCTGCACTCCTGTTTTTTTATTAATTATTAAACCTACTCCTGCATTACCCCTACTTGATTTTGTATTGATAACCCTGTATTCACCTGACCAGAAGTCATGTTCCTCCTGCCACCGAATGTCACTAACTCCCACTACATCTATCTTTAACCTATCCATTTCCCTTTTTAAATTTTTCTAACCTGCTTGCCCTATTAAAGGATCTGACATTCCACGCTCCGATATGTAGAACACCAGTTTTCTTTCTCCTGATAACTATGTCCTCCTGAGTAGTCCCTGCACAGGGATCTGAATGGGGGACTATTTTACCTCCGGAATATTTTACCCAAGAGGACGCCATCATCATTTAACCATACAGTAAACCTGTATGCCCTCAGGAAAAATTACGGCTGTAGTTTCCCCTTGCTTTCAGCCATTCGCAGCACCAGCACAACAGGGCCATTTTGGTTAATGTTACAAGGCCAAAGTCAGTTGAACAGAAGCGTTTGCCCTATCTCCATTTCACTTTCATAATTGTATAACACAAACAGAAATTCCTGAATGGAGTGTTTTACAAGAAAGGGAAAGGAAACCGTCACCCCAAGATATTTTGTTTGCTGAGGTCACAAGTTTTATTCTCCAACATTACAGATATCTCTAATACATTATTGCATTCAGGACTAAGAGACTTTCCAGTAGAATAACTGCAGAGAAGGAATGCATAATAAGTAGTCAGTTTCTATGAAAGATCTTTAATCTGATCAGTTTCCATACTTCAGTATCAAGGAAAAATATGTTTAGGAATTACTCTTCTAGTCTCACAGATATAACATTAAATAAAATAATCATCTGTGTATGCAGAACAATATACTCCTGGGTATAGATGAACATACTGTAACTCCAAATATTATACAGGCATAAATAAGAGGGTAAGTAAACTATTATCTGCAATTTAGTTATATTTTTTTAAATTTTGGTAGCACTGTTGTTTTACGTTGATGACACATTCTTTGTTTATTTGTCGTTTTATCTTTGTAATTTTCAAGCTGCTAGGTTAGTTTCTTTATCACTGCCGTGCTGTTAATCATGGCTGCTCTGCTGTCTATTTGCAACAAAGAAGAGCAACATTCAGTGATCTGTTTTTTGTGGTCAGAAGGGGTATCAGGGGCCAAAATTCATTGAAGACTTTCGGTACAGTACGGGAACAGTGTTTTGCCACAATGGAGTGTCTACAAATGGATTGAAAAATTCCAAAATGGCCATGTAAGTGTTATGCACGATGAACGAGCCAGACGACCGTTTACTGCCACAAATGAAGAAACCATTGACTGTTCACGTGAAATGATTCTCTTAGACAGACAATTAACTATTGATGAAGTGGCACATTGTCTACAAATTAGTCATGGTTCTGCCTATGAAATCATCTACAACAGACTTGGGTTTCATAAAGTTTTTGCAAGATGGATCCCAAAACAGCTCACACATTTGCATAAACAAACGTGCTTGGACATCTGCAAAAAAACATTTGGATCACTATGGTAAAGAAGGGGACAACTTCTTAGACAGGATCATTACTGGTGATGAAACATAGATCCATCATTATGAGCCAGACAGTAAATAGCAGAGTATGGAATGGAAACATCCAAATTCGCCATGCAAGAAAAATTTCAAGACCCAACCATCCACAGGAAAACTGATGCTTATGGTTTTTTGGGATGCACAAGGTCCATACTGGAACATTATGGGGAAAGGGTCACAACAATAAACAGTGTATGTTACAGTGAGATGCTTACTGCCAGGCTAAATCCTGCAATTCGAAGCAAACACCGAGGATTGCTGTCAAAATGTGTTGTGATGTTGCACGACAATGCTCATCTGCATACTACTGCCCACAATGCTGAAACGCTCCAGAAACACAAATTTGAAGTACTGGATCATCCTCCATATAGTCTCAATCTTGCCCCTTCTGACTATCACTTGTTTGGTCCACTCAAACAGGCATTAAGAGGCCACCGATCTGCCTCGGACAAAGCAGTGAAAGAAGCAGTGCATTCCTGGCTCGCAGCTCAGTCAAGAATCTTCTTTTATGGGGGCATCAGGAAGCTTGTACAACAATGGACCAAGTGCTTGAAACGCAATGAGACTATGTCGAAAAATGTTCTTGTAAGTTCTTGTAAGTTTCCTGTCTGACTACAATAAAATTTTATAACTACTTTGTGGATAATAGTTCACTTACCCTCGTACATTGAAAGCAGCAGTAGATCTCAATTTTTTTGGTGCTCTATGCTTGTAAGGAAAGCAAAGAATAATTTGCATGACATTAGCTATGGAGGATAGTGATCTAACATGCTGTAAGCATGCAGATTTGTGTATTATGCGCATAAGGAAAACGGAGAAGAATTTGTGTGACATTGCCTGAGAAGGACAGTGAGATAACATGTGCCAAGGATGCAGATCAAGTGATTATAAACAGTGTTGTGACTCACCGATCTTTCAAAGTGCTGCCATGCAGTTATGTGCATCCTCTTCATGCGGTGCTGTCTGCTAGCCATGCAGCAGCAGTGCCACCTAAGCGGCCAGCCAGCCAGCGGCCGCTAGATTTGGACTCAGTTATGATTTTACTGTTAAAGTGTACACACGTCTTACTCTGTTTACTTGATCTGTGACTTTCATGTATTGTGTCTTCCTTGAAATATATTTGTTTAACTTGAATTTATTACAAACAGAATTAAGGCTAAGTCACATAATGAACTAAATCTAGGGAGCATAACACAAGAGAGAGAGAGAGTTAACCAGCACTCAAGTAAATATACAGGGCCTCCCAGAAATGTTGCAGTGAATTCTGGGGGGTTTTAGAGGGAACACTTCGAGGATAGGAACCATTGTCCGGAAAAGTCATCCGACGATGCTGCAGAGCATTGAAGTTATAAGTGCCGGAACCTGCCATCAGCTGCCACCTGTGGTAGCAAATGTGACTTTCTATGCTGACGGACCTTACACAGAACATCTCGCAATGTTGCTTGTTATTCAGTAATCGTGACTGATTGCCAGGACGACCAGTGGAGAAGATGGAGCTAGCTGTTGCGTAGAAAAGTCTTGTCCCCTGTGAATGTGATGCTCTGTTGCCTGTCTAGATGATGGTTTCAGACATGGGCATCCATCCACAGTTAACTTTTCTTCTGGAGCCCTGTAAGACTTCAGATGCTTTTCCAGTATACAGGAGAAAAGTAGACTGCAAATGGAAATGTGTGTCCAAAACCCTCATCCATCGAGCCAAGAGAGCATCACATTCATAGGGGACATGGCTTGTTAATGCAGCATCTAGCTCCACCGTCTCCACTGGCAATTGGCAATCAGTCATGATTACTGAATAACAAGCAACATTGTGAGACGTTCTGTGAATAACAAGTGACATTATGAGATGTTCTGCCTATGGTCCATCAGTGTACAAAGTCACATTTGGTTGCAAAGTGGTGGCATAGTGGCAGGCAACGGTGCCAATAATTTTGACACTCTGTAGCGTCATTGGATGACATTGCTAGACATGGTTTCCTATCCTAGATGTGTTCTTCAAGATACCCTCTAAAAGTCTTGGAAGTTTGTCACAATATTTCTGAGATGCTCTGTTTGTGGGGTAAAAAATGTCAGAAAAGCAGTCTCAAATGAAAAGAAAAAGTGTATGCAATAGGTGACACATGGCATTAATATGTATTCATTTGTGCAATTTCACATTCATTCATTCATTCATTCATTCAGTCATTCATTCATTCATCCATCCATCATGTTCCATAGATCCCATCAAGAAGGAGAACCTTCAGGGATCATGTGGAAAGAGTCGAGGATTACAATTAACAAAAGACAAGTACCTCTCAAAAAGACAATCAGCATACTGCTATAGAGTCAAGGATTACAATTAAAAAAAGATAAGTAACTCTCAAAAAGACAATCAGCATACTGCTTTCACAATAAACTACCACTATACACGCATATGCCAGCTAAATTTAATGCAGCAAATTAGAAAGAAAGGTGCTACTTCAAACCAACAACAATAACAACAACAGCAACAACAACCACCCTCAAGTATACAACTGTCAATGTGGCAAGCATAATTTAGAAAGTGGACTACACTTAATTTTTGTGTGGCATAAACTAAGCTATTTGTTGTGACTCGCCGATCATTCAAAGCGCCGCCGCGCAATTACGCGCGTCCTCTACGTGCGGCGCTGTCTGCCAGCCATGCAGCAGCTGCGCCACCTAAGCAGCCAGCCAAGCAGCGGCCGCTAGACTGGGACTCAGTGCTCATTCGATTGCTAACGTGTACACATGTCTTGCTTGTCAACTTACTCTGTGACTTATATGTGTTGTGTCGTTCTGAAATATATGTGTTAAACTTGACGTTACAATTGGTGACGAGGTAGTGGATTTTTCCTTTTCACCGTTGACCCACAGGTTTCCATGGCTACTGTCGAGCAACTATTGGAAAATCTCCTTGAACAACAAATGCTTCTAACAGCAGCAATTCGCGATTTCGTCGCGGCGTCAAATGCGGGGCGTTTCTCGTCGTTGGCTATACCTCCTTTTCCTCCATACGACGAGATGGCGGAAGACTGGTCTGATTATGAAAAACGTCTTTGACAGCACTTCTTGGCATTTCATGTCACGGACGAACAACCATGTAAGTCTCTGTTCCTTTCCTGGATTTCACCTCAAATGTATCGGTTGTTGTCGCAATTGGATCCTTTGAAGGATCCTGCATCTTTGTCCTTTGCTGAAATGTGCTCACTTCTGTCTGTCTATTTTCAAAAGCAAACGCATGTGGTAGCCTCTCGTGTTGCCTTTTATAGTTGTCAAAAACAGCCACATCAATCCTATCGCGCTTGGGCTGCTGAACTTCACGGCCTCAGTCGAAAGTGTCAATTTGTTACTGATGTTCACAAAGAATCCTATGCCGATTCCATGGTACGGGATGCTATTATCCGGTTGGCGCCCGACAAAGAAGTTCGGCAACGGGCCCTTCAGTTGGCAAATCCGACTCTAAATGAAGTTCTCTCCATTGCGCAGTCTTTTGAAATTTCTCGTGCCGCTGGGACGCAAATAGAGGCGTGGGGTGATGTCGGGGAAATACAACCACCTCTGTGCACTGTTGACGATGCGTGCGATGCGTCCCCTCCGGCCGATGTGGCCGCAGTGCGCTCCCATGCACAGCCTTGGTCTAACCGTAAACAACCCGCTAAGAAACTGCAGCAAAACCCCCGGCAACATCCTTCATGTCCGCGGTGTTTTACTAAACATTCACGCGAGGATTCTCCCCAATGTTGGGCTGTGTGTCACAATTGCAAAAAGAAAGGTCATGTGTCTTCCGTTTGCAAATCTGACTGCATACATGATGTTCATGAACATGACGCTGATTCTGATTCTGTGTTGTCTGTCAATTGCACTTCTTCCCTTTCAGGGAAGTTATTCCTCACTGTCCAAATCCTTGGTCGAGATGTTCGTATGCAGGTGGATACCGGTTCTGCTGCCACTATAATTAATTCTCAGACGTATCTTCAGTTGGGTTCTCCACTCCTGTCACCTGTCACTTGGCAATTACAGACATACAATAAACAGAAGATTTCTCTCTTGGGACAGTTTCATGCTGAGGTATCTTACAAATCCGTCGTTCGCACTGTTTCCATATTTGTGGTCGACCAGATCAATGCAGAAAATCTTTTTGGTTTCGATGCCTTTCGCGTTTTTGGGTTCTCCATAGATGACTCTGTCAATATTGTCTCTGATGCTATTCCTTATGCTCAACTGGATTCCTTGTCAACGACATTTTCGTCCCTTTTTTCTCGTGGGTTAGGCCGTGCAAACGACTTTGAAGCTCATATCATGCTCAAACCCACTGCTCGGCCTGTCTTGCCTCCTGTCACTTGCAGTGAGTGGTCCTCTCCTGTCGTTGTCGTTGCTAAGCCAAATGGTAATATTCGCCTCTGTGGCGATTTCAAAGCCACTGTAAATGCTCATGCCTCATCGACACTTACCCTATGCCCCATCCTGAAGAACTGTTCAGTAAACTTGCTGGAGGCCATTATTTTTCTAAAATTGACCTGTCAGAAGCTTATCATCAACTTCCTCTCGATGCTGCTTCCCGGCAGTTTCTGGTCCTTAACATGCCTTTCGGCCTCTATCAATACCAACGCTTGCCATTCAGGGTTGCTAGTGCCCCTGCTCTCTTTCAGCGATTCTTGGAACAATTATTGCTCCCTGTCCCTGGGTGTATCAATTACATGGATGACATTGTTGTCACTGGCTCCACCAATGAAGAACATCTTCAAAATCTTCGCACACTTTTTCATATCTTACAGACTGCCGGTCTTAAGTGTAATCTTCAGAAATCACAATTTTTTCAGGCATCTATCACGTACTTGGGGTTTCAACTCTCTCGGGATGGTATTTGTCCGCTTCAGCAAACTGTCGCTGCGATCGATGCCCTTCCTCACCCTACATCTGTTAAGGAACTGCAGGCCTTCTTGGGGAAAATAGCATACTATCACAAGTTTTTACCATCTACGGCTTCGGTGGCTCAGCCGTTGCATCACCTGTTGCATAAAAACGTGCCTTTTCACTGGTCCACGTCATGCGATGTGGCTTTCCAGAAATTGAAGACTATGCTGAAACAAGCCCCATGCCTGGCTACTTATCGACCTGGCTAACATCTTGTTCTTGCCACAGACGCCTCTCAATACGTGGTCGGTGCAGTCCTTGTGCACCGTTTTTCTGACGGTTCGGAGCAACCCATTGCTTATGCCTCCAAAACGCTCGCGGATGCCCAACAAAAGTATTCTCAAATTGAGAAAGAAGCTTTGGCCATTATTTATGCTCTTCATAAGTTTGGTGTTTTTCTCTATGGCTCAAAATTTCATCTTGTTACGGATCACAAACCACTTGTTTCCTTGTTTCATCCATCAACATCACTTCTCGACAAGGCTGCACACCGCCTCCAGCGTTGGGCTCTTTACTTGTCTCATTTCAATTATGAGATTCATTTCTGGCCAACGGCTCAACATGCAAATGCTGATGCTCTGTCTCGCCTTCCCATGGGTCCTGATCAGGCATTCGATAGGGACGAACTTTTGTGTTTCCACCTGGATGTTGCCGAGCAGTGGACGAGTTCCCCATCACTGGGGACAGGCTGGCGGCTGCTACGGGTTCTGACCCTACCCTCTCCCGGGTTTTACGCTGTATTCAGAAGGGTTGGCCAGATCGCCCGTCCGCTAAGACTTCTGATCCGTTGCGGAACTACTACGCTTTGCGCTACCGCCTCAAGGCTAGGGATGTGTGCTCCCTGCCGCCGTTGGATAAGCAGCTGCAGCAGCAAGTCGTATACTCCTAGCTCACTCATTTGTTACATAGTTTAATTCTTAATTTCTTTGCATGTTTTTGGTACTTGCATTGTTTAATTCATAAATTTTGGGCGTATTATAGTATTTGAGAGTTGTAGCATCGCATTTTAGTTCCTGAATAGTGTAAAATCGCGTAGTCTCCTTCCGCCGCCGAGCAGTGTGTCGGCAGTGCGCAAGTAGCAGCATTACTGCATTTACTAGGCAATCTTGTATTTTAATAACTGTTTAAATTTTGTGTCAATTTGTTTGCGCTCTCTGTAGATTAGTTCAGACATTCTTTGCACAACAGTTTTTGGCATGGATAGGGACTGCAACTGCTGTTTTCAGATGCAGGCTGAGTTGGCATCCCTTCGCTCCCAACTTCAGGCAGTGTTGGCTTCGGTCACACAGCTTGAGGCTGTTGCCAATGGGTATCACTGTGGGGGTCTGGATGGGGGTTTGTCGGGGATGGCCAGCTCGTCCCACGCATCCCCCGATCAGACTACGACTGTGGTTGCCCGGGATACTGCCCGCATTGAGGCTGATCCCTCACCTGTGGTAGAGTGGGAGGTCGTCTCAAGGTGTGGCAGGGGGCGAAAGACATTCCGGAGGGCTGAACGGAAGGCCTCTCCAGTTTGTCTGACGAACTGGTTTCAGGCTCTGTCTCAGGCTGATACTGATCTTCGGCCTGACATGGCTGCTTGTCCTGTTCCAGAGGTTGCCTCTCAGTCTGCAAGATCCAGGCAGTCGCAGAGGGTGGGCTTACTGGTAGTTGGGAGCTCCAACGTCAGGCGCGTAATGGGGCCCCTTAGGGATATGGCAGCAAGAGAGGGGAAGAAAACCAATGTGCACTCCATGTGCATACCGGGGGGAGTCATTCCAGATGTGGAAAGGGTCCTTCTGGATGCCATGAAGGGTACGGGGTGCACCCATCTGCAGGTTGGTCACTCATGTCAGCACCAATGATGTGTGTCACTATGGATCGGAGGAAATCCTCTATGGCTTCCAGCGGCTATCTGATTTGGTGAAGACTGCCGGTCTCGCTAGTGGGATGAAAGCAAAGCTCACCATCTGCAGCATCATCAACAGGACTGACTGTGGACCTTTGGCACAGAGCCAAGTGGAGGGTCTGAATCAGAGGCTGAGACGGTTCTGCGACCGTGTGGGCTGCAGATTCCTCGACTTGCGCCATAGGGTGGTGGGGTTTCGGGTTCCGCTGGATAGGTCAGGAGTCCACTACACACAACAAGTGGCTACACAGGTAGCAGGGGTTGTGTGGCATGGGCTGGGCGGTTTTTTAGGTTAGATGGCCTTGGGCAAGTACAGAAAGGGCAACAGCCTCAACGGGTGCGGGGCAAAGTCAGGACATGTGGGGACCAAGCAGCAATCGGTATTGTAATTGTAAACTGTTGAAGCTGCGTTGGTAAAGTACCGGAACTTCAAGCGCTGATAGAAAGCACCAAAGCTGAAATCGTTATAGGTACAGAAAGCTGGCTGAAGCCAGAGATAAATTCTGCCGAAATTTTTACAAAGGTACAGACGGTGTTTAGAAAGGATAGATTGCATGCAACTGGTGGTGGAGTGTTCGTCGCTGTTAGTAGTAGTTTATCCTGAAGTGAAGTAGAAGTGGACAGTTCCTGTGAATTATTATGGGTGGAGGTTACACTCAATAACCGAGCTAGGTTAATAATTGGCTCCTTTTACCGACCTCCTGACTCAGCAGCATTAGTGGCAGAACAACTGAGAGAAAATTTGGAATACATTTCACATAAATTTTCTCAGCATGTTGTAGTCTTAGGTGGAGATTTCAATTTACCAGATATAGACTGGGACACTCAGATGTTTAGGACGGGTGGTAGGGACAGAGCATCGAGTGCACCATCCGAAAATTACCTCGAGCAATTAAACAGAGAACCAACTCGTGGAGATAACATCTTGGACCTACTGATAACAAACAGACCCAAACTTTTCAACTCTGTATGTGCAGAACAGGGAATCAGTGATCATAAGGCCGTTGCAGCATCCCTGAATATGGAAGTTAATAGGAATATAAAAAAAGGGAGGAAGGTTTATCTGTTTAGCAAGAATAATAGAAGGCAGATTTCAGACTACCTAACAGATCAAAACGAAAATTTCTGTTCCGACACTGACAATGTTGAGTGTTTATGGAAAAAGTTCAAGGCAATCGTAAAATGTGTTTTAGACAGGTATGTGCTGAGTAAAACTGTGAGGGACAGGAAAAACCCACCGTGGTACAACAACAAAGTTAGGAAACTACTGCGAAAGCAAAGAGAGCTTCACTCCAAGTTTAAACGCAGCCAAAACCTCTCAGACAAACAGAAGCTAAATGATGTCAAAGTTAGCATAAGGAGGGCTATGTGTGAAGTGTTAAGTGAATTCGAAAGTAAAATTCTATGTACCGACTTGACAGAAAAACCTAGGAAGTTCTGGTCTTACGTTAAATCAGTAAGTGGCTCGAAACAGCATATCCAGACACTCAGGGATGATGAAGACATTGAAACAGAGGATGACACGCATAAAGCTGAAATACTAAACACCTTTTTCCAAAGCTGTTTCACAGAGGAAGACCGCACTGCAGTTCCTTCTCTAAATCCTCGCACACACGAAAAAATGGCAGACATCGAAATAAGTGTCCAAGGAATAGAAAAGCAACTGGAATCACTCAACAGAGGAAAGTCCACTAGACCTGATGGGATACCAATTCGATTCTACACAGAGTACGCGAAAGAACTTGCCCCCCTTCTAACAGCCATGTACTGCAAGTCTCTAGAGGAACGGAAGGCTCCAAATGATTGGAAAATAGCACAGGTAGTCCCAGTCTTCAAGAAGGGTCGTCGAGCAGATGCGCAAAACTATAGACCTATATCTCTGATGTCGATCTGTTGTAGAATTTTAGAACATGTTTCTTGCTTGAGTATCATGTCGTTTTTGGAAACCCAGAATCTACTATGTAGGAATCAACATGGATTCCGGAAACAGCGATCGTGTGAGACCCAACTCACTTTATTTGTTCATGAGATCCAGAAAATATTAGATACAGGCTCCCAGGTAGATGCTATTTTTCTTGACCTCCAGAAGGCATTTGATACAGTTCCGCACTGTCACCTGATAAACAAAGTAAGAGCCTACGGAATATCAGATCAGCTGTGTGGCTGGATTGAAGAGTTTTTAGCAAACAGAACACAGCATGTTGTTATCAATGGAGAGACGTCTACAGACGTTAAAGTAACCTCTGGCGTGCCACAGGGGAGTGTCATGGGACCATTGCTTTTCACAATATATATAAATGACCTAGTAGATAGTGTTGGAAGTTCCATGCGGCTTTTCGCGGATGATGCTGTAGTATACAGAGAAGTTGCTGCATTAGAAAATTGTAGCAAAATGCAGGAAGATCTGCAGTGGATAGGCACTTGGTGCAGGGAGTGGCAACTGACCCTTAACATAGACAAATGTAATGTATTGCGAATACGTAGAAAGAAGGATCCTTTATTGTATGATTATATGATAGCGGAACAAACACTGGTAGCAGTTACTTCTGTAAAATATCTGGGAGTATGCGTGCGGAATGATTTGAAGTGGAATGGTCATATAAAATTAATTGTTGGTAAGGTAGGGTACCAGGTTGAGATTCATTGGGAGAGTCCTTAGAAAATGTAGTCCATCAACAAAGAAGGTGGCTTACAAAACACTCATTCGACCTATACTTGAGTATTGCTCATCAGTGTGGGATCCGTACCAGATCGGGTTGACGGAGGAGGTAGAGAAGATCCAAAGAAGAGCGGCGCGTTTCGTCACAGGGTTATTTGGTAACCGTGATAGCGTTACGGAGATGTTTTAACAAACTCAAGTGGCAGACTCTGCAAGAGAGGCGCTCTGCATCACGGTGTAGCTTGCTCGCCAGGTTTCGAGAGGGCGCATTTCTGGATGAGGTATCGAATATATTGCTTCCCCCTACTTATACCTCCCGAGGAGATCACGAATGTAAAATTAGAGAGATTAGAGCGCGCACGGAGGCTTTCAGACAGTCGTTCTTCCCACAAACCATACGTGACTGGAACAGGAAAGGGAGGTAATGACAGTGGCACGTAAAGGCCCTCTGCCACACACCGTTGGGTGGCTTGCGGAGTATAAATGTAGATATAGATGTAGACGTAGATGGTGTTATCCTCCTTTCCACTGACAATGCTTCGCTGCGTGTTGTGGTACCTGCGTCTTTGCGTGCTTCGGTCTTGCGCCTCCTTCACCAAGGGCACTGGGGTGTGTCTCGCAGAAAATCTCTGGCGTGCCGTCATGTGTACTGCCCTGGCATCGACTCTGAAATAGCACACATGATCGCTGCCTGCAGCCCTTGTGCATCACAGGCCGCTGCCTCGAAGTCATCTTTGTCACCGTGGCCTTTGCCTGAGAAGCCCTGGGAGCGCATTCATGCTGACTTTGCGGGACCCTTTTTAGGTACTTATTGGCGCCTCGTAATTGACGCCTACTCTAACTTTCCTTTCATTGTCCGTTGCACATCGCCTACCACCGCAGCAACCACCACTGGTCTCGCCCGCATTTTTTCTTTGGAAGGCCTCCCCTCTACTCTTGTTACTGATAATGGTCTGCAATTTGCCTCTTCTGAATTTGCGGATTTTTGTGCTCGGCACGGCGTTATGCATGTCACGCCCCACCATTCCATCCACAATCCAACGGTGAGGCTGAACAACTGGTCCGCACATTTAAGGCTCAGATGCGGAAACTTCTGACTTCTTCTGCTGCTGATGATGCGCTTCTCCAGTTTCTGGCGTCTTACCGTTTCACCCCCATGGGCGACCACAGCCCGGCTGAGCTCTTACATGGCCGACAGCCCCGCACGCTACTTCATGTTCTGCGGCCTTCCACCTCACGGCCACGGGTGCCTTCACTTGGCCGGTTCACTGCCGACGACCTCGTCTGGGTACGGGGATATGGCAGGCGGCCAAAATGGAGCCCAGGCCGCATCTTACGACACCGTGGCAGATGCCTGTATGAAATCCAGATGGACATGGGTGTTGCAGTGCGTCATTCAGACCAGCTTCGGCCTCGTGTGCTGGCAACACCTGTTCTGAATGCCGCTACACCACCTTCGGCTCTACCTGACGCTCGGGATCTTGGCATCTCTCAATACTCACAACACAGCCCTCTCACCGTCATCGCAATGCCAGCACAAGAACAGACGCCACCAGGAGACGTGCCCATCCAGGAACTGGATGACCATGCTCTGTCAGAGCTAATCTACTCGCCTCCTCCTCCAAGGGACGCCGACACATCGCCCATGTCTCCTGTCATATCAGCTGGACTTGCCGCAATGGGCAGATTGGTGTGTGAGGCCCCAGCAGATTCGACCCCTACGTCTCCTGTCATCTCGACCCGTTATCATCGGGGACACTTCCGTCCATGCGGGAAGCCTCCTCCTCGAGACTTTACGGCGAGTCAAACAACGCCTATGGACGTTAGCCATCTCCAGGACACCTCCATCAAGACCAGTGCAACAATTTCAAAGGGGGGGAAAGTGTTGTGACTCGCCGATCATTCAAAGCGCCGCCGCACAATTACGCGCGTCCTCTACATGCGGCGCTGTCTGCCAGCCGTGCAGCAGCTGCGCCACCTAAGCGGCCAGCCGAGCAGCGGCCGCTAGACTGGGACTCAGTGCTCATTGAATGCTAACGTGTACACATGTCTTGCTTGTCAACTTACTCTGTGACTTATATGTGTTGTGTCATTCTGAAATATATGTGTTAAACTTGATGTTACAACACTATTGTTCACATTTTTCTATGCTGTTATTTGTTTCAATTCGCTGCTGCGTCTACTGATTGTTTCCCAGCCTTACTCTAGGTTTTTGATGTCAGTCTACAGCATTTGCGCGATGCATAGAATTGTCAGTTAATGGCAATGACTTGACCTTTCATTTGTAATGTACTGTAGACTATTGTACGTACCTTACAACTTTTTGTTAGCTTTTGATCAACTTGCAAAAATCGAAAGCTTTACACTAAGACGACAAAAGTCATTGGATAGCAATATGCACTACAAGCAGTGGTAATATCGCATACACAAGGTATAAAAGTGCAGTGCATTGGCAGAGTTGTCATTTGTACTCAGGTGATTCATGTGAAAAGGTTTCCAATATGATTATGGCCGCATGAGGGGAATTAACAGACATCGAACGTGGAATGGTAGTTAGAGCTAGAGGCATGGGACATACCATTTCAGAAATCATTAGGAAATTCAATATTCCAGTAGCCACAGTGTCAAGAGTGTGCTGAGAATACCAATTTCCAACCTTTACCTCTCACCACAGATGTAGTGGCCAAAGACCTTCACTTAATGTCTGAGAGCAGCAGTGTCCGCATAGAGTTGTCAGTGCCACAAGACAAGCAACACTACATGAAATAATCACAGAAATCAATGTGGGATGTACAGTGAATGTGTACATTTTGCTAATACCGTGACATCGCTTGCAGCACCTCTCGTCGGTTAGTGACCCTAGATAACTGGAAAACTGTGGCCTGGTCAAACAATTCCTGAATTCAGTTGATAAGAGCTGATGATAGGGTCCAAGTGTGGTGTAGACTCCATGAAGCCGTGGACCTAAGTTGTCAGCAGGGCACTGTGCAAGCTGGTGGTGGCTCCATTATGGTTTGTGCTTTGTTTTCTTCGAATGGACTGGGTCTTCATGCCCAACTGAAGTGATCACTGACTGGAAATGGTTACATTTGTCTACTTTTAGACCATTTGCAACAAACAACAACAGAATTTTTATGGATGACAGTGCACCATGTCACTGGCCACAACTGTTCGTGATTAGTTTGAAGACCATTCTGGACAATTTAAGCAAATTATTTGGCCACCCGGATCACCCGATATGAATCCCATCAAACATTTATGGGACATAAATGAGATGTCAGTTCAAGCAGAAAATCGTGCACCACCAACACTTTCACAATTCTGGACGGCTATAGAGGCAGCATACGAGAGCTGTTCAAATGTAAGGTGACTTTTCAAATTGCGCGGGCAACGTACATTCGATTATCAATCTTTTTTTGGTATGTTGGTACAAATGTCCCGAACGTATGTTCACAATTTCAAGCATACAGCATACTTTGTTGTTTTGGCAGGTAGAAAGGAGAAACATGTTTTAGTGTGCTTGGCGATTTTTGATTATTATAAAAAATGGAGCAAGAATTTGCATCAAATTTTGTGTGAAAAATATAATCAAGTGCTCTAAAACACTTGAAAGTTGACAGTGGCATGCAGTGAGTCTGCTCTAAGTAAAAAATGTTTACAAGCAGTACAAGCTCTTCCAAGATGGCTGAGAAGATGCCAATGACGAACCTCACTCAGGATACCATAACACATCAACAACAGCTGATAACTTCTAAGCTGAGAAGAAAATTCTTTTGGTAACTCATCGAACTACTGTAAGAGAAGTCGCTGAGGATATTGGCATATTGGTCGGCTCAGGTCCTGCAATTTTTTCAGATGTTTTGGGCATGAGACATGTGTCAGCAAAGTTTGTTCCAAAACTTCTCAATTCTGATCAGAAGAACCATCCTATAAGCATAGCTCAGAAGCTCTTGAATGATGTCAATGATGATCCTGATTTGATCAAAAGGGTAATAACTGGTGACGAAACATGGCTTTACAGTTATGACATCGAAACCAAAGCCCAATCATCCCAATGGAAGTGTCCCAGAGTGCCAAGACTGAAAAAAGTATGCAGAGTTCGATCAAATGTCAAAGTTTTGCTAATTTTTTATTTCAATTTCTGTGGCGTAGTGCATCATGAATTTTTGCCTCAAGGTCATACGGTCAATAAGGAGTACCACTTTGATGTTATGCACTGTTTGTGAGAAGCAATACACAAAAAATGTCTGGAATTGTGGAAAAACAATTCATGGCTTTTGCATCATGACACTGCAACTGCTCATTCATCATTGCTTTTGAGAGATTTTTTGGCCAAAAACAACATGACAATCATGCCTCAGCCACCATATTCATCAGATTTGGCACTCTGAGACTTTTTCCTGTTCCCACAACTGAAGAGACTTGTGAAATGATGAAGATTTTCAATTATTGAGGAAATAAAAACTTCATCGCTGGAAGGACACACGGCTGTACCAAAAAAAAGTACTTATGAGAAGTGCTTCAAGGATTGGAAAAAGCTTTGGCACAAGTATCTGAGGGGTATTACTTTGAAGGGGACAACATGAATATTGATGAATAAATAAATATTTTTATACAAAAATATCAAGTCACCTTACTTTTTGAACACACCTCATAGTTCATTATTCCTTCAGTGGACTTTCAACAACTTGTTCTCCATGTCACATCAATCTGCAGTGCTATGCCAGGTAAAGAGATCCAACACAATATTAGAAGCTATTCAATGACTTGTGTCACCTCAGTTGCTTCCAAAATGCAAGCATTGTATTTTACAGTTTTTTGGATTCTGCAGTAATGTTGTGTGATGACCTGTAATACCCCATATATTCAACTTT
Source organism: Schistocerca piceifrons (assembly GCF_021461385.2). Taxonomy (NCBI): domain Eukaryota; kingdom Metazoa; phylum Arthropoda; class Insecta; order Orthoptera; family Acrididae; genus Schistocerca; species Schistocerca piceifrons. The sequence goes on from NC_060138.1 coordinate 1,111,706,722, forward strand.
TTTAAAACTTATGTTTTTAGATTATGTTACTATTTATCATTAAGAAGTTGTTATTGTTTGTTTCAGTGGTGGAAGTGGGAAGGAAGTTATAAGCAGGTTCTCTACTAATTTTGAAAACAACGGGACATTCTACACAGACAGCAATGGCAGGGAGATGATAAAACGAATAAGAAACTATCGTCCAACTTGGGATGTGAAAGTAAAGGAACCTATTTCTGCAAATTATTACCCTGTCACAACAAAAATTGTAATCAATGACAACAAAACAAAACAACATCTAGCAGTTTTCACAGACAGATCTCAAGGTGGAACCAGTCACAGAGATGGAGAATTAGAGTTAATGGTATGCATGATCATCACTTTATTAGATGGGCATAGTAAAAAGTTTCTTTATTTCTAAAATGTTACCCTTATCCTAGTAGAATGTGAGAGACTCAGTTCCATGCCAGGGCATCTGCTACCGCATGCAGAAAATCTGATATTTCATGGTGCTTGAAAATTGCAATAAAATTATACAGAAACAGTGTGCTTGAAACTTATGCCCTTTCACTGGCAGCATTTTATCATCTATTCTTCAAGCACACCAGGCAGTCTGCATGACAGCATCTCTCGTGCTGCAGTTACCACGATACTATAGAAACATATCTGGGACAAACTACAACGTTGAGAATAGTTTGTGGCAGCCCAATGATGAATATTCCATTAGAACTTCCACTCATTAGCAGACCTCTCATTGAAATGTGTGATGGACTGGAAATGTTTGGTATACAACGGCTCAAGTGTTGTTTTCTGTGGTGGCACTATAAAAACAGTGGCGGCTGCTGTGAAAGAACACAAGAACATGTGAACACCCTAATGTTTGACACCTTGAGGATTTATTGTTTATTTTTCTTTGAATGCTGTTAAACATAATGTAGATGTGTAATCTGAAATACAAGGCACTAAATCTTCTATGCTGTGCTACATATTGCTCCTCTAAACATGGTGAAACTTGGCCTCAGGGTCATGAGCATACCTTCCCTTGTGCTCGTTTTAAGGAGCTTTTATGCATGTGCAACTGGCATGATATAATTGCGTTACGTAGCAAATACATACGAATTTGATAAGCAATTACACGGTACACAGTGTGCACTGCTGGCGTTTACCAGTCAACTACGAGTTTACGTCAATGCCACCAGGTGTAGCACACTGCAGCAGACTTTTATCTACATTTGCTTGGATAAATTCCGCTAGGCAGTAGCACATGCCACAGATATGCAAATTCACTCATTATATTGTACAATTAGATTGGATATCTGTATATGTTGTAGTTATACTGATAGCAAAAGCTATTTTGTGGGATTCTGAATGAGATATAGTACATTAAGTTTTGGATTTTATCCTAGAGTAATCCATATGAGTAGTCATCAGCAGTATAGTGATAGTCTATTGTTAATGCAGTGTACATATTAAGTTTACATGATTCGTTGTCTTTTGTTAAAGTCTACCTCAGCCTGATCCACATCCCTGTAGGCCCTCTTTCTTCATGGAATCTGTGGAACATTATGAGTTTAATGAATGGAAGCTTATGTTGTGGTTTCAGGAAGACTGTCTCATGAGCAATGACATTCTGTTGGGTCAGATCACATTGTAAAATTCCTCTTTTGTAATATCTGTGTAAACTTCAAATATTTTATAATTCTGTTACGTTAGAAGGATTTTCTTATAATACCTGGCACATGCTGTGTAGGCTCACTGGGACTTCGGCCTGGAAGCTGGTATGCATCTTCCCATCATGTCAGGACGTGCTGCATGGGCAAAAAAATCAGGGGCCCAGATTTCAGCTATAGTCATCTGTCTGCTTGTCAGAGTCATTTGAAAAGTAATATCTTCTCATAGCTGTGGTTTCTTGCCACACTGTCATCCTGAATCAGCCCCAACACCACTCATTCTACAGTCTTTTTTTTTTTATTTTCTGAAATTGGGTTTTGGTTGCACCCAAGGAGCCAGTTCAAGCATCCAGTATCTTAGAAAGTTAAAAGAAATAGCAATTTCTTGGGAAATAATACAGAAAACAAAACTTGCAATGTCTTGAACAGTTAAAACAAAGTTAAACAGACAGAAATACATCAGTCTGTTAAGTTAACAATCAGATCTCAAAACACACACACACACACAGCCAGAGTGTATGTGCTGATGTCCTGGACTTCCACCCAGCTGCATTATAATGATTGGACAAGAAAGAATGATTAGGATTTGATGTCCCATCAACATGGAGGTCATTAGAGATGAAACAAAAGCTCAAAATGTTTCTAGATGGGGAAGGAAATCAGTAGCGCTCTTTTAAAGAAACTATCCCAACATTTGCCTAGAGCGATTTAGGGAAATCTCACAAAACGTAAATCTCGATGGCTGGAAACAGATTTGAACTGTCGTCCTCCCAAATGTGAGTCCAGTATGCTGACCATTGTGCTGTGTGGTTGGTAGCATCTGTAGTTGAATGTTGACTTCACACTGATCCTCACAAAGTGTCTCTTATTCCCTAAGCCAGTTGAGCTGTATTTCAGAGCCCACTTTTGTGTGTGCCATTGGGTCTTCAGTAGATGTGGGAGGATTTCTTTGTATCAGGTACTCTTGTGTAAAACTTCAGTCTCCTGTGCCATGTTAACTCATTTTTGGCCATGTCTCCAACTACAGTCATTGAACTACATTCCGTGTTTGTGCTATTTGTCAGTATGATGCTCTTGTTTCCCTCGTGCCAGTGATCACCTTGCACAAATGCCAAGGTGCTATGATTGTTCCAAACATATTGATAATGTACATTGAAAGACAGAAATACATAATTAGTTAAGTCACAAGTTTTATGAAAATGGAGCAAGTCAGAGTTTTATTAATTACTACAGTTGTGAAACACAAAGTGAAATATGTCTTTTATGGCCTGAGGATGGTCAGACTGTGAGCAGAATTTATTAGTAAAATAAAGATAAGTATAGCTATGTACTGTGTGATGCAGTTCCTAACCCTTATTAAAGCTGTCGAACACCGGTTACAGAAAAGCATTGAGATCACTGTTACCATCTCTATTTGACATTAGAAATGTAATGTTGGACTTACTGACTGGTAAAGATAGAACTCCATTATCCGTCCGCTGATTTTCAAGTTCTAGTAAATCTTTCTTTGATATGCTGAACATAGCTGCCAGTGCTTTGATAACCATCCTGCAGATTCATTCTGCTTCTTCTGATGGTAGTGAAGCCATACATGTCCCACAGAACTGTCGTCATCTGCCACATGTAGCCCTTTTGGGCTCAATACAAAATTTAGATCACTGCTGAGAACTTTCAGCACTTTCATGCAGCTGTGTCTCACATAAATATCTGAGGTTTTAATTATCAGTCAAGCCATTAATATATAACATAAACAGAAGGGTCTCAACACATTTCCCTGGGGTATGCTTGTAGTTTCTTCTACATCTGTGGATGAATCTCTGTCCGAGAAAACTTGCTGCATCCACAATACTGAGAAACCCTCAATTCAGCCAAAATTTCATTTGATACTCCATATTATAATACAACAGATGTATGAAAGTGATATTAGATGATACTGATGATAGCTTTGTGGATCAATTCTGTTACCCTTCTTGCAGATAAGTACAAACTGTTCTTCTACCAACCACTGGACACCATGTATGGAACCTGACAGGAGTCCCAATGGACCCTGAGGCTTCATTAAATTTTAGCTATTTCAGTTGTATCTCAATGCCACTGACATGTCTTATATCACGCATTTTTGCAGTAGTGTGACAGTTAAACTGGGGCAGTACTCTTGGATCATCCTTTGTAAAGGAACATTTGAAAATGTGGTTCAGCATGTCTGCTTTTGCTTTGCTTGCATTTAGTTGACATTATGCTAATGAACAAACTTGAAAATAGCAGATTTTTTAAAGATATGCAGACAATATACACTGATGTTTGATAGTGATAAAATACACAATACTTACATCATAAAACTTTATAATGCTTCCTTAGAAAAACTAGGTAACATGTGGAAGTAGGTGGATATATTTCACTAATTACAATATCTACACTGCAATTAAGGGTAAGTGATTTTTGAACTAGATATTTCTGCACAAATTTGTAAAAAGCATAAGTGTAGCTCACAACTGTCAATTTACTATGAAACACATTATGCACCAAGTGAAACTAGCACTTATCTCAAAGCTGGAAGAAAAAGATACCATCATGTTGTTGAGTGTAAGAGTCGTTGGTATTATCCAAAATGGAATCATTAATAATTGTTGCACTTTCATTTTATTTTCACAATAAATGATTGAAGAGATTAGATTAGATGTACTGCTTCTTTCATAAATTCTTTGTGAGGAGATAATCAAGGATGACAAAAGTTTCATATTTTTACAGATTCATCGTCGTACATTACATGATGATGGCCTTGGAGTGGGTGAAGCCTTGAATGAACAACAATATGGGAAAGGCCTTATAGCTAGGGGGAAGCATTATGTGGTCTTAGCAGTCGGTAACAAACCTGGGAAGACTGCACTGGAGAAAGATATAGCACAGAGGAGGGGAATGTCGCCATTGGTGTTTCTAGCAAAGACCAGTTACAGTTCCTTTGAAAAATGGGCACAGAAACATAAGACAGAAGTAAGGCTAAATTCCTTCTTTAGAGCGCTGTATATATTGCAACATTCATCCCTCTTCTGATAGTGTAACTATTTCCTTATTCAGTTTTCAGGAGTTAAGCAACCATTGCCAAGAAATATAAAGATATTGACACTGGAGCCATGGAGCAATAACACAATACTCTTACGACTAGAACATCTTTTTGAAAAGGGTGAAGATGACCAGTTGTCCAAAAGTGTTACCATAGATCTCCGTGTAAGTTATTAATTTTTGCTTCATTATAACCCATCACTTTATAACAGAGCCGAAATATTGTATGTATGCATCTTCCTAACAATGTATTATATAATTAACAATGGAAAAACCAGGATGCAATGTAACAGTATTATGAAAAGGATAGTTGCTGCTCGCCATATAGTGGAGATGCTGAGTCACAGATGGGCACAACAAAAGACTGTCAGAAAATGATCTTTTGGCCTCGTTGGCCGAAAGCTCATGTTCTGACAGTCTCTTTGCTGTGCCTACCTGAAACTCAGCATCTCCAGTATATGGAGAGTAGCAACTATCCTTTCCATAATATTCATATACAATTAAACTTCATGTAAACAAGCACAAACATACACACAAAATTCAGGCTTTCGCAACCAACGGTTGCTTCGTCAGGAAAGAGGGAAGGAGAGGGAAAGACGAAAGGATGTGGGTTTTAAGGGAGAGGGTAAGGAGTCATTACAATCCCGGGAGTGGAAAGACTTACCTTAGGGGGAAAAAAGGACAGGTATACACTAGCACACACACACACACACACACACACACACACACACACACACACACATATCCATCCACACATCACACATACACAGACACAATACAAATGTCTGCTTGTGTCTGTGTATGTGCGGATGGATGTGTGTGTGTGTGTGCTAGTGTATACCTGTCCTTTTTTCCCCCTAAGGTGTCTTTCCGCACCCGGGATTGGAATGACTCCTTACCCTCTCCCTTAAAACCCACATCCTTTCGTCTTTCCCTCTCCTTCCCTCTTTCCTGACGAAGCAACCGTTGGTTGCGAAAGCTTGAATTTTGTGTGCATATTTGTGTTTGTTTGTGTGTCTATCGACATGCCAGCACTTTCGTTTGGTAAATCACATCATCTTCGTTTTTAGATATATTTTTCCCTCGTGGAATGTTTCCCTCTGTTATAAACTTCATGTAATCAATTTAGGAGTAAAAGAGACCACTCACTGAATAGTGGTACCACTGAGTTGTTGACAGGCACACACAAAAGAGAAATAAAGCTTCCTAGTTTTCGGAATAAATCCGTTCTCAAGCTAGAGTACAATTCCAAGAAAGGATTGATTCCAAATGCTAGGGAGTGTTCTCTCTCTCTTTTGTGTGTGCCTGTCGATGACTCCATGCTTCTCCTATTTGGTGAGTGGTCTACTAAATTATTTACATTCTACCAGCACTTTTGAATATATTTATAATAAAGCTTTATTTTTTATCATTCCATTGAGTTCGGTGGCCTGCTTCCAAGGACAATATGTTATGACAAAAATGTACACTGCTTTCTGTCACACAGATAAATTAAAACCATTCTGTAATATGTTATAATCATTGGCCATATTGTCTGATTAGTTTCCCATGACTTTGTCCCACATTGTTTAATATTATTCATCTTATGACAATCATATAATGTCAATGGCTTTTGAGCCCCTAGTACTCATTATGAAGCAACGAGGCAAGCAGATAACTGAGTAGTGAAATTTCCTTTTCACTGAATTGAGTGTTCTTTCTTTTGCTTGTGCCTTTGTCCAATGGTTTCGCAGGGTCAGCATGGTTAGGGTCAAATTTGGCAAGGTTAATTTAAGGGTGGGCCTGATGCCCTCCCTGTCACCACCCCATACCCTTCCAGGGTGGAATTAGAGTACCCCAGCTGTCTGCGTACAGTGTAATTCACGCAATAGTGCAAAAGTGTTTAGATGTCTGCGAGTCGTGTAATTGTGGTGGGACATGGGGACCAACCTGGTATTCACCTAGTGGGATGTGGAAAACCGCCTAAAAACCACATCCAGGCTGGCCAGCACACTGCCTTTGTTGGTAATCCGCCGGGCGGATTCGATCCAGGGCCGGCGCGTCTACCCCAGTCCAGGAAGCAGTGCATTAGCACTCTCGGCTAACCTGGCAGGTATTTCACTGAATTGAGCATTGATGAAGTTTGAGACTATCATAAAACATGTAAGGGAGAGGTCCTTTTTGACATTTTGCATTCGGTTTGGTGATATTTCATAGAGCAGTAAGTTTTTTCTGGTGTCTGTCACATACCTGATAATATGTTTGTTTAATAGCATCATCTACAATATCTTGGAGGATTGATATCTGGGCTGAGTGAGCTACATCCTTTAGCTCAAGCTGTTGTTTGTTTGCTTTTTGGTTCAGTTGGCATTTATTTTTATACAGCTGTTTTATTTCACTCTTTAACCAAATTTAATCAGCTTTGTTTTTGGCATTAGTTGCTGAGAAGGAGCTACTGCTGCTTTTCCGTTTTTTAAATATAGGGGTCAAATTTTTGGCTGAGAGCACAGTTTGTTGAATTTGGTATTTTGATAGATTGCAATTAACTTAATTGCATTGTTTTTGTGTGCATGGATACATTTAACACCTTGTTTTGCTGGTTCAGAATAATCATTAGCCATATTGACAAGTTTTTTTTTTCATATGTCTGAATTATAATAAATGCCAGTAAGGATATATCCCCTCACACTGTTAGGAGTCTTAAACATCACTATGTTCAGTTCAGTGAAAAGGGAATTGCACTACTCAGCAGTTAGTACACCTTGATGCCTGACAGTGACTACTAGTGGCTCAAAACATGCCACTAATAAACTAATGTTTTCAAGTTTAATAATCTCACGCACTGGAACTAATTAAGGTACATTCATATTTCCCGTAACATCTGGTATCTTAATGTTTGCATGAGGGTAGCCAAAATCCTTAGCTTAGTCACAAAATATACACAGTGGCAATAATTTCTGGTGGAGAAATGGTGGAGATGAAGGAGGAGAAAAATTATACCAGCTAGAATATGTATTCACACGCAGGGGAGGAGGTGCACACCTACACAGAGAGAGGCAAATCGAGGACAGAAAGGATGGGGGAAGATGGAGGGTCTAGGAAGGGGGTAAAAGACATAAAAATAAAGAGACTGTTCCAACAGATTAGCTATCATGGAACACAAAAAAAGAGGTGAATTGTGCGACTGGCGTTTAGAGTATGATATAGGAGTGATTGATTGGAATGTGTTGGTCAAGAGGTAAAGGGGTGTGGGGTTGTCATAAGAGACACTGAGGCTGGGGAGCTTACCCCTACTACTCACCCCCCAACAATTGTTTTACTGAATTATGAAGATTTGTTCCTGTATAATCCCTTGCCCCAGTCACTGTTAATGTCAGTCAAAATTCATGAACACACAAAATTCATACAGCCTCTACAGAGTAGATGGCTTACACACTGCTTTCCTTTATATGCTCATGGCATATCTGCTTATTGATGTGTTGCTATTGGAAGACCACCTGTGAATTTTTCTTATACCAGCATTTCAGCCGCTAATAGTACTTGTGATGTTACTGTTCACATTGCAATACTTCTGTTTATTTAAATGCCATTCTTGTAGTCTTCAGTCTGAAGACTGGTTTGATGTGGCTCTCAACACTACTCTGTCTTGTTCAAGCTCCACCCTGTCTGCAGAACTACTGCAACCTAAACCCATTTGAACGTATTTACTAAAAGTAAGTCACACTTCCCTCCATTATCAAACTGACTATTGCTTGATATCACAGGATGTGTTCTGTAAACTGGTCCATTCTTTTTGTCAAGTTATGTAAAATTTCTTTTCTCTGCAATTCAATTCAGTAGCTTCTCAACTGTTATCTGATATACCCATCTAATCTTCAACATTCATCTGTAGTGCCATATTTCAAAATCTCCTTTTGTTGTCTTAACTGTATAATCATTCACTTACAGAGAAATACTTTCAAAAAGAATTTCTAACAATTACTTTTGTACACAATGTTAATGAATTTTGACACATTATGGAAAGGATAGATTGCTACTCATCATATAGTGGAGATGTTGAGTTGTAGACAGGTACAACACAAAGACTGCAATACATACAAGCTTTAGTCCCGAAGAAGTATCATTCCTTTCCAAAGGCATCACCTTGTTTCCCCACTACCAGATTCAATCAATCATGTTTCCCTTTTGAAACACCTCTACTCTTTCTCCCAGTCCCTACAGTGGAAACACTTTTTCACCACAAACCCTACCAATCAAACTCAACCCAAAGCCAATGTTGACCCTGCCTGAATCAGTTCACACCTCCATCCAAACGTGATCTACCCCCACTGCATCCAAATCTCCATCCCTCCTGTTAACATTTCAACATTCCAGAATTTCTGAACCTCAAACCTTGCTTCACCATTGTTCCCCAGATATTCTCAACATGAAAACCAATCTCACATCCACAGAAAGAACTGTAATCCACCACTCAAATCTGATCCTGACCTTATAATCCTACCTGCTGACGAAGGCTTTACCACTGTGGTTTTGAAGAGCAGTGATTGCCTGCCAGAGGGATCCACCTACAAACCCTGCCACAGTGACCTAATTCCAGAAATTCAACCTGATCTCCAGTCTCTCCTCAAATCTTTTGGTCCATCCCAGAACCTCTCCCCATAATCCATCGCTCTCCTCACTCCTACCACTCCCCACACTCCTGTCTTCTATATGCTTTGTAAAGTCCATAAACCCAACCACCCAGGACACACTATTGTAGCCCATTACTGTGTCCTCAATGAGATAAACACTACTCCCAAGGACCAACTTTCAGCCTATTACCCATAATCTACCCGCCTACATAAAAAGACATCAACCGTGTCCTCCACCGACTCTCCACAGCTTCTCTTCCTTTCCCAACATCTGAATGACTCCAGACCTTCAGCCTCCTTTCTGGTCTCCACGATGAACTACATCTTCACCTTACTTCTCCTTTGAAAGGCTTCAGCTGCAAACAAATATGTGGTTCAGTAATGGGCATCTGAATGTCCCCATCCTGTGCCAACATATTCTTGGGCCATCTAGAGGAATTGTTCCTAACCATCCAGAATCCCAAAAATCTTACCTGGTTCAGATTCATTAATGGATATCTTCGTGATCTGGGCTGCAGGTGAGGACATCTTGCCCACATTTCTCCAGATCCTCAACACTTTCTCCCCCATCTGCTCCTCAACCCAACAAGCCACCTTCCTTGATGTTGTCCTCCATCTCTCAAGGATAGCTAAATCAGTATGTCAGTGAATGTCAAGCCTACCAACTACCAGTAATATCTGCACATTAACAGCTGCCACCAATTTCACAAAGTCTCTAGATCTACCCTACATCGACACAGATACTCTGCAAGCCACCATACAGCATGTGGCAGAGGGTACCCTGTACGACTGTTAATCATTTCATTTCCTGGCTCTCTAAATTTTCTCAGTAGTGTTCCTCAAAAAGAATTGTCACCTTCCCTCTGGGGATTCCCATTTTAGTTCTTGAAGCAGCTCTGTAACACTTGCATGTTGTTCGAACCTACCTCTGAATTGCTTCAATGTCTTCCTTTAATCAGACCTTGCATGGATCACAAACATTCAAGTAGTACAAAGAGTATTTTGCACTAGCATCCTATATGTGGTCTCCTTTACAGGTAAACCACACTTAATTCTCCCAATGAAATGAAGTCAAGCATTCATCCTACCTGCCATGTGCTAACATGCTCATTCAATTTCATACTGCTTTGCATTCTTATGCCCAGATATTTAAATGATGTGACTGTGTCAAGCATGAGACTACTAATGCTGTACCTGGACATTATGGGTTTGTTTTTCCTACTCAGCTGCTTTAACTTAGATTTTTCTACATTTAGATCTTGCTGCCATTCATCACACCAACCAGGAATTTTGTCTATGTCATCTTGTAACCTCCTACAGTCACTCAACTTCAACTCCTTACTGTACACCCCAGCATACAACCATAGATGCTACCCATCCAGTCCCCAAATCATTTATGTACATGAAGAACAACAGCAGTTCTATCACACTTTCCTGGGGCACTCTTGACAATACCCTCGTCTCTGATGAACAATTGCCATTGAGGACAACATACTGGGTTCTGCAACCCAAGAAGTCTTCGAGCCACTCACATATCCACTAACCTATTCCACATGCTTGCACCTTTGTTAACAGCCTGCAGTGGGGACCATGTCAAATGCTTTCCAGAAATCTAGAAATATGGACTCTCCCTGTTGCCCTTCATCCATAGTTTGCAGTATATCGTGGGAGAAAAGAGGTAAACTGATTTTCACACAAGTGATGCTTTCAAAAACAATGTTGATTCGTGGACATAAACTTCTTGGTATCGGAGAAAAGTTATTATATTCAAACTCAGAATATGTTCAAGAATTCTGCAGCAAGCCATTGTTAGAGATATTGGTCTCTAATTTTGCAGGTCCATTCCTTTAGCCTTCTTATATAGAGTTGTCACAAGCACTTTTTTCCAATTGCTTGGGACTTTGCATAGGGTAAGTAATTCATGATAAATGCAAGGTAGGTAAGGTAGAACTGAACTGGGATTCCATCCAGACCTATGATTTCTTGAATGCAAAACTTAAAACTTTGGCTGTGTCTTCAACTGCCACACCAGACTGGTCAACAAGTGACTGAATGGAAGACTTGGACCTGCTTAGTGATTTTACACAGGACCAGAATTTTCTCAGGTTCTCTGCCATATCCTGTGCTAAGGTATGATGGTGGTAGTAGTTGTACGCTTTGCACATTGCTTGTCATCATGTGTGCATTCCCTTTTGAACCAAGAGTGCAACAGATTCTGAAACTTCCTGGCAGATTAAAACTATGTCCCGGACAGAAACTTGAACTTGTAACTTTTGCCTTTTGTGGGCAAGTGCTCTACCATCTGAGCTACCCAAGCACGACTCATGCCCCATCCTCACAGCTTTACTTCTGCCAGTACCTCGTCTCCTACCTTCCAAACTTCATGTCTCTGCAATACCCTTTCTTCCAGGAGTGCTAGTTCTGAAGCATTGCAGGAGAGATTCCATGAAGCTTGGAAGGTAGGAGACAAGGTAATGGTGGAAGTAAAGCTGTGAGGATGGGTCATGAGTTGTGCTTGAGTAGTTCAGATGGCAAAGCACTTGACTGTGAAATGTAAAGGACCCGAGTTTGAGTCTCGGTCCAGCACACAGCTTTAATCTGCCAGGAAGTTTCATATCAGCACACACTCCGCTGCAGAGTGAAAATTTCATTCTGGCAACAGATTCTGCTTCCTCAGCAATTTCCAAATTTCATTATTAAACCATCATGGATCTTTTACATCCTTAATCCACTTAATTGGCACATAATTCTCCAGACCATGATTTACAATCTGCTTAAACTTTGCCCATACTTTTTATATGTCCATCTTATTGGAACTAAGTGATATCAGTTCAATGTCTAAGTGAGATGGTAACAACTGCTTATCTGTTATTTCTAGTAGGAATGCCTCATGGGGTAGTCGCGCGGTCTAAGGCATCTTGTCACGGTCCAGGCGGCTCCCCCCGTCGGACATTCAAGTCCTCCCTTGGGCATGGATGTGTGTGTTGTCCTTAGCGTAAGTTAATTTAAGTTAGACTAAGTAGTGTGTAAGCTTAGGGACCGATGCCCTCAGCAGTTTGATCCCATAAGAACGTACCACAAAATTCCAATTTCCTAGTAGAAACTAAATATCTCGGAGCTTTCCACTTTGGATTTGAGCCACCTCTGGGTCTCAGGAGTAATTTAATCTTTCGTACAGCCTAGGTACCTGTGGCTGTCACATATGTAGAGACAAGCAGTCCTCCTCCAAATATATGAAGGGTCTCACTGAGGCCTTCACAGACAGAAATTACCCTCCCGACCTTGTACAGAAACAGATCTCTTATGTCTTCTCTCTCCATTCACCTAACATCTCCCACAAACACACCATCTGACCACAAAGGAACACTCCTCTCATGATGCTGTACCACCCAGCACTGGAGCAACAGAATCACATTCTTCGCCACGGATTCGACTATCTCTCATTCTGGGCTGAAATGAGAAATATGCTCCCCACTATCTTCCACACCCCTCCCACAGTGGTATTTCACCACCTACTGAACCCATGCAACATCCTTGTCCATCCATACTCCACACCTGCCCCCAAACCCTTGCCTTGTGGCTCATATCCCTGCAGCAGACCTAGATGTGACCTGTCACATAATTCTACCACCACCACCTACTCCAGTCTGGTCACATGTATGTGTCCCATCAGAGGCAGGGCTACCTGTGAAAGCAGTCATGTGTTCTACACATTAAGATGCAATGACTGAGCTGCTTTCTATGTGGGCATGACAACCAATAAGCTGTCTCTCCGCACGAATGGCCATCAAAAAAGTGGAACCAGGCGACAGCTGGACCACCCAGTTGCTGAATATGCTGCCCGATACAATGTGCTTCACTCCACTGACTGCTTCACAGCAGCCTGGGTCATCTGGATCCTTCCTATGAACACCAGTTTTTCTGAATTGCACAGGTCAGAACACTCCCTGTCCTACATTCCCATAACCCTCCTGGCCTGTCCTTTACCCACCTGTCTTCTTCCCTGGACCCACTCCAGCACTACACAGCCTTCTATTCCACCAACACACCCATCAGTCTTTTTTTTTCCTCCTCTGTTTGTCTCCTTTTCCGCTCACCTGCACCCACTCCCTCCCTTCCCCACTCCTACCCTGCTGTCCCTCCTCCTCCTCCTCCCCCTTTCCTCCCCAGCCTCCTCCTTAACCCCACCACCCACAGACTGCTTTCCCATCAGGCACAGTTGTTCTATACAGTCCAGCCTCATCAACCAGGGCAGTGGTCAAGTGTGTGTGAATTATGCTTCAGTGAAAATATATATATAAACAAAGATGATGTGACTTACCAAACAAAAGTGCTGGCAGGTTGATAGATACAAAAACAAACAAACAAACACAAACATACACACAAAATTCAAGCTTTCGCAACCCGTGGGTTTTTGCATCTTGTTTGTGCATCTACCGACCTGCCAGTGCTTTCGTTTGGTAAGTCACATCATCTTTGTTTTTAGATACCCACACACACACACACTGAAGCATCTCATGTCTGCTTGTGTCTGTGTACGTGCGAATGGATATGTGTGTGTGTGTGTGTGTGTGTGTGTGTGTGTGTGTGTGTGTGCGCGCAAGTGTATACCTGTCCCTTTTTCCCCCTAAGGTAAGTCGTTCCGCTCCCAGGATTGGAATGACTCCTTACCCTCTCCCTTAAAACCCACATCCTTTCGTCTTTCCCTCTCCTTCCCTCTTTCCCGATGAAGCAACTGTTGGTTGTGAAAGCTTGAATTTTGTGTGTATGTTTGTGTTTGTTTGTGTGTCTATCAACATGCCAGTGTGTGTGTGTGTGTGTGTGTGTGTGTGTGTGTGGTATATAAAAGACTTAGTCTCCCCTGTATTCGTGCTTAAAGAAGATGCAATAGTAAGTCATAACAAAAATATAAACAACTTTCTACTAAGAGCACTAAATGTGCGAAGACATCAGTTTTGTAGCCCGCACCGCCACTCCCTGAGTATTGGTGTATCTGCCTGCTTGAGACTCGACTGCTCTCAGTCTCTGCCTCCCTTCCCTTACCTGGCTGTGGGAGCCTGTGCCCCCTCCACTTCCCCTCTTCCACGAAGGCCGGTGCACTGCACTTGCTAGCAGGTATCGAGACTAGTCTCTGCCGCTTCTATGCTGACTTTTAACACGGAAGTGAACAGTTGCGCAGTTTGTGTTCATAGTCATTCTTGGGTGATTTTAGTGCATATAGTGCATATTGTCGCCAACATGAGTGAGCCAGCAACTGTACACCTTATAGAATTTTTATTAAAAACGCCTTTTTCTACATTAACGTAGGGAAAAAAGTGCGAATTGAAGGACAAACGACCTACTCCTATACTCAGTGTAGTTTTAAGTGAAGCCAAACAAAAACGCACTTTTCAGACAACCTGGTATGAAAAGTATGCTTGGCTGACTGCAAATGCAGTTAATAACAGATTATATTGTTATATATGTCTTCTGTTTGGTGCTGAAAAGGAATGATGCAGTGAGGGCATTTGTACAATAAAGAACTTCGACAGGAAAGCACAAAAACATCAGACATCAAAACGCCACCTGCAGAACAAAGAATAATTTCAGTTATTGGGCAAAAGTAGAATTGAGCACGCCCTTTCTGAAGCCTCTCGTCTGACAGCAATAAAATACAATAAACAAGTCGCATCCAGCAGGAGAGTATTGGCTCGTCTTATTCAGGCAATTGTATTTCTTTGTAAACAAGAACTAGCCTTTCGTGGCCATCGAGAAGACAAATCCTCCAGCAACAAAGGTAACTATCTGGAATTGTTCGATTTACTAGCTCATGGAGAGCAGTTAATCCGAGAC
Source organism: Schistocerca piceifrons (assembly GCF_021461385.2). Taxonomy (NCBI): domain Eukaryota; kingdom Metazoa; phylum Arthropoda; class Insecta; order Orthoptera; family Acrididae; genus Schistocerca; species Schistocerca piceifrons. Next base: position 1,111,721,873 of record NC_060138.1, read on the forward strand.
CATCTGTCATCATCTTTAACCTTTAAAGGAACTTCTCCAGACATACAGAAAGATGTAATAGAAATGATAACTCTGGTAGTTAATGAGAAAATAAAATCTGAAATTCAGAACTACAATTTCATTTTGATTCAGGCTGATGAAACATTAGATGTATCATGTAAGAGTCAAATGAGTATAATGTATTGCAGACAAAATTGAGGAAAGATTCGTTGGATTTTACGATGTTTCTGGAGATAAAACTGCTGAAGGTTTGTCAAACATTGTTCATACAGTATTGAAAGAATGGAATGTGGAAGGAAAAGTGATTAGTCAACCATATGATGGCACTTCAGTAATGGCGGGCAGAGAAAGAGGACTACAACAATTTCTGAAGCAGTTCTGTCCCTATGTGCTGTTTCTTCATTGTTACGCACACTAACTGAATGTGGTACTGTTACATGCCTCCAAAATCATATGACAAGTACGCATGTTTGTAAGTGATCTTACTGCATTCCATTCGTTTTTCAGCAAATCATCAAAACGAACTATATTGCTAACTGAGACAGGATTTAAACTGCCACATGCAAGCAACGCTCACTGGAACTTTTGTTCCAGGGCAGTTTCAACATCTAGTCATTTCTCAGGACTATCTATTTTTTTTAATTATATATTTGATGATACAGACTTTCAGTGGGACCCAGAATCTTTGAGCTGTGCTTTGGGAATGAAACGACGGACAGATGATCCTACATTTGTCTACTTGTTTTGCTTCTACAGAGGGTGCTTTGTTTATGTTCATCATCTCTTTAATGTTATTCAGTCAAAATTTGTCAGTATAACTGCTTGCCACGATGAAATAAGAACTGTTTTGAGAAACTTACGACAATTAAGAATGAAAACATTCATTGATGAATGCATTAAATGCAGCTTGTGTTTGAATGGCAACTTACGATTCTGTGACAGTCAAAAGATATCTCTCAGGTCACTAACTTTCAAGATACTGAATTTGCAAATTGTTCAGATGGAAAGAAGGTTTCAAGACTTTCCCCAAATGCAGTTTGTTGAACTTTTGAACGAAAAGTGTTTCCCAAACTATCAAAAAGAATTCCCAAAGTTGAAACTGCTTCAATTATTAGAACAGTACCCTTTTTTCAAACAAGAACAAGTTGAAAATGAAATGTGTAACATATACGCTGATGAGAAAAAACACTTTGCCTCCAAGAATCCTCTTAAAGTACATTGTCAACAATGATTTAGATTCCGTTTATGAAGAAACAACGAAGTTCCTGATTTTGGTTTTGACCCTACCCGCAACTACAGCAAGCAGTGAACGAAGCATGAGTACTCTGAAAACGAGTGAAGAATTATTTAAAGAATTCAATGTCCAACACCCGGCTGTCATGTTTAAGCACGTTAGCAATAGAAAAGTCACTACTTGGAGAGCTATTCAGTGATCAGATCTTTGTAGACCGAGTTATAGACTTATTCGTGGAAATAAAAGACAGGCGCATTGCACTTGTGTACAAGAAAATGTAAGTGCTTCTTCTCTTGCTGCAGGAGTTCTACAAATTTTTCATCGTTTCTTGAACAAGTTAGTTATTATTATTATTATTATTATTATTATTATTATTATTATTATTATTTGTGGTGGTGTTAGTGGTAGTAGTAGTAGTAGTAGTTGTTGTTGTTTTATTTGATGTGTTTTGTTTCATTTGTTTAAATTATTGTTTATTGTATTATTTTGTCTCCCTATAATAACTGCAGAGTCTTCCCAACCTTTCCAACCATGCTACGCCACTGATATATATGTATTAAAAACAAAGATTCCATGACTTACCAAACTGGAAAGTGCTGGTAGATAGGCACAATAAAAAAAAAAAACACACAAACACACACACAAAATTTCAAGCTTTCGCAACCAACGGTTGCTTCGTCAGGAAAGAGGGAAGGAGAGGGAAAGATGAAAGTATGTGGGTTTTAAGGGAGAGGGTAAGGAGTCATTCCAATCCCGGGAGTGGAAAGACTTACCTTAGGGGGAAAAAAGGACAGGTATACACTTGCGCACACACACATATCCATCCATACATATACAGACACAAGCAGACATGTGACTTCTGAAATTTTCCCGGCGTATTTCTTCTTCTAATAATTTCCGGGTATGTAGCCGGATCCCGTCGACATTCTGCCACGATATTTCGGCCCAGAGACGTCCGGCCATCATCAGGTGAGTACACAACTACTGAAGAGCCCAGGTGCAGTCGCGGTATTTATGCCGAATCTCGCGCATGTGAAATGTACTGGCATCCTACAGCGCATGCGTCAGGTGTTGACATGCGCAGCATAGCCGAGTTGTACGTGCTGCCCTCGGTGGTGGAAATAAAGGTTCATCTAGTCATTGAGTATCGAATGACACTGTCGATTCCGCTGTGAATGTATAATTTTAATAACAGGATTCCAATTTTTATCCAGCTGAAAGCCGTTGTCTCGATTTATAAGATTACTGGCAAGACGTATTTCCACTGATTCCTTGATTACGGAATCCCAAAAACCGGAAACCGGGGATAAAATTTTTGTTACATTGTATTCCATTGAATGTCCCAAAGAAATACAGTGCTCTGCTACTGCCGATTTTGACGGTTGCCGCAGACGGGTGTATCTTTCATGTTCTATACATCGTTCATGGACAGTTCTTGTCGTCTGGCCAATATATGCAGCGCCACATTCACAGGGAATTTTGTAGACGCCTGCCTTCTTCAGTTGTAAATCGTCTTTAACGGATCCAACCAGGGCCCGGTTCTTTGCTGGTGGACGGAAGATAACCTTGATTTTATTTTTCTTCAGTAATCGGCCTATTTTCAACGACACATTCCCGGCGTATGGAAGGAACGCAGTTGATTTAAAGTCATCATCTGCGTCCTCAGTGTGTTGCTTCTTGTTATGATAGTTGCGCATGGCCTTCCTTATTTGGCGAGAAGTGTAGCCATTCTCTTTGGAAACCTTCTCCAAGTGTTCTAATTCTGCGTGGAGGTTTTCATCATCCGATATTATATGCGCTCGATGTATTAAGGTACTGAGAACACCGGCTGTTTGTGCTGGGTGATGGCAGCTTGACGCCTGGAGATACAGATCTGTGTGAGTCGCTTTCCTGTACACAGAATGTCCTAATGACCCATCATTTTTACGGCGTACTAGCACGTCTAGAAATGGTAAAGTGCCCTCTTTTTCAATCTCCATCGTAAATTTGATGTTCTCATGTAATGAGTTTAAGTGATGAAGGAATTTCTCCAGTTCCTGTCTGCCATGAGGCCATACAGCAAAAGTATCATCTACGTACCGCCAGAAGACCGTAGGCTTTAAAACAGCAGACTCAAGTGCTTTCTCCTCAAAGTCCTCCATAAAGAGATTAGCTACCACAGGCGACAAAGGGCTCCCCATGGCGACGCCGTCTGTTTGTTCAAAGAATTCGTCATTGAATAAAAAGTACGTTGAGGAGAGTATATGTTCAAACAAGGCCGTCATTTCTGCACTGAATAAGTTACCAATAAGATGTAAAGATTCCATTAAAGGCACTTTGGTAAAGAGTGAGACCACATCAAAGCTGACTAATAAATCCGAGCTGCTAAGCTTAACTTCCTTCAAGCGACTGACAAAATCCTCGGAATTACGTATATGGTGGCAACACTTACCCACATACGGCTTTAGTAATGAGGCCAGATATTTTGCTGTAGAATAGGTCGCAGCACCAATATTACTCACTATTAATCGTAGTGGGGCACCATCCTTGTGTATCTTCGGAAGACCGTAGAGTCTTGGTGGTACTGCATTGTGTGGTCTCAATCTCTTGATAACTTCTTCAGGTAGAGAACAGTCATTCAAAAGGGTAGTAGTTTTCCTTGATATTCGGCTTGTTGGGTCCTTTTCAATTCTACGGTACGTAGAGTCATTTAGCTGACCATGTATCTTCTCGTTGTAGGCTTCTCTTGTCAGAAGACCTGTGGCGTTACCCTTATCCGCAGGCAGTACGACTGTGCTAGTATCTTCTCTCAGGCTGCGGAGAGCAGCTCTTTCAGCTGGCGAGATGTTACTCCGTTGTGGCGCACATTTCAACAACGTTCGGCAAGATTCACGTCGAATTTTGTCTGCAGAATCCACAGGGAGACGTCTAATGGCTTCCTCAATGGAACTGATGAAATCCGTTAAAGGCAGTGAGGCAGGTGTAGGAGCGAAGTTTAAACCTTTCGCAAGTACTGACATTGTCGCATCGTCAAAAGATTTCTCCGTGAGGTTCACCACGGATCGTCCAGAGATAGCTTCTTGCGGTTTTCGTGTTGCGAGTTGGCTAAACTTCGCACTTTGTCTGTTCGTACTGTCCCTGTGAGCCCAGTCTGCCTTGGCCCAGGATACGCCGTCAATCCAGTCCCAACTAAGGGAAGAACATCTTGCTGAAATCTTCAGATGTAAATAATATAAATTCCTGGCGACAGCGTCTAACTCACGACGCGTAAAACGGATTCGTTCTCTTACTAAAGCCAGACTCGCCTTGCGTTTTATATTGTTGGCGGCCACACTATTAATAAAATGAACAACTCTGGCGAAAGTTGGAATCAAGTTATTGTCTCTACATTTCAGTAAAAAATTGACGGCGTATCCTGGGCCAAGGCAGACTGGGCTCACAGGGACAGTACGAACAGACAAAGTGCGAAGTTTAGCCAACTCGCAACACGAAAACCGCAAGAAGCTATCTCTGGACGATCCGTGGTGAACCTCACGGAGAAATCTTTTGACGATGCGACGATGTCAGTACTTGCGAAAGGTTTAAACTTCGCTCCTACACCTGCCTCACTGCCTTTAACGGATTTCATCAGTTCCATTGAGGAAGCCATTAGACGTCTCCCTGTGGATTCTGCAGACGAAATTCGATGTGAATCTTGCCGAACGTTGTTGAAATGTGCGCCACAACGGAGTAACATCTCGCCAGCTGAAAGAGCTGCTCTCCGCAGCCTGAGAGAAGATACTAGCACAGTCGTACTGCCTGCGGATAAGGGTAACGCCACAGGTCTTCTGACAAGAGAAGCCTACAACGAGAAGATATATGGTCAGCTAAATGATTCTACGTACCGTAGAATTGAAAAGGACCCAACAAGCCGAATATCAAGGAAAACTACTACCCTTTTGAACGACTGTTCTCTACCTGAAGAAGTTATCAAGAGATTGAGACCACACAATGCAGTACCACCAAGACTCTACGGTCTTCCGAAGATACACAAGGATGGTGCCCCACTACGATTAATAGTGAGTAATATTGGTGCTGCGACCTATTCTACAGCAAAATATCTGGCCTCATTACTAAAGCCGTATGTGGGTAAGTGTTGCCACCATATACGTAATTCCGAGGATTTTGTCAGTCGCTTGAAGGAAGTTAAGCTTAGCAGCTCGGATTTATTAGTCAGCTTTGATGTGGTCTCACTCTTTACCAAAGTGCCTTTAATGGAATCTTTACATCTTATTGGTAACTTATTCAGTGCAGAAATGACGGCCTTGTTTGAACATATACTCTCCTCAACGTACTTTTTATTCAATGACGAATTCTTTGAACAAACAGACGGCATCGCCATGGGGAGCCCTTTGTCGCCTGTGGTAGCTAATCTCTTTATGGAGGACTTTGAGGAGAAAGCACTTGAGTCTGCTGTTTTAAAGCCTACGGTCTTCTGGCGGTACGTAGATGATACTTTTGCTGTATGGCCTCATGGCAGACAGGAACTGGAGAAATTCCTTCATCACTTAAACTCATTACATGAGAACATCAAATTTACGATGGAGATTGAAAAAGAGGGCACTTTACCATTTCTAGACGTGCTAGTACGCCGTAAAAATGATGGGTCATTAGGACATTCTGTGTACAGGAAAGCGACTCACACAGATCTGTATCTCCAGGCGTCAAGCTGCCATCACCCAGCACAAACAGCCGGTGTTCTCAGTACCTTAATACATCGAGCACATATAATATCGGATGATGAAAACCTCCACGCAGAATTAGAACACTTGGAGAAGGTTTCCAAAGAGAATGGCTACACTTCTCGCCAAATAAGGAAGGCCATGCGCAACTATCATAACAAGAAGCAACGCACTGAGGACGCAGATGATGACTTTAAATCAACTGCGTTCCTTCCATACGCTGGGAATGTGTCGTTGAAAATAGGCCGATTATTGAAGAAAAATAAAATCAAGGTTATCTTCCGTCCACCAGCAAAGAACCGGGCCCTGGTTGGATCCGTTAAAGACGATTTACAACTGAAGAAGGCAGGCGTCTACAAAATTCCCTGTGAATGTGGCGCTGCATATATTGGCCAGACGACAAGAACTGTCCATGAACGATGTATAGAACATGAAAGATACACCCGTCTGCGGCAACCGTCAAAATCGGCAGTAGCAGAGCACTGTATTTCTTTGGGACATTCAATGGAATACAATGTAACAAAAATTTTATCCCCGGTTTCCGGTTTTTGGGATTCCGTAATCAAGGAATCAGTGGAAATACGTCTTGCCAGTAATCTTATAAATCGAGACAACGGCTTTCAGCTGGATAAAAATTGGAATCCTGTTATTAAAATTATACAATCACAGCGGAATCGACAGTGTCATTCGATACTCAATGACTAGATGAACCTTTATTTCCACCACCGAGGGCAGCACGTACAACTCGGCTATGCTGCGCATGTCAACACCTGACGCATGCGCTGTAGGATGCCAGTACATTTCACATGCGCGAGATTCGGCATAAATACCGCGACTGCACCTGGGCTCTTCAGTAGTTGTGTACTCACCTGATGATGGCCGGACGTCTCTGGGCCGAAATATCGTGGCAGAATGTCGACGGGATCCGGCTGCATACCCGGAAATTATTAGAACAAGCAGACATATTTAATGGCAAAGAATTTGGGCAGAGATGTCAGTCGAGGCGGAAGTGCAGAGGCAAAGATGTTGTTGAATGACAGGTGAGGTATGAGTGGCGGCGTGGTTGGAAAGGTTGGGAAGACTCTGCAGTTATTATAGGGAGACAAAATAGTACAATAAACAATAATTTAAACAATTTCAAGTTGCCGCCACTCATACCTCACCTGTCATTCAACAACGTCTTTGCCTCTGCACTTCCGCCTCGACTGACGTCTCTGCCCAAATTCTTTGCCTTTAAATATGTCTGCTTGTGTCTGTATATGTGTGGATGGATATGTGTGTGTGTGCGAGTGCATACCTGACCTTTTTTCCCCCTAAGGTAAGTCTTTCCGCTCCCGGGATTGGAATGACTCCTTACCCTCTCCCTTAAAACCCACATCCTTTCATGTTTCCCTCTCCTTCCCTCTTTCCTGACGAAGCAACCGTTGGTTGCGAAAGCTTAAAATTTTGTGTGTGTGTTTGTGTGTTTTTTTATTGTGCCTATCTACCAGCGCTTTCCCATTTGGTAAGTCATGGAATCTTTGTTTTTAATATATATTTCCCATGTGGAATGTCAATCCATCCTTTCCATAATATTGTCATTATCCCAGCTTGAATTTTCCATTGTTTGTAAAAAACTTTCTTTTTCAGAAATGCTTTACTTTCCATTACCATTCCAGTTGTATATCTGCATCTGTGTCTTCATCTGCATCCGTACTCCACAGGCCACATAATGGGCATGAGGGAATCTTGTCCTATATATACACTCCATGGCCCATGTAATGGTACACAGGAATGTTGTAAAACTACTAACATTTCCTTTCTTGCTCCTCTCACAAACAGAGTGAGGCTAACAACTGTCTATATGCCTCTGTATGAGCCTTAATTGCTCTTCTCTTAACTTCATGATCCTTATGCACACTGTATGTTGGCGGCAGTAGAATCATTCTGCAGTCAGCTTCAAATGCTAGTTTACCAGATATTCTCAATAGTGTTCCTTAAAAAGAAAATGTTGCTTTCCTCCAGGGATTCCGATTTGAGTACATAGTGCATTTCTGTAGTACCAGTAACAAATCTAGCAGCATGCCTCTGAATTGCCTCAATGTCTTCCTCCAAACCAACCTGGTGTAGACACCAAAAGCTCAAACAGTACCTGAGAATGGGTTGCACAAATGTTCTAAGCACAGTCTCCTTTTGTAGATGAGCTATAATTTCCTAAAATACTCCCAATAAAGCAAACTCTACCACTTTCCTTCCCTACAATGAACCTTACATGCTCATACTGTTTCATTTCACTTTGCAACATCAAGTCTAATAGTTAATCAATGTGACTATATCTAGCAGCACATCTATAATAGTGCATTTGAACATCACAGGATTGTTTTTTCTAATCTTCAGCATTAATTTAAATTTTTCTACTTTTAGAGCAAGATGCCCTTCATCACACCAAATGGAAACTCTGTCTACATAATCCTGCATCCTACAGTCAGTCAATGATGACACTTTCCCATAATCTACAACATCATTAACAAATATTTGTAGGTTACTGCTCACCTTATCCATTTGATCTTCTAAGTTTATGGAGAAAAAGAGTGGTCTTATTACATTTCCATGAGCATGATACCCTTGTATCTGATGAAAACTCACTATCCAGAACAACATACTTGGTCTTATTACTTCCTCTTACTTCTGCCATTGTCATTAATTTACTGCCCAGAAAGCAAAACTCATCTACTACTTTTAGTATATAATTTCCAGTCTAATTCTCTCAGTATCAACTGATTTAATTCAACCACATTCTGTCAGCCTTGTTTCACATTTCTTCATGTTCATGTAATAACCTCTTTTCATGACACTATCCACTCTGTTCAAATTCTATTGACTGATGTCTTTATTAATTAGTGAAAGAATTAATGTTGTATGGATTTTGTGATTCAAATATTAAAAAATTAACAGCTTAAAATTAGTTTCTTACTGTATAATTGACAACAAATTTTGTTTCAATCCAATTACATTTGTTGCAAGTCCTTTGTCATTTCTTGAAAGAACTATGATATCACTGGCAAACATCAAAATATTTATTAATTCTCCCTTAACTTTAATTCCCATTCCAACTATCTCGAATTTCTCCTTTGTTTCCTTTACTGCTTGCACAATGTATAGATAGAATAACATTGGGACATGGCTGCAACCCTATCTGAGGTCCTTCTCAATAGCTGTATCCCTTTCACTTTGTGTTGTCAGTTTAACTGCAGTCTTGTTTATTAACAACTTGCAGATAGTCTTATGGTCCCTGTATTAATTGTATCCCTGCTACCTTCAGAATTTGAAAAAGTGGTTTCTTTTTACATACAGTACACATTAATATGGTTAAGGCTTTTCGCTGGGTAGGAAACAAAGTCATGTGATGAAAAATGTACACTCCCACTGGAACCATCTGTCACTCAAAATCTGTGGATGACTCATAGGAGGAAACCTGCCTTTCAAGGATGTAGTGAGTGGATTACACATTCTACCAGAACTTTCCTTACTACTCTGAACTCAAACAGTCCATTTTCGTAAACATTTATGTGAAAAAAAATGAGAGTTAGTTATGAGGACTAATAAGAGAGTCTAGCTTGAGTGTTATACCTAAATTATATAAAATTGCAGTTAACTTGTAAATTTGTGAAACAAGTGGCAATTAGATTGGTATTCAAAATCGGCTATAGATTTCCAAACACTTACAAAGAGGCGTTTCCATAACTGAAGATTGCCAGTGTGCAGTTCAGTTCTAGTTGATTCAATGTATGCATGTCTTTTGATCAAGTTGTGAAGATTTCATCTTAACTGATTTCTTGATCATGTGTACAGTAGCCTAGACTGCAAACAGTGTTCCTCATTTGTAATTTCATAGTATCTGAATTCATTAAGTTTTTCAAGATTTCTAATCCAACTGAATTTTTGTAAAGGCAACCAAGAATTAAAATTTTGTTTTTGTTAGTCAACAGAACATGGTACACAATGGTGAGTCTCTTCTTCCTATAAAGTCTTAGCGTCAATGCATACAGCTGCAGGGATGAAAAGAAAATAAGTTTAAGTATAGAAATGACCACAAATGGCCACAACCAGTACAGTGTCACCTCATGAGTAAGATACACAGGTGTCTCTTATTAATATGTGGCACCTTGCAACATCAGTCAGATAGGTAGATGTTAGGATGGTGTAAGCATGGCTGACAGGCACAGATATTCTCTGTAGGACAGCTGCACTGTAGGAGTTTGGACACTCAGTGTGTCCCACAAGCACACACAGTAACATGTCGGTTTTCGTATTTTCCTCATGTTTGTAAAACAGAAACATTGCTTTGTGACAGTGTACCAGGTAATTTCTTACATACAGTACCTGCATGAAGTACAAAAATAAGAAACATTTCAGATGGTCAGCTCACAGAAATGTGTCTGTCAAAAGATACACAATGAAGCTTTAATGAAAGAAACAAGTGACTCATCAAGTTGTTAAGATTTGAAACTGGTGACAGTTTTTCAATAAAATAATTCAAAATGAAATTGTGAATCATTGCTGTTTTCTTTTAAGATATGCTCTATTGGGTAGCATCTCAAGTTCACAAGGGATCTCAGCATTTGACAAAATAATGCTAAATTTTGGAAAAATATCTCCATAAAGAATATCATGTAATAAAGGACTGCAGACTAGAGTTTGAGTGCAACCATAGTTACGTTGCAGAGAACCAGACACCTGTCCATTCCCAATAGATTTCATACCTAGTGATACCAATCCTAAGGTCTATAGACACCACTCTCAAACTAATGAAAAATGAATGAACTGAGTTTAATGAGCAGTCACTCCAATGGCCTGAAACTTCTGTGGACTGGTGTGTGTGTGTGTGTGTGTGTGTGTGTGTGTGTGTGTGTGTGTTTTATTAGTATTTTTGTTGTCCCTGTCTGCAACTCAACATCTTCACTATATGGTGAGTAGTAATCTCCTTTTCATAATATTGTTGTTATTCCATACTCCATCCTGGATTTTCCATTGTTTGATTATACTTGATTTGCTGTTTCTCACCACCGTTCAAACATCATGATTATAAACATCTTCACCTTCACCTCCATGACTTCTATTAGTATTATATTTGTATATTATGGTTGGTTGATTTGGGAGAGGGGACCAAACAGTGAGGTCATTGGTCCCATCGTATTAGGAAAGGATGGAGAAGGAAGTCAGCTGTGCCCTTTCAAAGGAACCATTCCAGCATTTGCCTGAAGCGATTTAGGAAAATCACAGAAAACCTAAATAACAACAACTGGATGCAGGTCTGAACTATTGTCCTCCTGAATGTAATTCCACTGTTCTAACCACTGTGTATATTATATAATTGTAACTTTTGTAGTACCATGTTACAAGTAACAAATTATATTCAATTTTTCACACATTGCAAAATTATGAGCAATTCTGGATTAGAGGTAAGAAGAGCCTCAAGGAACCTGCTACGTGCAATAAATGTTCATATAACATATGAAGAGTTAATCAAACAATGGAAAATCCTGGATGGAATAATGACAATACTCTGAAAAGAGTAACTGATATTCACCATGTAGCAGAGATACTGAGTAGACTCTGATCTCCGCAATAGCATAAGCAGCTACAATCCTTTTCAGAATAATGTTAAATGAAGGACTAAATTTTACTGTTAGATTGTTACAGTGTTCAGCAAATAATGAGAAAATCACATGAGCTAAAAATTTTTGTGATGTTTATCAATTTCACCTATTTCTCCCTTTGTGAAATGCAGTATACAAATTGTAAATTTCACTCTGTTGTGTTATTTTACAGAAACTGTTTGTGAATCTTCCATTTTCACATGTCACTGAGACATTGCTGGGTGGAAATCAACAGCCAAAAAATGGCAAATTACATTGGATAACAGAAAAACACTCACAGAAGAAAACTGAACATACAAGTAGAGAAAGTTCTCCATATTTAATTACTCTTATGCCGATGCAAATAAGAACTTTTATTGTAAAACTGAAAACTGAGTAAGTGTAATAAAGTGAAAAACTCTTGTTAATACCATTAATAAAAATGTGCTGGCAAATGCAACAGGATGAATCAACTCAAATCTTGAAAATTTGCCCTCACCCCACCCTCCAAAAAAAAAAAAAAATCTTCACATAATAAATGGCTTGAACGTTAGTTGATTCCCCACAATTGGTCCGCTTAGTATCCCAAGGGCCGAATGACACAGTCTACATACAAACCACCTCACGAGTTATGTCAACATGTGGCGAGAATCTCATGATGACTCATCAATGAAGCATCATGTCAATCGGCATCGAGAGCTGTCACCACTGGACAGCCAAAGAAACTGTTACGGTGGTGTTATTTATATACACCAAATGGGTTCCTAGGCACATTCAAGGTGGCAGCCTTGACGAGACAGCCACTGTGCTGCCAGGTATCCTGGCATCTGCTGGACAGCCTGCCAGGAGTAATGTCTGGCAGAGGGATTGGTGAAGAATTCAGCAATAAAGTTCAGCAGATCTGCGTGTCTGGTCAGAAGGCCTCCTCCAGCCGGCTAGTGGTCACACTCCTCAGTGTCCAGGCTTTGATACTGCCGGCCTACCCACTGAATATGGTGAAGTCTTTGGTTAGCCACTGCTGACTGTGCTACACACAGCTGCTCTGGACTGTGACAGTGCAGCATTAGTGTCAGCTGGACACCAATGGCACTCGGTGCCTTGTCAACGTGCTGCCTCCCGTCAGTGAATGTAACCTTCGGGCACATCTGCCACCATTGCACCGATACAAAGGTGCCACAAGTCAACAGAAAGCAGTGTCTACTGGATGAGGACATAGATCTCTATCTGATCTAGCTTGATGAATAATAGGTAAGTTACTGAACACAACATAACCAGAAAGAAGAAAGATCTTTTTACAACATTTTTCCCCTCAGCAGCATTTATAAAATATTGACAATAATGAACAATTGGATTCCTGAGAAAGATATTATTTCAGTTAACACAGGATTATTTTGTCTTCTTCCAAAACAGATGTCACAATCACCACCATAAGGTTATTAATGAATCTCACAATCAGAATGACACTTCAAATTATTCTTTTAAATATTTAAGTAAAATTTTAAAATTCTGCACATAACATAAATAGTGAGAGAATCAATATTTGCAGAATTTATAAGTTGCACAACTTTCTATAATTCAGTAGATGAGTGAATCAGGTGCCCAGTTCACATGTAAACAATGAAAGCATTAACGGTATTAAATCACAGTTAAAACAGCTAATAAAATACATTTGATTAATAGCCAGGTGTTGACTTAAGGTGACCAAGTTGAGCTTCACTTTGCACGATCCCCTCATTCAGCTCATATTAGGTACTCTAAAACAACCACAAGGTAAAATTTAAAAACCCGTAGCTGCAAGGTGACAATGACAGAAATGAATTACATATCACAGGCCAAAAGACATAACAATACCCTTTCAGGCCTTAACTTGTATAAAATAACTTTTTTATATTTTGTCTCAGTAACTAAACCTGTTGCAATTTAACAATTAAGTTTTTAAAATGGAAGAAACAGTTGAAAAGGATTAATCCCACATGACAATTTTAACAAGTATGACATTAAAAGGAGAGCACATTATTTTAAAATGATTAATTCTTTTTATACGCCAGAATGTTTGCACCAAATAGTAAAGGAATTTAAGTTTGACAAGGCATTGCTTTTTACAAGTGGGCTTACTCGCTGATCAGCCCTGACATAATGACCACCTACCTAATAGCCAGTATGTCCACATTTGATACGGATAACAGTGGCGACGTGTTGTGGCGTGGAAGCAATGAGGCCTTGGTAGGTCACTGGAGGAGGGAGATGGCACCACATCTGTGCACACAAGTCACCTAATTCCCGTAAATTCCGGGAAGGGGAGCCATGAGCTCTGATACCACATTCAGTAACGTCCCAGATGTGATCGATCAGGTTCAGCTCAGCACATCAATTGCAACTCACCACTGTGTTCCTCAAACCACGCAGCCACACCCCTGGCCTTGTGATGTGGCACATTATCTTGCTGAAAAATGCCACTGCTATTGGGAAACCCGACCATCATTAAGGGGTGTATATGGTCTGCAACCAGTGTACAATACTTCTTGGTGCCTTGCATGAGCTCCACTGGACCCATGTACACTCAATGTGAAAGTTCCCCACAATGTAATGACACTGCCGCCATCTTGTCTCTGCCCCACAATACAGGAATCAAGGAGCTGTTCCCCTGGAAGATGACAGATTTGCGCCCTCCCATTGGCACGATGAACAAGGTATCGGCATTCGTCAAACTGTGCAGCACTCCACCACTGCACCAACGTCCATTGCCAATGGTCGTGTGCCCATTCCAGTCTTAGTTGCGAATGTCATGGCATTAGCACTGGCACATGCGCGGGTCGTCGGTTGTGGAGGACTATCGTTGGGAGTGTTGGGTGCACTGTGTGTTCAGACATACTTGTACTCTACTCAGCATTAAATTCTGATGTTAATTCCATCACAGTTTGCCACCTGTCCTGTTTTACAAGTCTCAAGTCTCAGCAACATCCGACATCTGTAATGGAGGGTGGCCGCCCAATTCCTCGATGTCTGGACCTGGTTTCACCTTGGTTTTGCCACTTGTTGAATACAGTCACTGCAGCTCTCCTGCAACACCTTTCAAGTTGTGCAATCTCCAAAATGCTCATGCTGAGTCTCCAGACCATCATAGTCTGTTTTTCTGAGTAGTGAAGTTTTCCATGGTCTTTGGTAGGGATAGGGACTTACATTGTTGAGTGTGGATGTGAGCTGAGTTGCTGACACTTTGCTCTCATCTCTAGGCTGTGATGGCTTCAGTTACACAACTTGGGGCTGGAGTCAATGGACATCACTGTTGAGGACTGGCCGTGGGGATCCAATGGACGTCCAGCACGTCCAAGTCCACCGACCAGTCCTCACTGATGGCCAGTCCAATTACTGCTTGCACTGAGGTTGACCCCTCACCTGTGATCGAGTGACAGCTCGCCTTGGGGTGTGAGAAGTGGTGAAAGACTTCCAAGGGGGCTGCACGTAAGGCATCCCCAGCTAGTCTGACAGATTCCAAGTGCTGTCTGTGGCTCCATATGTATCATTTGTAGTTTTGTAAATAATATGTTGTAAAAATTCTTTTGTGCCATGTATTATGTAAGTGAATACTGATGCACTCAGACAATGTATAAGTTTCAGGGCTATGTATGCATGTGGATATGGACAGTGTTGAGTTATCCACAGTTATAGAAAAATAAGGACTCCTTAAGATTACTCTGGAGTGAATTTTCAAAGAATGTGAGGCAGTTGGATGTTCTGGAATGCCACTGCACAAACAGAGAGATCATGTGTGCCACTGTGGCACACACAACAATGCCACGTCGGGACTGAACCGCAGCCAGCTCTCAGAATGCTAAAGCGTCCTTTGTGAATAAGCATGTGGAATGTGGCGTTTTTCTTTTCAGCACAGCTGGTGTAAAGCTTTTTTGCAGGCATTATCACGACACCTGCTTGCAACACACAAACTCTCTTAATGAGAAATGGAATCTGTTAACGATTATGGTGTTTATGAAAAACTATGTGAATTCTTCTGATTTCTTATCTCGCTTCTTATCCTTTTACTCATTTTTTTTCTATACCTTTAACTATGTTGTTTACATTTGCTTGTATAGTACTGACATGAGATTTTCATTTAAAATGTAATGGCTTCTATAATTTTGGTGTTTAAAATGTTTTATGGTACACTATGGTGTTTCGAATTATAATAACACCATGTTGTCATGCTAATTATGTGCCCAAAAATAATTATGATAATTAATGAAAAGCTTAATGAGTGAATAACAAATTTTATGTAGACATAACTGAATGCATTTACACATCTGCATTTCCATTTGTATTTCTTGAGACATTCACCGATTCTGTTTCCCTTCAGGAAAAAACCTCATGGAATGTGGGGCACATGTAGCACTGAAAACACAGATAAAATACCTTCTGCACCATCCAAAAATTTTCACTGTTTAATATCCGTTGATAACTTGTACTGTACTGCTAATTCTGAACCTGAAAGCTTCATTACAGAGACAATATTTAATATGCAGTGGACATAATATTGTATTTATTTCTGACTTTACATAATTCATTGTAATTATAATGCAAATATTGTATATTGCTGGGTAATAGTAAAGGGAATTTTATTTTAATATATCAATAGCAACAATGAGACGGCAGTAGCTGTGCTGTTGTTTATCTTTAGATATGGAGAGTCTCTATCCAGCTGTGAGCAGAAAAAAAGCAGAAAAACTTGAGTCATGAAAGTGTGCAGACGTGTTCACAGACGCTGTGTGAAGCTATGATTGCTGACGCACCTCAGTAACTGTTCATTCTTGTATTCCATAACAGAGGCTTAACTAATTTGCAATTTTGATTATCAACTTCACTCACTTAAAGTAATGTAAAAGATCACTGGCAAAACTAATAACTAAAGATACAGCACAAATTAAGGGAGTGCAATTTCATTTAATCTCTATTCAGCTTGGTGAGCGACTTCTGCTGGCTTAGTACATATATCATTTTTACTAGGTTAAAAGTGAATCAGTTGCTCATTTGCTGAAAGTAAATTCAACCCACCCCCCATGAACCATGGATCTTGCCACTGGTGTTGAGGCTTGTGTGCCTCAGAGATATAGATAGCTGTACCATAGGTGCAACCACAATGGAGGAGTATCTGTTGAGAGGCCAGACAAACGTGGTTCCTGAAGAGGAGTAACAGCCTTTTCAGTAGATGCAGGGGGCAACAGTCCAAATGATTGACTGATCTGGCCTTGTAACATTAACCAAATCAGCTCGCTGTGCTGGCACTGCAAATGGCTGAATGCATGGCGGAACTACAGCTGTAATTTTTCCCAAGGTCATACAGCTCTATTGTATCATTAAATGATGATGCTATCTTCTTGGGTAAAATATTCCAGAGCTAAAATAGTTGCTCATTCAGATCTCTGGGCAGAGACTACTCAGGATGTCGTTGTTATCAAGAGAAACAAAACTGGCGTTCTACAGATCGGTGTGTGGAATGTCAGATCCCTTAACTGGGTGGGTAGGTTAGAAAATTTAAAAAGAGAAATGCATAGGTTTAAGTTAGATATAATGGGAATTAATGAAGTTCAGTGCCAGGAGGAACAGGACTTCTGTTCAGGAGAATACAGGGTTATAAATGCAAAATCAAATAGAGGTAATGCAGGAGCAGGTTTAATAACGAATAAAAAAATATAGGAATGCAGATAAGCTACTATGAACAGAATATTGAACACATTATTGTAGCCAAGATAGACACAAAACCTACGCCTACTGGATTAGTACAAGTTTATATGCCAACTAGCTCTGCAGATGATGAGGAGATTGAATAAATCTATGATCAGCTAAAATAAATTATTCAGACAGTTAAGGGAGACGAAAATTTAATAGTCATGGGAGCTGGAATTCGATAGTAGGAAAATGAAGAGAAGGAAAACTAGTAAGTGAATATGGACTGAGGGTAAGGAATGAAAGAGGAAGCCATCTGGTAGAATTTTGCAAAGAGCATAATTTAATCTTAGCCAACATTTGGTTTAAGAATATAAAATGAAGTTGCATACGTGGAAGAGACCTGGAGACACCAGGAGGCTTCAGATTGATTATATAATCATAAGACTGTGATTGAGGAACCAGGTTTTAAATTGTAAGACACTTCCAGGGGCAGATGTGGAGTCTGATTACAATTTATTGGTTATGAATTGTAAATTAAAACTGAAGAAACTGCAAAAAGGTAGGAATTTAAGGAGATGAGACCTGGATAAACTGAGAGAACCAAAGGTTGTAGAGAGTTTTAGAGAGAGCATTAGGGAATGATTGATAAGAACAGTAGAAGAAGGAATACAGTGGAAGTAGTATGGGTAGCTTTGAGAGATGAAATAGTGAAGACAGCAGAGGATCCAGTAGGTAAAAAGATGAGGGCTAGCAGAAATCTTTGGGTAGCACACGAGCTATTTAATTTAATTGATGAAAGCAGAAAATAGAAAAATGCAATACAGGAAGCAGGCGAAAAGGAATACAAACATTTAAAAAATGGGATCAACAGGAAATGCAAAATAGCTAAGTGGGAATGGCTACAGGACAAATGTAAGGATTTAGTACCTTGTATCACTAGGGTTAAGATAGAGGCCACCTACAGGAAAATTGAAGAGACCTTTGGAGAAAAGAGAACCACCCCTATGAATATCAAGAGTTCAGATGGAAAACCAGTCTGAAGCAAAAGAGGTAAAGCAGAAAGGTGGAAAGAGTGTATAGATGGTCTAGACAAGGGCAATATTATGGTAATGGAAGAGGACGTAGATGAAGATGAGATGGGAGATATGGTACTGCATGAAGAATTCCACTGAGCACTCAAAGACCGAAGTTGAAACAAGGCCCCAGGAGAAGACAACATTCTGTTAGAACTACTTACAGTCTTGGGAGGCCAGCCATGACAAAACCCTTCCATCTGGTGAGCAAGATGTATAAGGCAGGAGAAATATCCTCAGACTTCAAAAATAATATAATAAATCCAATTCCAAAGAAAGCAGGTGCTGACAGGTGTGAAAATTACTGAACTATCAGTTTAATAAGTCACAGTTGCAAAATACTAACATAAATTCCTTACGGAAAAACTGAAAGAAGCTGACCTTGGGGAAGATTAGTTTGAATTCTGTAGAAATGTAGGAACATTTGAAGCAATACTGACCTTAAGACTTATCTTAGAAGATAGATTAAGGAAAGACATACCTACATTTATAGCAATTGTAAGCTTACAGAGAACTTTTGACAGTGTTGACTGGAACACTCTCTTTCAAATTCTGTTGGTGGCAGGGATAAAATACAGGGAAAGAAACACTATTTACAATTTCTACAGAAACCAGATGGCAGTTATAAGAATCAGGCACTGCGAAAGGGAAGCAGTGGTTGAGAAGGAAGTGAGACAAAGCTGTAACCTATCACTGATGTTACTGAATCAGTATATTGAGCAAGCAGTAAAGGAAACAAAAGAAAAATTTGGAGTAGGAATTAAAATCCAGGGAGTAGAAATAAAAACCTTGAGGTTTGCTGATGACATTGCAATTCTGTCAGAGACAGCAATGGACTTGGAAGGACATTTGAACGGAATGGACAGTGTCTTGAAAGGAGGATATAAGAGGAACATCGACAAAAGTGAAACAAGGGTAGCCTAATGGAATGTAGTTGAATTAAAGCAGGTGATGCTGAGGGCATTAGAGTAGGAAATGAGACACTTGAAGTAGTAGATGAGTTTTGCTATTTGGGCAGCAAAATAACTGATAATGGTCAAAGCAGAGAGGATAAAATGTAGACTGACAATGGCAAGGAAAATGTTTCTTTATTTATTTCTTGTTCCGTAGATCCAGTTAGTGAGTCAATCACAAGGATATGGAACGTGTCAAGTTGTACAGGTTTCAATTTAAACTTACAATAAATACAAGGGCAATTCAATGGAAAATTGTACATAGTTTAAGTAAGACATACTATAAATAAAGTAACAGATACAATGTCAGCTAGATAACATAACTACCATTTGACAGAAAAAGGAGTTTCAAATAAAGGTTAAAGATAAGAGCACAAAGTTAAATCAGATATTAGACCTACAAGAGTAAATACATGTACAGCCAATCTGTTGTTACAAAAAGTGCGCTAATGCCCAAATGCACAATAAAATCAATTGAACTACTTCTAGACACAATAAGTTTAGTGATGGTATACATTTTCTTTCAAGTATTCATCCGCAGTATAATAAGATTTCTCTGTCAGGTAATCTTTGAGAACTTGTTTAAATTTTGGCAGTTCTGTATGAACACATTTGATATGTAGTGGTAGAGTATTGAACAGCTTAATGCTGGAGTAGTAAACTCCTTTTTGTACCAGAGTGAGACGTTTCATTTCTAAATGTAGATTGTTTTTGTTTCTGGTGTTATAACCATGGAATTTACTGTTGTCTTGGTAGATGGAATAATTTTTGCACACAAAGGTCAGCAAGGAAAAAATATACTGTGAGGCAGTTGTTAGGATACCTATCTTCCGAAACAAGTGCCTGCAAGAGTGTCTTTGATGGACCCCACACATTATTCTGATTGCTTTTTTTTGGATGGTGAAAACTTTTTTTGCAAGTGGTTGGTTTCCCCAGAATATGATAGCATATGACATCAATGAGTGGAAGTAGCCAAAGTAGGCAACCTTAATAGTGTCAACTTCAGCCACTGAAGAAATTACCCGTAGTGCAAATGTTGCCGAGCTAAGTTTTTTACATAGATGAAGAATGTGAACCGACCAATTACATTTACTGTCTATGTAAGCACCCAGGAATTTTGTGTCTTCAACTTTCTGTATTGGTTGATCTCTACATTTTATGTTAATTTCATTGGGATTACTTTGTGATGTATGGAACCTCATATAATGGGTTTTATCTGCATTGAGCGAGAGACCATTTGAGGAGAACCAATTTAAGATGTCATTAAAAACAGTATTTGTAGTTTTTTCAAGATCATGATCAATCAAATCGTCAATTAGAATTGTGGTATCATCGGCAAACAGGGTAAATTTGCTGTTTGTCTCAGAACAAAGAGGAAGATCATTAATAAAGATGAGGAAAAGCAGTGGGCCCAAAACGGAGCCTTGAGGCACACCACACGTTATCGTGCCCCATTCAGACGAGGCAGGTTCTCCAGAAGAGCCATTTAGCATTACAGTCTGCTTCCGATCCTGTAGATATGATTGTAGCCACAAGCCAACAGTACCACCTAAACCATAGTATTCTGCCTTTTTCCAAAGAATTTGGTGGTTTACACAGTCAAAGGCTTTCGTAAGATCACAAAAAATACCCACTGGAGACATTTTTTTGTTAATGGCTTCCAAAACTTGGTTGCTGAAAGAGAATATTGCCTGTTCAGTACAAAGACCGGCACGAAACCCAAACTGATTTTTGCTTAAGATACTGTGGAAGTTGAGATGGTCTACAATCCTCCTGTGCATGAGTTTTTCTAGAATTTTCGAGAAGGTAGTTAATAGGGATATTGGGCGATAGTTTGTAACAATGCTTTTATCCCCTTTTTTAAAGAGAGGAATCACTACAGCCAACTTAAGTCTGTCAGGGACAATCCCATCTTGTAGGGATGCATTGTATATGTTGCATAAGACGGGACTAACAAATTTATAACAGTGTTTCAGTATTTTACTAGAAATATTGTCCACACCAGCAGAATTTTTATTTTTTAATGATCTAATTACTCTTATGACTTCGCTTACAGTAACTGGAGGTAAGGATAACTGTGGGATTCTGTTGCTAATAGCTTTCTGTAGGAGGGACAATGATTCTTCCATAGAACCATTACAGCCTGTCTTCTCTGCTGCTCTCAAAAAGTGGTTATTAAATATTTCTGCAACCAACTCAGGTTTCTTTATGATACTGTCCCCTGTATCAATCTCTACCTGAGACATGTTCCCTGATGTCCTGCCAGTTTCCCTCTTTATTACATTCCATATAGTTTTAATTTTATTTTCTGAGCTTTCAATTTCTGATTTTATGCACATACTTTTAGATTTATTTATAACCTTCTTGAGAATGCTACAGTAAAGTTTGTAGTGTTGTCGTTTCTTTGGATCATTACAAATCCTGAGAGAACTGTATAACATCCTCTTTGTTCTACAAGATGTTATTATCCCTGTAGTGATCCAAGACTTCTTGGCATTGCCTATATGACTATTTCTAACTACTTTTTTGGGAAAGATGGACTCAAATACAGACATGAATTCATTTAAAAATGAATTGTACTTTTTGTTTACATCTGTTTCCTTATAAACTCGGCTCCAGTCTATCTCTTTTAGGCTATCATTGAATTTTTTAAGGCCCTGTTCATTTATTATTCTAAAAGATTTCCAAGAATGCTCGGAACTGTTGCACACACTGATGTAATTGAGCCTAAGCAATTGACCACCATGATCAGAAAGGCCAAGGATTGGATGTACAGCGATCTCATTGCATTTAGACTTATCTATAAATATATTATCTATCAGACTTCTACTGTTAACAGTAATCCTAGTTGGGAAATCTACTATTGCCATCAGATTATAAGACTCCATTAAATGTACTAAATCAGCTTTACTATTGCTCTCATTTAGGAAATCAACATTAAAGTCGCCAGTAATTATCAAGTTCTTGGACTTTGAGTACAATATGGATAATAAAGAATCTAAGTGCTTAAGAAATACATTCAAATTCCCTGAGGGAGATCTATACAGTGGTAACACTACAGCCGTGAAGTCATTTACAGTAATCTCAACACCACATACTTCAATTTGTTGCTCTATACAATGGCTCTTTAAATCTAATGCATTGTAAGATATGTTGTTTTTTACATAAATTACCACTCAACCTTTTTCCATGATGGTTCTAGAGTAATGCGTTGCCTGACAGTAACCACTTAGTTGCAACCTTTCAATATCCTTCACATGATGTTCACTAAAACATAGTACATCAGTATCTTTTATTCCTTGTGGTTCCTCTAACAGAACAGTAATGTCATGTACTTTATTACCAAGTCCTCCCACATTTTGGTGAAAAATCGTCATTTCTTTGGAATTAGAGACAGATCTAAACTTTTGCCTAAAAAATTATCGGTAGCTACAGACACAGTACGTTCATTACTAACAATTTCCTGAAACATTTGAGTTTGAAACCGAGTCTGACTTGATGGTTGGAGCCATTCAAGTGCGATTGGTTCCAACGTTGGGGTACATTTGTGGACTTCTTCCAATATTTTTGTTTTTAAGAGGGTACCTAATGCTTTTTTTCCTGATCTGTTCAGGTGCATACCGTGTCTTGTAAATAAATCTCGTCCAAAACTGCTTACATCTACAACACAAGTATTTTTAAAATGCTTACACAACTTTGCTAACTTAGAGTTCATTTGTGAGATAGCCTCATTTACACAGGACTGTGGAATTAAGTCATGTCTCTTTGGAATGTTCACAACAAATACCTTAGACTGATGAAGCGCCGATATTTTCTTCCTGAGCGACTGTATGGCATCATTCCCTTCGTTGCAGGCAACGTTGTTTGAGCCACCTATTAAGATCACACACTCGTTTTTTACTTTTTCAGGATCACACTCCGCTACAACTTCTAGAAGTTTAGCACCTGGCTTCACAATTCCACAAACATCGGCAGCATTAAAACTGCTTTTCACTATATCAGCCATGCCTCTACCATGACTATCAGCGAAAATGTGAAAACGATTTGTTGATGTTTCACTCACAGCAGACTGGATCACACCACTGCCACTTTCATTGCTGTTAACTGAACGTTGTGGCTTTTGTAGTGGTTAATAAAAAAAAATGGGAGAAGAGAGACCGTGAAAAAGGGAAAGAATGAAAAGCAAATCGGACTTTGTATTACAGAAAAGCTATCGGACTTCGTTATTCGGAAAAGCTATTGTTGGGGTGGTCCTTGTGGCGTTTTTGAGCAAAAGTTAAACCAATTTTCACTACAAAAGTTATTGAAAAGAAACAGAGAATAACAGAATGTAACTGACAGGGGGAAGTGGCGTAGACGAGAGATCATCCTTTACCAGATTAACTTATCTTCTTTCGGGCGGCGTCCACGTCTTCAAAAATCTCCTTCATTTCAGCGTGAAAAAATCTGCTCCGAAATCTTGCAATAGTCCAGGGATCACTAATTTATACCAACTAAAATCATCTTGATACTGTATACAATTTAATTCACTTTGCTACTTCCATTCACCGAATTTCTTAATAACTTCCACAATGTCTACACATTACAATCAGATCAAGATTAGCCATTAAGTTTTTACGTCAGCATCCGATCGCGCCTGCCTTAAGCTACGGCTATCAAGAGACAATTGAAAACGGATAGAAAACAAAAAAGGTTACAATTTTGGTATTTTCTCTGCCGTCGAGCGCTCATACCGCTGCGACGGGATATTTTTATCTGAGGGAACGAGTGTAGCGCGGCGAAATTCAAAGTCCCGCTACATCGCCCCCTCTACTGTCACGCTAAAACACTTAGCGTGGCAGGCTAGCAAACCTAAAAGTCAATACATGTATATTTTCATTGGAAAGGCCACGTGCATCCATAGGGGATAATCTTAACCAACACTTACTATCTAAACCTATATACTAAATACAATTATTACAGTTTGGATCCTTTTTACCCAATTAATATATATGTACATACAGTTTGTGTGAACAAGCTGTTCGCCAGAGCAGTTAATGTTGTGTGCTCCCAGCGTTGGTTTCATGGAGGAAAAATAAGAGGAGTTGTCATGACGTCACAAACTTGAAGCCGACCCAAGAGAAGGTCCGCCATGTTAGCTACCCCAAAACATTCGCTTCTGATGGTTTGATTCCGTGTAGTCGTGAAGTGTTTTGATAAAAAAAAATGCCGGCTGCGTCGCTTACGGGTGTACTAATCGTTCTGATTGTAGTCTAAAGTTTAAACAAATCACATTTCACTCGTAAGTGAACTTATTTAAGCGCTATTTTCTTATATATACTTGAAATTCTGATGCATTGTAAAGTTTTACAGTATGGTTTTATTTCTGTGATTTAACTATAGATTTCCTATCAATCCAAGGCGAAGAGCTGCCTGGAAGTGAGCATTACACTTGGTTTTCACTGTGTGGTTATTCTGAAGTAACTGAAAAGTCCTGGCAAGAAATATCCTGGAAATGGGGACTAATGTTTTAAAATGCAATAATTTAATATAGAACTAATGTAACTACATGTAGTTAATTAAATCTTCAGTAAAATGTGTGGAACACCTGTTACATTGGTTAAATTATAAGTACTTAAATGGTTACATATTTGTTAAAGCAAAGTCCCCTATCGAAGTCCAGGCTTAGATCATTACATTAATCACTGTGTTGTTGTATTACCCTGTAAATTTCTGTTCTTTGCCACACTGAATGTCATTTGGTAGGTACAATTTAAAAAGAAAGCAGATGTGGAAATTGCAATGGGCCTGACAATCTTAAATTCAGTTCTGTTCCTTCGTAATTTAACGTATTTTTTACTTTGTTGACATGACAGCTGGCTTGTTTATATCATCCCTGCATACATCTATGGGACACCAAAGGAAATAAGGTAAGTTTCTTGCAAACGTGAACATTTAAAATTTGCATTTGACTTGAAAATGCAACGAATACAAATCGGTGCCTCTAAACTATCAATAATTGTTTTTGGAGCTCTGGCTTTATCAATTATCGACACAAACACAATGAAAGTGAATAGAAATGGATTACAAAAGCACGCTTTTCATAGCACATACGTCTCTTCTCGGTTATTCTAAGTGTATAAACAAAAAGGAATTACAGTAATGAGGCAAGAAGCGTAATATTTTTACGTATTACTGTATCGAATACGCATTTAAGACCAGAAAAACGTTTGAAGTTGCGTTCCTTATGCTGTGTTGTTCACTAAAACCGAGTAACATTTACTATATAAAACAAATATCACGTGCACACGACATAAATAACGAATAAGAAGCAATTGTAAACACTCGTCTGCTAATGTTTTGGGGGAACCAAGATGGCGGCAGGCCCCGCCCACTGGCTTCAAAACAACGTGCAGCGCAAGTCTGTAGCGCCATCTCCCCTTATTCTACCTCCATGGTTGGTTTCCCAATGCACCTCTGGCAGCACGTAGTCTTTGCGCATGCGCAGTAGCATCACTGAATTTCGCGTGCGGCAGTTTCAAAATCGCTGTGTTATGACAATCTTGCACAGTATTCACTTTCACATAGTGTTCATTACAAGTTGTTATTCCAGCATAAAATGCGTGTTAAGTTCGGTGACACCATAAGATTGAGCGTGTGCGTGATCTGAAGCAACGTCCATGTCTTCTGTTACTACACAACACTCCAGGTCCTTGTGCGTTTTCATGACTATTGTTCCCGGGGCATATATGGTCGATGTAGTTTTTAGCCTCCACATCGCCTACGACAGGTGCTGAGTTTATTGTCTCCAAGCATCTGAAGGTCGGCCAGGAACAACGGCGTCGATGTTCGCAAAGGTAGGTGTTTCATCACGTTGTTTACACTCGCCAGCAAACGTTCAATTGCAGCGTGAAAATCCTCATTATCGTCGAAGTAAATTGCAGTTTATATCGATTTACAAAAAGTTATTTGGTTTATGCACCATAAGTTTCACAAACAACACAAAATTCGTCGTTTATAACGTTCACTGTTTAACACAGTTTGCAACACTTTTTGCCATATTTACATTTTAACAAAGTTCACGGTGTCCCAGCATGTTTACATAGTTAATTATGAAAGCTTACATTTCGTGGTCACATTTCAAAATATGTTGACAATATGCAAAGTTTTAACACATATACAAATACATATAAATTTACAAGAATATGCATGTGAAATATTTACACTAAAAAAAATTATACTAAGTCCCATTGGCTTTCTTTTATTGGGGTTTATGGTCATTTTGATTTTCTTTATTAAGGTTTTGACGTGCCAAGGGATATAAGACTTAATGTTTAAAGCACGGGCTTTCCTTCATTTATTATTTCTTTCTTTCTTTTGATTCCATATCTTGACTGGCTAGTGGTTAACCAGGCTTGTAATGCCATTAATATTCATGTCTTTCTATTCACACTTGAAAGATTACTGTCACACAATATATTCTTACGTTCCATAAACAAACAATACCCAGCTGCAGTATGTGGTAGGATAATGGAAAAAGAAAGAAAGATAGACTGGAAGAAACTATTTACTACCTAAAAACTGCCAAATCCTACTGCTAATACAAAAAAAAGAGAACATAATACATTATAACGTTTGCATCACCTTCAAGGGGTGTGTGAAAGGAGGTGCTTACAATTTACCAAATCATGGGTAAATGTAAGTGTCCTTACGTCAAGTCTGTGTAGTGTAACATCATGACAGATTCTCTGTTTGTGTTCTGACTGTTCATATGACTAAGTGTATTATACATTAACAAATCCTTGCATGAGTGAATTGCATGTCTGCTCAGTACTTCCTCAATATCTCCACTTCTTGTGGATACCGTCTATACAAATGGAAAATGTATCTCAGAGATTGTCCCTCTCATAATGTGTATTATATGATAACATATCAAATTTCCTATCAAGAGTTCAACCATGAACTTTCTTCTACTTTAGTGAAGGTTAAACATCATGTATGTAGTATATATATATATATATATATATATATATATATATATATATATATATATATATATATATATCATTTCTATCTATAAATTATAAATAAAGAACATATTATTATAATTGACAGTAAAATATCTCTTCCGCAGTGTCTGTTGCTCGACGTTGGTTGCACGGGTGGTCACTGCTTACCTTGCATAGCCTGAAAAGTCAAATGTCTTCAACGTAGATGTAATTTTGTTATCTGTTCGCTTAAGTGTAGGTGTTGTACGAATCGCAAAACGGTCTTAATAACTCTCCTATCTTTTGCTTCCTCAGGGTTTTCTGTCATATGTAAGTATAAGTATAATAAAGGCTAACATGGCACTAAATTTCACTTTCTTAAAAAAAAATTTTATACAAATGCATTCACATGAGGGCTGTGTAAAAACTATATTTCAACTTAAGTTCCTTAAAATATCATTCTCCTGTCTGAACACGAGATATAAATGTTTTCTTCCACACAGTGGCTTAACAAAACTTAACGAAAGGTTACTATGTTACACTTCTGAAATAAATTAAAGCTAATGTGTTTCCAAGTTACCTTCTTATTACATTTCTTTCAACAGCTGTAATCATCATTATGTTCACTCTGCTTTTCTTGCATTCGTTCATTTTCAATGGCACTGTAAATAGATTCACCTTTAACGCCTTGTACTCACGTGTTCTAACTCATCACAAATGTTTTCTTTCAAACTGAAATTCTTACGTAATCTTAAAGATGTAGACTGTTTGCTCACTTCTCTATGTAGCACAATATTACCAAACATTCTCACTCATTTCTTACTCACATATTCATCATAATATATATATCCTTATACATTAAACAGATTCCTCATCAAACATTAATATATCACATACGTGGGGCCATTTGGCACTTCCATTCTCATAAAACTCCAATATCATCTTCCTCAAATAATCTCTTGTCTCCATCAACTACTTCACAGTAACTTACCTTCTTATATTAACCTAAATATTAACTCATTCATACTGATCATTCATTCTTACATCCTCATTCATTCTGGTACATACCTATGTCATTATTGATCTCAATAGCTATTATTTCCTCTCATTATAGTGCCTTGAAATAACTAACTAGTTGTTGATTCACCTTATAATTTACAATTAACAACCAATGTAACCTGTGTAGATCTCATTCCTATATGAATATCTTTTCTCATTTAGTAAGTGTACTCGCTTGGGTTTACCTTCTCTTCATAATTATGTGTACAAGTGTAACTGCAGTATATAATTTCCATAAATGAATGTTTGTGTTCTTAGGCTGTATAACTTAATGTTCGTGTATTCAATACAAATATTTATGATCTCGTTTTCACAGCAACTTGCTCATGTTCAACTTAGTTATCATTATATTATGTTGTTTTAGTGCACAAAGGGTTACAAATGTCTGTGGGGATGCAGCCCCCTCGGCTTGTGAGATAACGGGTATTCTAGGGAGTAACAACCTGGGTGAGGTATGCTTGCTATTCTGAAAGGACCTGAATATAATAAATCCTGCTCAATCTCCTGATAGTCTGAATCTACAAGTGTTAAATTACATACACTAACTGTGGTAGGATATACCAATTGAAATTGACTTACTTCGTAATGTTTTTGTCGTGGTTCAATCGTCTTGTTAAGTTCAACATTAATTAGTTGTTCTCCTACGGATAATTGACATATGCCATTACTTAAATCTATGATTGCTTTGTGTTCATTAAAAAAAATCCATCCCTAGGATGCAGTGTACGAAAAGCTTGTCTACAATCAGAAAATTACACTTGAACTGTGTATTGGAAAATGTGAAGTTAACAAGGGCTTGCATGCGTATGTTCTTAGATTTAGTACCTGTGGCACTAACCACGTGGCAATTCTATACAGGTAATGTGGGTATGTTTATAGTTTGTTTCAATTCCTTATAGAATGCGGTTGACATCACACTTGCAGCAGCACCAGTATCGAATAAAATTTGTACATCATAATCGTTAAACTTAACCCATGCCGTAGCTTGTATGAATTCTTTTACACAACTGCCTGATTTAATGTTTATCTCGTTGGTTAATTCCTGTTCTGCTGTCATTTTGTCATCGTACCTGAGGAAACAAACCGTCTCAGCCATTGCGCTCTTGCAACACCTCACGACCGTAGCACGAGCGCTTAGCTCGGTCGTCGACTGTTTTCCGTCGTCTGCTGTGTTTGGCCGGGTTCATTACCCAGCTCCACTATGTTTACATTTCGGCCGGTTGGCGCCCACGCGTCAGCTGATGGCGCGCCGCAATTGTTATTGCTACTTTGTGGTGGGGAGTGCACAACTGTACTGGGGAACGGGGGCGGATTCCGTGGAGGGTTATGATCTGTCATGCGTGAATTTTGTGTGTTCCACATATTCTGTCGGTGATTGTTGGGATTGGTATTGTTTTGGTGGTAATTATGTCTCTTATATGTCATGTTCCTGTCAAAGTAGCCCGGGTTGTACCGGTTATTCTCACGTCTCCTACTGTTGATGTTGTTGTACTGTCTGTAATTTTCATTTTGCTTGTAGTTACCATTTTGATATGGGTGATAATTATTATTATTATTATTCCACGAATTTCTGCGGTTGTTCCTACTGTCATACACGTTTCCATTTGAATATGTTTCGCGCGCAGGCATCGTATTGTGTCACGGCGCGGACGCATGGTTCCACCAACCACCGTCACTACGGTTCCTTTGGGGTGGGTACTGATTTTGTTTACTAACATGCGTAAAATTTGAATGGCGTGAATCGCCTCTGTAAACTACGTCCATTTGATCTAAGAAGTTTAAGAAAGTCTTAACGTCGTTCTCCGGTACTCCTATTAATCTGTCTCGGTATGGAAAGGGTAAGTGGCTCTTTAAAGTGTCAATTATCGCTGGCAAGTCGGCTGGTTTGGACCAGTACAGTGTCTTGTCTAGGTACCTCTCAAAGTATTGTCTTAATGTCTCTTTTTTAGGGTCATAGGTCTCGGGGTTGCACACTTCTCTCCTTAGACTCCGTTGCTCATTCTCAGACCAGAATTGGTCCAAGAAGGCTTGTTCGAACTGTTCAAACGTAAGGCACCGCCGCTTCATAGCGGCACCCCACTTAGCTGCTCGTCCTCTCATGAGATTGGTGACGTATCTGATTTTGTCGACTTCTGACCAACTACGTGGAAAAACATCGTCAAATAATCTAATAAACACAGTAGGGTGGACTTTGTGCTTGTCCTCACTGGAAAATGTCTGGAAATACCCAAGTCTTACAAACATGTCATTGGCCATGCCGGTTGGCATAACTGTATTGATGTGATTTAGGTCACTTGCTACTCTAGGTGTGGTACCATAATATTGATCGTTCGGTGGAAAAGAAAGCGGCACATTGTAATTTTGATTGGAAATAGGTGATTCCACAATAGGTGGTGTTCTGTCTGTGTCATTAGCCATGGTTTTAGCTGTTTTGTCGTTTCCTAGCGATGCGTTTGCACCAATCGCCAAACACGGCACAACATTGTCTCGTAATTTTGTCACTTCGTCTTCTGTGTGTTTTGTCTCGTCTTTAACATGTGTCTTTGCTTTTGAAAGTATGTCCTGTGTAATTGTTTCAAGTTTTTTGTCCAGATAGTCGTCACACAATTTACATTCATGTACAATTCTTTCGGCCATGTTGGTGTCGTTGTTTAGTGACGCGAGGTCCGCTCGGTCTTCTAATTTTTCTATCTTTTCTTTGAGGTGAGTCTGTTCAAGAACTACCATTGTGAGTTGTTGGGTAATATTTCCCACTTCTTCAGTCAGCTTTTCTTGGGTGGAGTTAGCTGAAGTGTGGGCCTGAGCTAACTCTTCCACACGGGTGTTCTCTACCTGCTGCACATTAACTATTTGAGTTAACTGATTCTCACATCGGGTGATGTTGTTTTTTGTTTCGTGTGTGAATGTAACCAAAGTTTCTTCCTGTTTAATGACTCGATCGGACAATGTCTCAAATCGCTGGCTGAGCTGTTGAGTGGTGTTATTTAATTTTGTCATCTGTTTTGTCGTCCGTTCAAAATTTTCGGTCATAGTATGGTTTAATATGTCAATTTTCTGACTAACGTCTCGTTTTATGTCTGCAAATAACTAATAGTCGGTCCAGTTTGTCAGTTTCCTGTGTCCGATTTGTGTCACATTGCTGAATTTGTCTCATATTCGGTTCTGACATTGATGTTAACAATGGCGCTGATGGTCTAGTCTCGCGTCCATTCCACATTTCGTCATTTAAAGTCGCCATCTGTGTATTATCACAAATGTTGCGAGTTTGAGGCAAAATCATTGCATTGATCTGTGAACTCGTCCATGGAGGGAAACGCGGACTTTCTTGTTGGTTGAAAGATGAATCTACTTCACTTAACTCATCTGCCGAAACTATCTCTACCTTACCACGTTCCATTGTAATAGGATGTATAATAGTAAGTCAAAAAGGGAATAATATAAGTCTGATTAATAAAGATTTGACTCAAATTTAGGTTGAAATATTTTCTCGTCGTAAATGATTGCTCTATTGCAAACAATGGTTGAGAAAGATGCAGCAGGGCGGACAAAATTTTTCGTAACAAATGACTGGCGGTCAAATTCACGATCTTCATATGCTACAACAATACTATAATTACCACAAACTACAATAGAGATAGATAATTTTGTAAAAATCTAGAAGACAACTACAGGATGTGTGGAAAAGGAAAAATGGATTCTGCAGTTGGCTATTGAATGTTTGAATGAAACATAATTGTGTGACTCACCATTAAATTTTCTGTCCTGCAGCGGCTGGTCAATCACTTCTGCGTAAATCGTATTCGTTAAAATATGGATTTTCTTAATACATCTCCATCGGATAATCACCAAAAGGTCTCAAAATAACAGTTTTGCATCAATATATGCCATGAAAAGAAAAACACATTGAATTAGTTACAAAAATTCTTTACAATATTGTTGTATAATCATTTGCTGAGGTACAATAAAGTTTGTGTTTTCGTTACCCTTTAAACTTCAGGATTTTTGGTTATTCTCTGTTCGGAAAAAATACAAATTAAAGTTTCAAATTTGCTCAAAAACGACACATCCGAAAATTGCGTCCTGTCACGGTCGCCAGTTGTAGTGGTTAATAAAAAAAAAATGGGAGAAGAGAGACCGTGAAAAAGGGAAAGAATGAAAAGCAAATCGGACTTTGTATTACAGAAAAGCTATCGGACTTCGTTATTCGGAAAAGCTATTGTTGGGGTGGTCCTTGTGGCGTTTTTGAGCAAAAGTTAAACCAATTTTCACTACAAAAGTTATTGAAAAGAAACAGAGAATAACAGAATGTAACTGACAGGGCGAAGTGGCGTAGACGAGAGATCATCCTTTACCAGATTAACTTATCTTCTTTCGGGCGGCGTCCACGTCTTCAAAAATCTCCTTCATTTCAGCGTGAAAAAATCTGCTCCGAAATCTTGCAATAGTCCAGGGATCACTAATTTATACCAATTAAAATCATCTTGATACTGTATGCAATTTAATTCACTTTGCTACTTCCATCCACCGAATTTCTTAATAACTTCCACAATGTCTACACATTACAATCAGATCAAGATTAGCCATTAAGTTTTTACGTCAGCATCCGATCGCGCCTGCCTTAAGCTACGGCTATCAAGAGACAATTGAAAACGCATAGAAAACAAAATAGGTTACAATTTTGGTATTTTCTCTGCCGTCGAGCGCTCATACCGCTGCGACGGGATATTTTTATCTGAGGGAACGAGTGTAGCACGGCGAAATTCAAAGCCCCGCTACACTTTGGAAGATCAAACCTAACCTTTTTCCGATAGTTTATCGGCACACTCTTCTTACGATTGTTTTCACTTTCAGTGAGACTATTACTAGAACAAAGTACATCAAAATTGTTTACATTCTCGAACCTCGAAACATTTGCTGTACACGAATTTTTAGTGCCGATTGTTTGACGCTTGTTGTGTACTACCTTCCATTCTGATGATTTATCAGCGTCATTTTGCACCAATGTAGCCATGTTCTCGCGAAAGTTTTTGTCCTTCTGTCTGTCTTGAAGCAATGGATCCATGTTTCGCTTCGACTTCAAGTTCCATATTTTCGGACTTCAGGCTGCCGATTTCTATTCTTAGACTGCTGATTACACATTGTAAACTAGCAATACGCTCATTATACTTTAATAATTCACTTTTGCAACTTACACACGAATTTTTAACGGCTTCACTGTAACTTATTTTTGGAGTAAAATCGCGGATATCTACACACGCCGCCATCTTGAAGAGATTTGTTAACAAGTCAGGAAGTCTTTTTCTGAAAGTATTTGTATGGAGTGTATTCATTTATGGAAGTCAGTGCCAGACTAAGCAAGCACAGGGCCCATAGCAAATTCTGACAAGGGACCTTTGGTTTGTTTAGGTAATATGGTTTAAGATATAAAATAAAACAAGTTTGTTACAAATAAACTTTTCTCGGTTTAATTTCGGCAAATTTAGAAATAATACAAGTTAGGTCAATGTCTTCAAGCAAATCGTATTCAGGCTTCATTATACTGAAGTCATTTACGTATTTGTTAGATTAGCTCTAGTTTTTGTTCCATAGACCCAAAAAATGAGATGATTCTTGTGGGTGTGGAACATGTCAGAAAGTATGACATAAAAACATAAAACATTTTAATACAATACTTACTACCTTGATCATTTGTCACGAGACAGTCGAAAATAAGCTAATACAAAGCAGTAAACTGGGACAGCTAATATTTACAGAATTACCTCACTGTCAGAATGAAACACTGTTATCCACTATTAATAAATTTAACATACGCAAAATACCTAATCTTGACTGTTGTCAAAGCTGAAATCTAACAGATATTTTTATTTAAGCTAGCTTATCAGTCTCTGTTAAGATACTCATCTATGGAGTAGAAGGAGTTGCCTGTTAAAAACTCTTTCAAGCTCTGTTTAAACCATGCTTTATCTGAAACCAAGTTTCTAATGGTTGCTGGCAATTTATTAAAAATGTGTGTTCCTCAATATTGGACCCCTTTTTGGGCCAAGGTAAGTGATTTTAGGCCTTTATGTAGATTGTTCTTATTCCTAGTATCGGTACTGTGTACTGAAGTACTGGTTGGAAATAGAGATGTATTACTTGCAACAAATTTCATTAAGGAATAAATATACTGAGAAGCAGTGGTTAGAATACGAAGTTCCTTGAACAGGTTTCCACAAGATGTTCTTGAATTTACACTGCAAATGATTCTTATCACATGCCTTTGCTCCCTAAAAACTTTTGCTTGGTTTGATGACTTGCCCCAGAATATGATCCCATACAACAGAATAGAATAAAAGTAAGCAAAGTATGCAAGTTTTTTTTTATATTTATATCTCCTACATCTGACATCATTCTCACAGCAAATACATAATTATTTAGGCACTTAAGCAATTCTGTGGTATGCCCTTCCCAACTGAATTTATTATTGAATTGTAATCCCAGAAATTTAACACTGTCAACCTCTTCGATCTGCATGTCTTCATATGTTATACTCATGCTGGAAGGAAATCTCTTACAGGTTCTAAACTGCATATAGTGGGTCTTCTAAAAGTTTAATGACAAAGAATTAGCTTTAAACCACTTATTAATGTCACTGAAAATTTGATTAGCAGCTATTTCTAAATCTGTATTTGACTTGCTACTTATTGCAATGTTTGTATCATCTGCAAACAAAACAAACTTAGCATCTGGCAATGTAACAGATGAGAGGTCATTAACATACACAAGAAAAAGCAATGGACCCAAAATGGAATCTTGAGGAACACCACAGGTAATTAATTCCCAGCCAGATGAAGACTGACTGCTTACTGCACAGGTATATTGCGACGACACCCTTGTTTCCTGTTAGATAGCTAAGACTCAAACCATTTTGCAGAATTGCCAGTGACACCATAATACTCTAATTTACTTAGGAGACTGCTGAGATTCACAGAGTCAACGGCTTTTGACAGGTCACAGAAAATGCCAGTAGCCTGTAATTTATTCTCTAATGAATTAAGTACATTCTCACTGTAAGTGTAAATAGCTTTCTCTACATCAGAACCCTTCAGAAATCCAAACTGTGACGTGGACAATGTATCATTTGCAGTCAGATGCTTAAGGAGAAGCTTGAACACAACCTCTTCAAATATTTTGGAGAAAGCCAGCAAAAGTGAAATTGGTTGATAGTTTGATGGTACCTATTTATCCCCTCTTCTTGTAAAGAGGCTTAACTTCAGCATATTTCAGCCAGTCTGGAAAAGTTCTGCTGATAAGAGATTGATTACACAAATAACTTCAGATAGAACTTAACTTGCATGAGCACTCTTTGATCAACTTTGTTGATATGTTATCATATGCACTGGAATACTTAGATTTTTCTTTGGGAGATGTGAGTGTCATTTCCATTTTACTGAAGTTATTTTTAAAGACTGGTCTCAGATACTCCATTGCGCTGTTCACCGAACTTGATAAGTCCAAGCTGTCAGTAAAAGAAATGATGACGTTGATTAAGAGGTTTGCAACACTAACTGTACTCATTACCAAAGTTTCATTTATTTTTAGAGCTATCTGTTCCTCTTCCTTTTTGGTCCCACCTTTCTCTGTCTTCACAATAAACCATATAGTTTTTATTTTGTTACCTGATGTAATTATGTTTTTCACATAATAAAGCTGCTTCGATTTCTGGATTACTTGCTTCAATATTTTGCAGTATTCTTTGTAATGCATTGCAATTCTAATCTAAGTGCCTGTTCCTAGATAGTAGTTTCCTTTTTGTCCCACATGATATCTTTATTCCTTGTGTAATCCACAGTTTATTTTTTGACTTGTGTGTGAGTTGAGTTACCTTTAGGGGAAAACAATTCTCAAAGGTGGAGGCAACTTTATTAATGAATGCTTTGTGTTTTCCATTTGAGCCAGATGTATTGTAAACAACTATCCAGTCCATGTCTTTGAGCAATTTCCTGAATTTCTCAATTTTTTACTTATTTATTACCCTCCTGTACTCAGATTTAATAGATTTTTTACCCTAACAAGTTTCAACATTTAACACAAGATGATGCATGTCATGATCAGATAGCCCATTTACTATTGGTTTTGTGATATGACTTTTTTCCCTAGATTTGTCTAAAGAGATATTGTCAATAGCAGTCTCAGAGCATTTACATATCCTAGTAGCAAAGTTCACAGTAGGAACTAAATTGAATGATAGTACTACTGACTGCAACAATTGTTCCTGACAGAGCTTTTCAATAACTCCACATTAAAATCTCCAGCAACCACTATTACCTTGTTTTTTGCTCTGAGTTGGGACAGCAGAGCTTCCAGATTTTTTATGACAAGGTTAAAATTTCCTGAAGGAGATCTGTATATACCTGCTATTATAAAGGACTATTAAGCTTACCCCTTAGTCCTCGGATATTCTGATGCAATAGTGATAGCTGATTTTGTGCACTGGCTGAATTACAACTGGATGAACCTAATTTTCCTGCCAGTTTTTCAGTATCTTTAGTTTCAATCAGAGGCTGTCTGCATGAATTATGTGCATTAAAATTTGCTTTCTGGCTGACTGTTTTATCAATGTGAATGTCATTTTCATCATGTCTCTGAACAATTTTTGTTTCTGCCCTTCCTACCCTTAAAAAACTGCTGATCTGTCACTTGTAACCACTGGTACTTTACCACTTGTGACAGTGCCCCCCCCCCCCCTCTTAAGTTATTTGCTATTAGCCCTGACAGTTTTCCTTTCCCTTTCCTGTTGAGGTGAAGGCCATGCCTAGTATAGTCCCACCTGCCAATAGAGTCAACAGGAACCACACCAATATGAGACCCCAGTGCCACCTCTAAATTAACTCTCCTAACAGAAGAGTTTAAATGAAGCCGGTCATGGCGACTCAGAACAGACACAAGCCCAACACCAGTATGTCTCGTTGCTGAAGCTATCTTTACCTGATCACTCTTAATTGAATAATTTCGGTTCCTATCTATGCTGTTGCCTGCCCCACCCACTATTACCAAGGTGTCTTCCTTTGTGAAGTCATTACAAAGTGAACCTACATCCTCTATCACCTGACCAGGACTCGCACTAGGCTTAAAAAAGTTTGAGAGCTGGTAATCTGACCCTAGTTCATCCTGCAACAGTTGGCCAACACCTCTACCATGTGAAATACGTAACAACATAACTTTCTTCTTCTTCTTCACAGCTTTTTCTGACTTCTTACTTTTCAAACACTTTTTGAAAGTTTGTTGTGTCCTTCTACTCCTATATCTATTTGTGGTCCATCAGTTTCCAACTGTGACAACAGATCAAACCTGTTCTCCACATTCACAACCACACTGTCTGAAAACGTCCTATTCCTATTTCTTCTATAACCTGTTATCACTTCCCACCTCTCTTTTCCCTTCTCCCGCCTTAACCTTCCCAGATCTTGTTTCGCTTTATCTAGTTCCGCCTGAAGGACAGCAATCTTCTCCTGTTGCTCCTCTATCTTCCTATCTCTACAGCAAATCCAGCACAACCAATGAGCCTTGTTTATTTCCCCAATTCTCACGCCGCTACAATCACCCACATGAAAGAAACTGCAACAACCCCCACGCCACACCCCGGGACTAACAATCCTACGGCAAGTCACACACATCTCACTCATGGCAAACAAAAATTAGCTTTAGTCTGAGTTAAAACAAGAATAATTTCATAGAATACTCAATTAATACATTAAATTTCTTAGAAAGTTTAGGGCTAAAATTCGGATAATAATTCAAAACTTCTGGAGAAACAAAAATTATATAACATGTATTGTTTACATTGTTGTTGTTGTTGTTGTGGTCTTCAGTCCTGAGACTGGTTTGATGCAGCTCTCCATGCTACTCTATCCTGTGCAAGCTTTTTCATCTCCCAGTACCTACTGCAACCTACATCCTTCTGAATCTGCTTAGTGTATTCATCTCTTGGTCTCCCTCTATGATTTTTACCCTCCATGCTGCCCTCCAATACTAAATTGGTGATCCCTTGATGCCTCAGAAATATGTCCAACCAACCGATCCCTTCTTCTGGTCAAGTTGTGCCACAAACTTCTCTTCTCCCCAATCCTATTCAATACTTCCTCATTAGTTATGTGATCTACCCATCTAATCTTCAGCATTCTTCTGTAGCACCACATTTCGAAAGCTTCTATTCTCTTCTTGTCCAAACTATTTATCGTCCATGTTTCACTTCCATACATGGCTACACTCCATATGAATACTTTCAGAAATGACTTCCTGACACTTAAATCAATACTGGATGTTAACAAATTTCTCTTCTTCAGAAACGCTTTCCTTGCCATTGCCAGCTTACATTTTATATCCTCTCTACTTCGACCATCATCAGTTATTTTGCTCCCCAAATAGCAAAACTCCTTTACTACTTTAAATGCCTCATTTCCTAATCTAATTCCCTCAGCATCACCTGACTTAATTAGACTACATTCCATTATCCTTGTTTTGCTTTTGTTGATGTTCATCTTATATCCTCCTTTCAAGACACTGTCCATTCCATTCAACTGCTCCTCCAAGCCCTTTGCTGTCTCTGACAGAATTACAATGTCATCGGCGAACCTCAAAGTTTTTATTTCTTCTCCATGAATTTTAATACCTACTCCGAATTTTTCTTTTGTTTCCTTTACTGCTTGCTCAATATACAGATTGAACAACATCGGGGAGAGGCTACAACCTTGTCTTACTCCCTTCCCAACCACTGCTTCCCTTTCATGTCCCTCGACTCTTATAACTGCCATCTGGTTTTTGTACAAATTGTAAATAGCCTTTCGCTCCCTGTATTTTACCCCTGCCACCTTTAGAATTTGAAACAGAGTATTCCAGTCAACATTGTCAAAAGCTTTCTCTAAGTCAACAAATGTTAGAAACGTAGGTTTGCCTTTCCTTAATCTTTCTTCTAAGATAAGTCGTAAGGTCAGTATTGCCTCACGTGTTCCAGTGTTTCTACGGAATCCAAACTGATCTTCCCCGAGGTTGGCTTCTACTAGTTTTTCCATTCGTCTGTAAAGAATTCGTGTTAGTATTTTGCAGCTGTGACTTATTAAACTGATAATTCGGTAATTTTCACATCTGCCAACACCTGCTTTCTTTAGGATTGGAATTATTATATTCTTCTTGAAGTCTGTGGGTATTTCGCCTGTTTCATACATCCTGCTCACCAGATGGTAGAGTTTTGTCAGGACTGGCTCTCCCAAGGCCATCAGTAGTTCCAATGGAATGTTGTCTACTCCGGGGGCCTTGTTTCGACTCAGGTCTTTCAGTGCTCTGTCAAACTCTTCACGCAGTATCATATCTCCCATTTCATCTTCATTTACATCCTCTTCCATTTCCATAATATTGTCCTCAAGTACATCGCCCTTGTATAGACCCTCTATATACTCCTTCCACCTTTCTGCTTTCCCTTCTTTGCTTAGAACTGGGTTTCCATCTGAGCTCTTGATATTCATACAAGTCGTTCTCTTATCTCCAAAGGTCTCTTTAATTTTCCTGTAGGCAGTATCTACCTTACCCCTAGTGAGATAGGCCTCTACATCCTTACATTTGTCCTCTAGCCATCCCTGCTTAGCCATTTTGCACTTCCTGTCGATCTCATTTTTGAGACGTTTGTATTCCTTTTTGCCTGCTTCATTTACTGCATTTTTGTATTTTCTCCTTTCATCAATTAAATTCAATATTTCTTCTGTTACCCAAGGATTTCTACTAGCCCTCGTCTTTTTACCTACTTGATCCTCTGCTGCCTTCGCTACTTCGTCCCTCAAAGCTACCCATTCTTCTTCTACTGTATTTCTTTCCCCCATTCCTGTCAATTGTTCCCTTATGCTCTCCCTGAAACTCTGTACAACCTCTGGTTCTTTCAGTTTAGCCAGGTCCCATCTCCTTAAATTCCCACCTTTTTGCAGTTTCTTCAGTTTTAATCTACAGGTCATAACCAATAGATTGTGGTCAGAGTCCTCATCTGCCCCTGGAAATGTCTTACAATTTAAAACCTGGTTCCTAAATCTCTGTCTTACCATTATATAATCTATCTGATACCTTTTAGTATCTCCAGGATTCTTCCATGTATACAACCTTCTTTCATGATTCTTAAACCAAGTGTTAGTTATGATTATGTTGTGCTCTGTGCAAAATTCTACCAGGCGGCTTCCTCTTTCATTTCTTAGCCCCAATCCATATTCACCTACTATGTTTCCTTCTCTCCCTTTTCCTACACTCGAATTCCAGTCACCCACGACTATTAAATTTTCGTCTCCCTTCACAATCTGAATAATTTCTTTTATTTCATCATACATTTCTTCAATTTCTTCGTCATCTGCAGAGCTAGTTGGCATATAAACTTGTACTACTGCAGTAGGTGTGGGCTTCGTATCTATCTTGGCCACAATAATAACAATTGTTTACATGAGGAAACATAAAGTAAACAAAGAGCTGAGCCTACACTGTATAAAGTTTCGACTTATTTTGGTACTATTCACTACGACTAGGTACTAGAGAATCAAATGGATAGCGTATAAGAATACACTAACAACACAACTTTACTTTATTGAAATAATCACATAACTTACAGTATATCACAACTTAAACAAATCCTAGACCAAAACTCACGCCTATGAAATGTTTTCTTTTTTCAGAAAAATACGCAGAAAATGTGAATCCTTCAATTGATATCTTACAATAGGTATTAATTTACTAATTATGATGTAATATTGCCATAATTAATTGTTATTATGAAATTAATGCATGTCTCATTGTATTTCTTAATTCATTTTAAATGTGCTTTAACGTTGAAAAAGAACGTTCTCCACTGCAGTTGGTGACCATTAAAGATAAGTAAATGCACAAGGCTATTTCTACAATTGAAAAACACAATCCTAATGAGAAACTTCCTGGTAGATTAAAAGCACACTCCGCTGCAGAGTGAAAATCTCATTCTGGAAACAATCCTAATGAATTTTCCATTAAAAAATTGTTGTTCCACAGCTCTGTTCTTTCTTCTGTCAATGGCAGCAGCAATATACGTTTTCAGGAGCTCTACAAACTGTACCAGTTTGTCGCCTAGCAACTCTTCTAAATCATTTGGGTGAATATTCACTATATTAGAAGTTCTTTTCAAGATCTCTTCTGTTGTAAGAGATTTAAAGTACCATAATGTTCCAAAAACATTAGTTAGGTGATGACATTTTTCCACGTGTTTAGCTAATGCAGCCAGTACATCGTCAATTATCACAATAAGCACTTGAAATTCAAAATGTTCTCCTGGTTTTTGGTTTTCTACAGCTTCACCAAGTGTAGCTGACCCACTAAAATGGTCATACTTTGTATTTTGCTTGTGTCGTCTTGAAGTTTGTTGCTGATATTCTTCAAAGCTAGTCAGGGATTTGGCTTTTGCCTCAAATTCTGAGAACGTGAACCTCATTGCTTGGATATATTCATGTAAGGATTTATAAAGTGCGTATCCGGTACTCATATCTTGATCAGACGATTGCGGCGAACCGCTAGTCACTTGCAAGCATCCTAGGACTCTGTTCCATGCGACACACATTATTCCCATTCCCAGCTTACTCAATTTCAAAACCAGTCCGTAAGCCCGATTGCAGCACTCTACCTATTGATGCATATTAGTAGATATGTCGTTCAAAACTTGTTTGATCATGTGAAAACCAAATAAAAGCGTCTTTGTATCATCAGCTCTGGCCAACCACCTAGTGTCCGATAACCTTTTCAAAATTGGACTTTTACAATGGCTATTCTGAAAGTAGGGAACGTTTTGGCATTTTAAAAAACTAAGTACAAGAAATACATTTTATTACGAGGGCTATTCAAAAAGTAGGGACGTTTCCATCTGACGCCACTAGGCGTGCGCCGATCACGTATATTTTGGTATGTGCATGCTCGGCTGCTTAGTACTAGACTCTAGCGACAGCGAAACACGGGAAGTGACGTAGTCCACAGAAGTTACCACATCCACATGAAGGCGTTGCAAGTATTATCTTTGAAGATGACATTTTTGGCGGGCAGAAAGATCTGTGTTTGTTATTGTTTTCGTCGAGGTGGTAGATGCTGCGTGGAGCTTTTGCAGTAACTCAGTAATAGGCTTTGTGGTATTGTGATTTCTAAGAGACGAAAAGCGGAACGCAAAATTGTTGGAGAGAAAATAGAAAATGTAATACACATTCGCATTCTGGGAGGCAAACAAGGTGATCGAATAAAATAATTGTGGTTAGAATATTGTATTTTTCCGTAGAGTATAAATGTATAGGATTTATTTAATACTGTGACATATGTACTCAAGCTGCATGTGTACTGTTGTACTCATGAACGATATAAACAGCAGAATTAGTTTCGTAGCTGTGTTGTATGCAACTTAGCGCTGTTGTAGTGGCTGTTGGAAAGCTGCTTCAGTCAGTCAGTCAGTATCCATTCGTGACAGTAGGAATGTCTCTGCACGTCTGGTTTTTTCAGTATACAAATTTGAAATGTGCACTGCAATCGAAAATCCTGTCAGTTATGAGGTGGGGTCTGTGATACCATTTCCTTATGAGAGTGAACTATAAATTAACTGCAAACTTTACATATGCCACACTGTGCAACTATTGTATTACTGTTTCATGCACTTATTGTTAATTACCTGTTTGATTATTTATTTGTCATTCACTGAACTATGTATATAGTTCATTTATCCTGTAATTGATCTGTTACAAAACTTCTTGTTGTTACTGACATTTGCACAAATAAGAAATGTATCCTCCTTGGATTATTATATTGCAGTTAATAACATTCGTCATGTGGAAGTTTATATTATTATTGTTGTTATGATTGTGTTAACACTGACAACACGAGTTGCATGTAAATATGCTCAACGGTGGAATAAAACATTTGTATTTGTCTATGTGAAAAATGACTTTCTACAGAATCTTGGCTTATTTTCCTTCTCATATATTTTCAGTGAAGATAAAACACTACTGATCATATGCTGAACTTCGCTTCTTCCTTTCATAATCCAATAATCTTTGTCAAAGTTGTTTGCCCACTCACCAATATCATTAGAATACATTTTGCT
Organism: Schistocerca piceifrons; assembly: GCF_021461385.2. Taxonomy (NCBI): domain Eukaryota; kingdom Metazoa; phylum Arthropoda; class Insecta; order Orthoptera; family Acrididae; genus Schistocerca; species Schistocerca piceifrons. Next base: position 1,111,765,250 of record NC_060138.1, read on the forward strand.
TTCACTTTGGTTTCCACTTGTACAAGATGCAGTAACATCAGAAGCCTGTAAGATTTTTTCGACTTCTCTTTGACTTGAAGACGAAGTCCCTGGGCCAACAGGACTTCCTATGGTTTCTAGTTCAGTTTGGCATGGAGACAATATGGGTGAACTAGTAAGACTTACTGTCTGTTCAATTGCTGCAACACTTGTGGAAAAGGTAACTACACCAGAAAAAGTTGCTTATTCTGATAAATGTTGTTTAGTATTAAGTAACTATCATCCTTACAATCATTAATTTTCTGTATATTCGGCAAAATCATTCTGAACATTAAAAAGCTCTGACAGTTTACGTGTTTCAGATATAACAGCATGTGTCTTCCTCTTGGTTTACACTTTGCACTTTCAGAAGCCTAGTGGCTCAAGGTGGTTAGCTTGATCTGTATAGAAGGGAAAATAAGTTACAAAATAAAACAGAACGCTACTATTTCATTGGATTGCATAACGGGTAAGTATCGTAACTAATATACATCTATTTTCTATTGAAACTAGTGCCCGTTGACTGCAAATGCTAAGCTATACTTAGAGAGTTTTTCACCCATAGAGCTTTAGCGAATGGTATGTGCCATGTATGCAGAACCAAGAGTCTACTCACTAGCACTAAACAAGAGTTGGGCGAAACTAACAGTCATCTTGCAAGAGTTTGTACTACTACAGCTTACCGCCTATCGAGCTCTATTGTATCTCTGCCCATAAAAATTATGCAGGAAGAAGAAGAAAATGAGCTGAGAGTGAGCTCTCAGCTGTTATCTATCCATCAATAAAAACTCAGGCACATCTTTAAATCATTCGTAATTAGTGCTCTCAACAAAACATCATCCACTCGGCCTCATGTTTTCTATTTACACTGGTAAAATGACGGCTCACACAATCGACCTAGCTTGACAGTGTGGGCCATTTAGTAAAATTATTTAGTTAAGACCTGACTATACTCTTGCACACTGGTTGTTTGTCACTCACTATGCCACACTTCAGCCATTTTATGCCTAAAGCCTAGTTTACACGACGACATTTGGTTGCACCACTCATTGCATGGAATGAGTTGCTCGCAAGTGGTTTCATATATGGCTGTAGACACGGCGTCACCAGTATACACTTCAGTTTCGTCATTCCTGAGTCATGTCTGAAATGAAAGTTTTGGCTGCTGCGTGTCGCACAAGTTGTGATGGAGTTAAAGCTTGTTGCATGGCATCCTGCATATGAAAAAAATAAGAAACGTGTTTCGATTCGTGACTGGATGAAGAAAAGACGTCAGCTCAGTTGCTCAGCATCCTTGCTGAAAAAATTTATAACGGAGGATCCAAGGAGTTCTTTTAATTATCTTGGAATGTAACCAGAACTGTTCAAGTTTCTTCTAAATAGAGTTAATTATGCGATAAGGAATAAATGTACTGTAATGCATGAAGCACTATCGCCAGAACTGACAAAACATATCATATTACGTGCATTACCATCAAGAACACTAGGCATGCTATAAGATACGGTTTTAGTTGGTGATGACGCTATTTCATTAACACCAACTGTTATGAACAGTAATAATTATTAACATCAGCAACAATAATTATTCGAAGAAGGTCGCATTAAGAAGAGAATGGTTTGCAAACTGCTCTCTTGAAGATAGATCTGTACAGTGGAAATATTTCAAAATTCTAACATATGTGAATGGGGAGCACTGCAGTGACGTTTTAAACAGATGAATATTGAATAAAGAATGCAGCTTCTTGAATTGGAATAGCCTTCCTCCTGTCAATAAAGATTTGGCCATCTGGTAGGCGAGAGCATTGCCACAGTTAGAATTACACTTGGTTGTATTTTTCTTAATTCAGTTATATATGTGCTGCTAACTCAATAAATTTTGCCCTGCACCTCAGATATTGTCAAAGCATCTATGTTATGATCGCACATGACGGTCTCAGCAGCAGCAACATGTTGCTTATTTTTGTAATCGGCATCACTGAAATCCCACAAACCCTTACGCAAAGCATAGATATCCTAAAAGCGAACATTATTCTCCGTTCCGCACTTCATATTTCTGTTTGGCTACACTCCACAAACACACATAACCTCATAACCCATGCAACTAGTGCCACCAAAGTTGGAACACGTCGAAAGTGTTCATTTCACCAACGAGTTGCGCAAACGCACAGCGCGCATGCGCAGTGGCCGGTAGCGCAGTTGCCTGCAACCTAGTGTCGTCGTGTAAACTAGGCTAGGCTAGGCAAGCGCGAAGTACAATGTAACATTGACTTACTGGCTATCCACGAGCTGCAGTGGGGAAATTCCTGGATTTGAATGGACAGACGGTCAAATTGAAATGGTTGAATGTAAAATAGCGAGAGCTAGGAAAGAAATGACATTAAAATCATTACTTTCTGGCTATTTCACATGCAAATGGAAGTGTATGGGCATTTCTTTGTGCTTTATTTATACGTTTCAATTTCGTTGCAGTTATCATGGACAACTTTCCAAATGAAGATGTAAATAATGGAGTGATGTTCAATGCATCTTTACAATCTCCAATGGTGGTAAGGTCAATGGCCACTAAAATGAGGAAGTAAGTGATAATGAAGACTGTTCTGAAGATTTAAAATCATCAGTAAGAGCTCGAGATGATAGCGAAGGAGTATACGAAACGGTCTGTCACTTTCTGGGTGACTAAAAAGCAGAGAATCTTTCAGGGCCGTTACTGATTTTTTAATTATTATAACAAAAAAAATCTTTAAATATACAGTAAATAGGGTAGAAAGCTATGTACGTGTGTGCAAATGTTTTCTAAGGTCAACGTAATCGATCTACATAAATTTAACATTGTAACATGATGGTACGTGACGTTAACATACTGAGCAATGGGATGTTATAGCCACGATACAAGTGGCGCCAATTTTTTAAAATAACCTGTTACGCGGGTGTACGTATTCAATAACAGTTCTCTTGTGGTGCGGAAGGTGACCCATCTTACTACAACAAAACAACTAGGTATCGTTACGAAAGTCATATTTACTGTGAGTGAACCCTAGCTACTATACCTATGTGAGTTTTCGATACACAGAATATGTATATGCATATTTTCATTTTAGAAATCACGTATGGTCATTCTCCTATCAAAAAGGGATGAAAGACGACACACTCGTGCAGTCTGTGGGTCAGTAATACTATATAGAGCTACACAACATGCCAACGGTGTCTGCAGATCGACACTTGCTGTCGCCTCCGTTTCTATCTTTGAAAGAAGCGACGTGCATACTAGCGGCACGAGATGAGCAACGTTTGTTTTATGGGGATTATATTTTAGCAGACAGATCATTTTAAGGACAAGGAATACTGACAGATGTCGCGAGAAGATGTCTTTTTTTTAAAAATCGTACAAGATTACAATAGATTAGTTTTCATTCTGTAATAGTTTTCAGGTCAGAAAACCTTGTCAATGAATGAAGAATGTGGAACTAAAGAGTCTGGCCTGACGGGATTAGCCGAGCGGTCTAAGGCGCTGCAGTCATGGACAGTGCGGCTGGGTGTGTGTGTGTGTGTGTGTGTTTGTACTTAGGATAATTTAGGTTACGTAGTGTGTAAGCTTAGGGACTGATGACCATAGCAGTTAAGTACCATAAGATTTCACACACATTTTTTAAAGAGTTTGCCATTTCCGCAATGACAATAAAACCAGGTGGAAGAAGGTTGCCTACCTGTTTAGAGCTGTCACAAGTCTGGCTTTCTTCGGATTTGTCTTCGCAATTTCCGCATCCAGGGCTGCCCATTGTGGGGAGGGACTGTCTGAGATAAGCCCGGACTTGTTTCTGTTGTCGAGAAATTAGAATGATTGAAAACAACATATTAATAAACACTCTTTGCTAAAAATTTACGAAATGGTGACAGCTGTGTGTGTAGTTTAGTTCAACGGGCATTTAAAAAAAGTCAGTGCTACACACACTTAACCGCTCTCCTGTACACTCACTTTTTTTCGCCACTTCCCGCAAAATATAGTTTTGAAACTGTTCACGCGCTTTATTAGTCTGTAACTGTGCCAGACACACCTTCGTTTGTACATTTTTTATAGTGCGACTAGTTTTTACCCGTGACTTCATCCGCGCATAAAAGATGCCGGCGCAGGCGGCGGCTCACAAAGCTTCATCGTCCTGTCGGCACACTTGATTGTTTGCAGCAAGCGACTATGACCTATAATGTGTAACAGCACATGTTTTTATGGCAAAACTGAGATAACTTTGATTGTACCCAGTGTGTCAAAATGAAATGTATCACATTCTAAGTTAGACCTGCAAAAATACAACTGAAAATCGCATCCAATGTCGCGCATTAGTTTTTGCGTGGTGCCCACATAGACATACACACAAAAACTGTAAAAATATTTTTTTTTTTTTAGCTGTTAAAAAAAAAAGCTCATCTTCAGTTTTCTTAAATATCTCCTACGTACAGACATCTTCCAAATACAATTTTATTATGTATGTGAATATTGCAATGCAGGGAACCATTGAGCGTATCATTCAAAGAGACCGGCTTACATGCAGCAAAGCTATCTCCAAAATTGAATGATTTTCGCTGGTGGTTGGACGTCACTCCAGTTTATCCATGCTTTGAAAAATCGTCAGAGGTACCATTAAGGGAACACGTCCTCTGAATTGTAAAGCTGACGATATTTATGTGAAGTACAGATTCAAGAGCTACACCATTCCTCAACGCTGCAAATTTGTAAATTGAAAATTATTAACCTGTTATTAAAATAACTGTTTAACCAGTTAGCTGTGTTCGTGCTTCACGCTTTACCATTAAGAGGATACAATGGGGTGGGGTACCGCAATGCGCTAATGCTTAAAACTTACATCACAGAGGTTCAAAGCTGCTCTCTATCAAAATTATTGCTCAAATTTTGACACAAAATCGATTGTAAGATTTTTATTTCACAGGTGTTCTGTTTTCCTCTTTAAAATATCACTTCCAGTCGATGACGTTCCGTTGTGGTAACTCTAAAGCATATACCAATACTGAGGGTGAACAAATTCTTGGCGCTAAATAAATGTGTACCGTATTCGTAACCGTCCAAATAAAAACTACAGTGTTTTATGATGATATCAAACACAATAGTCTTTGTGGTGAGTAGCAGTCCATCCTGTCCTACGTTGTTAACTCTACTTGATAAATTTGTGCGAAGTCAGTTTTGACACAAGTCAACCAATGGCTCACCCTTATAAAGGGCTTCAGCTATAATTCTGCTTAATCTGCCACAGGTTGATGGGTAAATAATCTGAAATATTACTGAAGGGGCAATTTGAACAACTCTAATCTGTCCAAAATTGTTAAGGCTTTCGTGGCCTCCTGTTGGCAAACTGCCTTTGGCTTCTGTCTCAGGTTCTTCGTCAGACGTACATTTGATGATTTTTCTGATGTTTCACCAGGATGAGTGACTGACATTGTCAAAGGTTCACCCTTCATTGCTGGTGGTGGGCTGGAGTCAAGCTCGTGGCTGCACGTATTTGTACCTGGTGCACCAACGTCCAAGGGCTTTTGCATGGTCATTTCAGGTGTGGTTCTCTTGCTAACTGCAATGGTCGTTCATTGCAGCATGGGTATCCAGGATCTGTTCACCTTAAGACTTTATTCTTTCTTGTTGAAGTTATTCTCATATTGTGTATTTCTATAGCTCCTCTGCACAAGTGAGTGCGATAGCTCTTTTCTACAGGCAGAACTCCCTTGTCAGCAAATTTTACTTTGCAGTCGGCTTCACACAGCATGCCATGGCCAATTTCTCCAACTGCCCCATCCTACAATGTCCCTTACACTCTGTGACCCTGGGGTGATTGATCGTCCAGTCATTCCAATATAAAGTTTTCCACATGTGCACGGTCTGCAGTATATTCCTGACATTGCAAGGGGGTCCTTTTTCTCTTTTGCCGATGTAAGGCACTCTTTGAACTTCTATGCTGTTTTATAAATAGTCTTTATGCCGTGTCTGCGCAATATACAGCCGAATCTGTCTGTCACTCTGGGAATGTATGGCAGAAAGTAGTGCCCAACATTTCCTTTTCCCAATGTGTCACTTTGCGAGTGTTTGACTCTGTTACACTTATGTGAGTGGTAGAGTACCCTTTGCTCCTCAGAACATTTTCCAGGTGATGCATCTCGTGTGAGGTACTGCGGCTCACAAATCTGTCTTGTATGTGTTACGAGTGTATTAATCATGCCTCTTTTCTGGCTCAGGTGGTGATTTGACAGTTTGTGCAGGTATCAGCCTGTATGTGTCGGTTTTTGATACATGATGTGTCCCAGGTTTTCACCATCCCTTGTCACTAGCACATCTAGAGAGGTTAGCTGTTTGTCCTTTTCTACTTCCACGGTAAGTTTTATGTTGGCATTGAGGCTGTTCAAATGTCTTAGGAAGTCACTGAGCTGTTCCTCACCATGGTTTTACAAAGTGGCAAGTCCAGTGCCTGTGCTTCAAAATGTTGGCTACCACCGGACTAAGAGGATTACCCATGGCGACACTGTCCAGGTGTTTGTAGAAGTTGCCATTCCACGTGAAACAGCTTCGTGGTGAGTGCATGAAAGAGCTTGGTGATGTCTTGCAGGAAAATGGAACTGATGTGCTCCAGATATTCACCGAGTGGCACTTTGGTAAACAAAAAAACAACATCAAAGCTGGCCAGGATGCCATCTGGTCCAAATTATAGTTTCTTCAGCTTCTCAATAAAATGTCCTGAGTCCTTTATGTATGTATCAGTCTTCCCCACATGTGGCTAGAGCAGAGAAGCCAAGTGTTTTGTCAGTTTATACATTGGTGAGCCAGGAGCGCTAATGATCAGTCTTAATGGAACATTATTCTTATCAATCTTTGCTGATCCATACAGCCGAGGTGGTAGGGCTCCTGTATTTAGTTCCTCTGTATGTCTGTCAAGAGAGAGAAGACAACTTGATTAACTGATTCATATTCTGTGGAATCCACTAATCATCATGTGGAGCCAGATGAGAAACAGCTCAATGACTTTCTAAGACACTTCTACAGCTTCCGTGCCAACATAAAATTTACGATGGAAATAGGAAAGGACAAACAGCTACCATTTCTAGATGTGCTGATTGAAAGAGATGGTAAAAACTTGGGACACAGCATGTATCAAAAACTGACACACACAAACTGATACCTGCACACACTGTCAAATCATCACATGAGGCAGAAAAGAGGTATAATTAATATACTCGTAATGGGAGCAATATGAATATGTGAGCTGCAGCAGCTCAGGTGCAAGATGTAAGACCTGGAAAGCATTCTAAGGAGCAATGGGTATTCCTTAAGTTATATGAGAAGTGTACCAAATCAAACACTCAGTGAAGTGACACATTAGTGAAGGAAATGTCAAATACGGTCTATCTGCCATACATCATAGAGTGACCAACAGAACTAGCCTTATACGAGGTCTGTTCAAAAAATTTTGGATCATTCATAATTTTCTGCCAATGGTGTGTTGGAGTGAAATGTGACTGGCACCCCTGCACACGCCTGTGTTTAATTTGTAACTGCTGGATGTTTCACTGTTGTACATCTGTCAGTGCTTCTGTTAGAGTTGTATTGAGTAGAATGTTTGCGAATATTGAGATGCAGAGTTAGAGGAGCAATGCATCTGCATCTGACCCTCATTCAAGACACCATTCGGCATCTACCAATGATGCTCACGTCAGTAACATCAACGGGATTGTACATTCCAGTCAAAGACTAACTGTCCAAGAGATTGTAAAATAATGTAACATTTCAGTTGGATCATGTCATGAAGTCATGACACAGCATCTTGGGATGTATTGTGTCACTACCACATTCGTCTCACAGCTCATGAGCCAAGACCGAAAAGACCTTCACCTCACAATTCCTGAAGAGCTTTTGGATCTCACAAATGAGAACAAGATGCTTCTTAAGAGAATCATAACTGTTGATGAGATGTTGGTCTATAATTATGATGTTGAGACAAAGATTCAATCTTCACAATGTGTCAGGAAAGGCTCTCCAAGATCAAAAACAGCTCAAAAGGTCAGGTCAAACGTCAAAGCCATGCTAATAGATGTCTTTGACTTAAGGATTAGTTCATCATGAATTCACGTCCCAGGGCAAACCGTTAATTGATGGTACTATTGGGACATACTGCAATGCCTGCAAGAAAATGGAAAATGTGAGAATGAAATGGCCTGAAATATGGAAAGACAGTTCATGGCTCTTACATCACAATAATGCAGCCTCACATTCATCCCCATTGGTGAGTGACTACTGCACAGAAAGCAAAATCACAGTGCTCCCTCATCCTCTGTACTCTCCAGGCCTGACCCCTGCAGATTTATTTTTCTTTTTTTAATTTCCAAAGTTGAAAAGCCTGTTGAAAGGATAAAGATTTGCAATGATAGGCAAGATAAAAGAAAATTCACAGACGGCACTTCATGCATTCCAGCAAGTGGAAACGGCATTAGGAGTGGTGTATCAACTGTGGACGAGAGTATTTTGAAGGAGATGGTGCACAATAACTAAAAGATAAGCTTAGAAAACTTTTTTGGACAAAATACCAGAATTTTTTGATCACACCTCGTATTGCGTAAACACAATGTAAAGACTATTTATAAACTGACAAAGATCAAAGAGTGTCTCTGATTGGCAAAGGAGAAAAGGGACCCACTTGCAATGTCAGGAATGCACTGCAGATCATGCACATGAGGAAAAGTTTATCTTAGAATGACTGGATGATAAATCAACACAAGGACCACAGAACATAAGTGGCAATGCAGATCGGGACAGATGGAGAAATCGGCAATTGCAGAGAAAGCACTGTTTGAGGCCTGGCTGGCCACATAGCAAAATTCACCAACACAGAAGTTCTGGCTGTAGTGAAGAGCTATGACACCTACTTGTTCAGAAATACCCAAACATGAGAGTAGCTTCAACAAGAAAGAAGAAAGTCTCAACATTAATGGATCCTAGATTCTCATGCTGCAGCAAATGACCGTTGCAGACAGCAAGAGGAAAACTGCACCGGAAGCCACTGCGGAAAAGCCCTTGGACGTTGCTGCACCAGGAACATATTATGTGCAACCAGGAGCTTGACTCCAGTCCACCACCAGCAATGGAGGGTGAAGCTTTGATAATGTCAGCCACTTGTCCTGGCGAAATGTCAGGAAAATTATGAAACAAACGTCGGCTGAGGAAACCGAGACAGAAGCCAACAGGCATTTTGTCAACTTTGGTCTGATTTTGTAAATGAACAGTTAACCATAGAAGGTCTATAATTTCTTTTGCTTCAATTGACAGTTTACTGATATTTTGTCTTAATGCATTAAATAATTTATTGATTTTTTCCACCTGGCCCCATGATCTCTACTGTGATTCTAAGTTCATAACTCTGAGTGTCGGAGTCAGGAGAAAAACAGTCCACATTATCCTGACCAAGTCAGTAAACTAATACTAAGCTGCAACTAAAAGACTATAGCAAAGTTGTTCAACAACAGGGGCTTGGTTGTGGCCCATATTCACCGCCTGTAAATCCTGAACACATTTACACAAATTACACTGTTCGACATGGGTTGTATTTCTGATATTAAAGTATGTGCTTCTAGACCATTTTACCGTGGGAAATTCAAATATGTTATCAAAATATCGTTGTCAGGGATACTTTTTATGTCATATATGTACATATATATGTATATTCACAATTCATGGCAAACACAGAGACGTTACAGAGAAATACGGGTATGTTGCCGCATCCAGTAGTGATAGAACGTGATAATTTCTTGTGCAACAGCAGGTGGGAAGAATCAGACATCATTAGGTTATTCCCCGCCACACCTATTTCATTAAGACCACCTGAAACATCTCATTAACTCGAATGGCGACAGCCGGTCGCTGCCTTGGCAGTAAAGCTTCACGCCTCCTAGGGGCAGGTGCATCGAGTTTACAACAGTGGTGTTAGCCGCAATTTGTGTCAGTCTTAACGAGTGGGTGTTTTGGCTGACAAGTAACTGTCTGTCATATTTCCGAGCACGGGTGAATTTTTTAGTTCCTGTGTGTAAACTGTTTGAGCCTAGTGCTGAAGGTAAAACGACTGCTTGTTTTTACACAGCAGCGTTCCTCTAGTTCCCTACTATCAATTTAATACAGGTGTATTACCAAAGTGGTATTTTTAAATTTGCAGAAAAGCCACGTCGTCGTGGAAGTCGATATAAGCCGGCAACTTCTGCTACATCTGTGGGAAGTTCACTTTTGCCATAAATAAGAAGAAAATTTCTTCAGTCATAAAGAAAGCATACAAACATTACTTTGGAGTTGAGGTAGGAGACCAAGATAAAGAATGGGCACCACATTTCTGTTGTGCTACATGTTACTGCAAACTAATTCAGTGGTGGAAAGGTAAAGAGAATGTGGCCTTGTTTGCTGTTCCCATGGTGTGGAGGGAGCCTAAGGACCATGTTACTGATTGTTATTTCTGTCTAACAAAAATTCAGGGTTTTACAAACAAAAAGTCGAAGAGGCACATTGTTTACCCTGATCTGCCTTCAGCGAGAATGCCAGTGCAGCATTCCGACAACCTTCCAGTACCTTCAAGAGCTCGAGGTCAAATTCTGAGTGACAGTGAAATAAGTAGTACTGAAGAAATCACAGATGATGATTCTTTATATCACTGCACAAGTGAGTCATCGCCACATTTGTTAACACAGGCAGATTTAAATGATTTAGTACGTGATCTAGGACTAAGTGAACAAAAGGCGCAGCTGCTTGGTTCAAGATTACAAGAGTATAATCTACTGCACCAAAGTACTAAAATCAGTGTGTTCAGGCACAGAGAACATGCCTTTATTTCTTATTTTTCAACTGACGAAGCACTGACATTTTCCAATGATGTTGCTGGCCTGATGAAAGTGCTGAACTGCACTTATATTTCACAGGAGTGGAGACTTTTCATAGATGCATCGAAAACAAGTCTGAAGGATGTTTTGCTCCATAACGGAAATAAAATACCCTCTGTTGCAGTAGCTTACGCTAGTTTGACAAAAGACAATTACGAATTCGTACCAAGGATGCTAAATTCATTAAAATACAATGAACACAAATGGAAAATACGTGCAGATTTCCAGGTAATTGCTATGGTACTGGGAACGCAACAAGGCTACACAAAGTATGCCTGTTTTCTTTGCGAGTGGGATAGTCGAGACCGAAATTCTCACTACGTGAACAAGAAATGGCCTAGGCGAAGATGGAAAGTTGGCGAAAAGAATGTACAACGTGAAAGTCTGGTAGCTCCTGAATATATACTACTTCCACCGCTTCACATCAAACTTGGCCTGATGAAACAATTCGTGAAGGCCACGGATCCAACAGGCTGTGGGTTTGCATATCTAGCTACCAAATTCCTCGGTCTTTCAGCTGCAAAAATAAAGGAAGGTGTATTTGTGGGCCCACAAATCAGGGAGCTGCAGAAAGATGCAAATTTTGAAGCATGTTTAACTTATAAAGAAAAAACCGCATGGGACTGTTTCAAGATGGTGATGGAAAACTTCCTCGGAAGATGAAGAGCTACTAACTACAAAGCAATGGTGAAGGATATGATCAAAGCGTATCAGGATTTGGGGTGCAATATGTCTTTGAAGATACATATGATGGACTCTCATCTGGACTACTTCACAGAGAGTTGTAGTGACGTATCGGATGAACATGGGGAACGATTCCATAAAGACATCTCTACCATAGAAAGGTGCTATGAATGGAAGTGGGTGCCTTCTATGTTAGCAGATTATTGCTGGAATATCATTCGAGAGAAGAAAGATTCACAATATAAGAGAAAAAAGTGATGTGCATTACAAGGCAGTGGCTCATTGTCAATTTTCTGTAATTTCTCATGTAAAATAAATGCTTCAAAGTGTATACACAAAGGTTACTGTGTTAGATCCCACCCTCCATTAATGTGATGAACTTATAACATCATAAAGATGTGCATTAGTTTGTCGAATTTCACCTTACGTTTGCTGCACTGTATCAGAAACTGAAAAGAGAAATAAAATTGTGATTACTCATAAACTATCCCTGACAGAAAAAAAACCAAAAACAGTTTTCAATTCAGCACTCAAAATACAATTAGGATCACAACATTTTTTATCAGAAATAGAAAAAAAGTTTTTTTTTGTAGAATAGTGTTATTTAAATGTGCCTGAATTCTAAAGATTTGTTAATGTGAAAGGCAGGTTCTCTACAACAATTCAGTATGCACCTTCATGCTAAAAGGAAAACTACTGCACACAGCACTGCTGGCACACGCCTGACCAATGATGTCAGCAGGGATACAGAGTTGTCAGTCCAGTGCACCACATAAATGCCGGCTTAACTCTGTGATGTTGCCTTCTGTAGGTAAGTCACACAGTGTCTAGGCACACTGCAGTCAATTTTTCTTCAAATATGAAATGCCCAATACAACTCTTTTGCCTATGGCTAATATGCCTGACAGTCAACTGCAACCAAAAGAACAAGCAATTTACCTGCCAAAAAAGATAACCTTTTTTCCCTACCAGTTTTTTGTACAATCACCCCACAAAGTATCCGAACCATGCTCTCCTACCAAATATGTGGCAGGTAGCATGGAGGTGCTACAAGGTGCTGAACACAACACAACAAGAAAGTTTTTTTTTTTTTTTCATTTTTTCCCTCAGCAGCATTCACAAAATATTGACAGCAATGAACAATTGGATTCCTGAGAAAGATAATATCTCAGTTAACACAGGGTTATTTTGTCTTCATCCAAAACAGGTGTCATAACTGCTACCATAAAGTTATTAATGAATCATGCAATCAGAATGGTTGGTTAATAACCAGGCACTGACATAGGGTGACCAAGTTGAGCTTAGCCCAGACATTGCTCAACCCCTCATTTTACCTTAGATTAGGTGCTCTAAAACAACCACAAGGTAAAAATTAAAACCACATGCCTGCATGGTGACAATGACAGAAATGAATGACATGCCACAAGCCTTAACTGTGTACAAAATAACTTTTTATATTTTGTCTCATTAACTAAAAGAAAATTATCAAGTAATTAAATGAAAAAAATACTGTGACAGTTCAACATAAAATGGTTTAAAAGGAAACAAAGAGCTTAAAAAGACTGATCTTCTATGACAGTTTGAACAAACAGGCCATTAAAAATAAAATACATGATTTAAAAACAATTAATTCTTTTTTATATTCAGCCAAATAGTAAGAGATTTTCAATCTGATATGTTACTGCTTTTTACAAGCAGGCTTATAAATTACTGACACATTCTGGTAACCCAAAAATGCTGATTCATATTGTGAAACATGAAAAATATAACAGTCAGTGATCAAATGATTACATATTATGAAAAGGATAGACACTACTCATCATATGGAGATGTTGGGTTGCAGGCAGACACAACAAAAAGACTGCTATACATTCAAATTTCAGCCAGAAGGCCTTTTTTTAAGCAGAAAACACACAAGCACACATCTCACATGTAAGACCACTGTCTCTGGCCACTGATACAAGGTTATGAGCAACTGTGCCTGATGGAAGAGGCTGTTGGTGGGTGGTGGAGGTAAGGAGGAGGCTGGGGTAGTGAGAGGAAGGGACAGTAGGGTAGAAGTGGGGGAGGGAGTAGTGCTGCTTGTGGGAGCGTACAGGGAACAAGGTAGGGCTGCTGGGTGTAGTCGGCAGGTTTTGGAGGTGGGAAGCAGCGAGCAGAAAGGGAGAGAAGTAGAGGAGGGGAAAAAAGGACTGGTGGATGCACTGATGGAGTAAAAACCTGTGTAGTGATGCAGTAGGAGCAAGGAAGGGGCTACAGAGGGGAAGGCAGAGACTAGTGGAGATTGAGCCCAGGAGGGTTACGGGAACATAGGATAAAGACAATTCTGACCTGTGCAGTTCACAAAAGCTGGTGATAGTCGGAAGGATCCAGATGGCGCAGGCTGTGAAGCAACCAATGAAGAGAAGCACATTGTGTTGGGCAGCATCTTCAGCAACTGTGTAGTGCAGCTGTCCAGCTGTCTCTTGACCTCAGTCATTCAGTGGCCGTTCATGCAGGGAGACAGTTTGTTGGTTGTCGTGCCCATGCAGAAAACACCACATTGGTTGCAGATTAGCTTGTAGATCACATGGCTGGTTTCAAGGGTAGCCCTGGCTTTCATGGGACAGCAGCTGCCTGTGACCAGACTGGAGCAGGTAGGAGAATGTATGGGTCAAAGTTCACATCTAGGTCTATTGCAAGGATATGAGCCATGAGGCAAGAGATTGGGAGCAGAGGTGCAGTAAGGCTGGACGAGGATACTGTATAGGTATGGTGTGTGGTGGATTACCACTGTGGGAAAGATAGTGGGTAGGAGATTCCTCACTTTAGGGCATGACAGTAGGTAGCCAAGAACTAGACAGAGAATGCAATTCCATTGTTGCAGTACTGGGTGACCAGGAAGGAGGTTGTAGGCTTGGAATCAGTCAGGTGTTGGCAAAGGTAGTGTTCAAAAATGGCAAGGCCACAGGCATTGGGGATGTTAGTGTAGAGGGAGGTGGCGTCAACAGTGACCAGCAGGGCATCTTGTGGTAAAGCAATAGAACCCATGGAGAGTCAATGGAGGAAATGGTTGGTATAAAATGCATATTTAAACCATCAGCTGTTTTTATTTTAAACCCAAGTTCTACTAGTTTCGGTCTCAGACCATCCTCGCAGACGACGAGTTTAAGCAGCCATATTGTGTTAGTCACTACTTAAAATGTGTAGTGCACTTTGTGAATGTAAATATATGACACGTGGCTTTAAAATCAAATATCCAGATACAAATTGTTTATAGAGCAAAGCAGTGTCATATTTATATTCACAAAATGCACTACACATTTTAAGTAATGACTAACAACATGGCAGCGTAAACCATTTTAACCCTCCATCCGTGAACATGATCCAAGATCAAAACCGGTAGAATTTGGGTCTAAAATAAAAACAACTGGTGGTTTAAATATTCATTTTATACATTATTTAACTGAGTTGGCAGCCATCTTCCAAAAATATTGAATGGTTGGTATCTTTGATATAAGAGGTTAGGTTATGGATAACAGACTGAGGTGTTGCTCCATGAGAACAGAGATTCTTTCAGTGAGTGCACAGTGACTGGCCACAATGGGATGTCCTGAGTGGCCGTGTTTATGGACTTTAGGAAGCATGTAGAAGTGATAGAGGTGAGGAGAGACATTCAGGGGAGAGGTTCTGGGATGGGCCTAAGGATTTGAGGAGAGACTGGAGATCCTGTTGGATTTCTGGAGTGGGATCACTGTGTTTGTTGGGGGATGAATCTCGATGACTGGGGAGCCTTTGTCAGCAGGTAACCAAAGAGAGGCAGTGCTACATATGACAATCCAAATTAAATTTCTATAACGAGGCCTCGCTAAATAAACAGGGGTTTCACAAATCAGGACCAGTACTTTCGTCATGTTGAATACAAGGTGCTCGCTGTTTCCCTTGTACACTGGCTCTTGGCTGTATAGTAAATGCTGGCAGCTCGGCATCCACAAATTGAAGCAATAGAAATGAGAAATGTGCAAACCCTGAAGACACGAGCTTGCAACCGCAAAGACAGTGAGGAACAGTAAGTAATTCTTCCAATGTCGTAGACACTTTTCACAGTTACAGATTGTAGGCATGCTTTTTGCAGCTACAGAATGTAGGCACACTTTTCACAGTTAAAGGTCATATGCATGCTTTTCACAGTTACAGATTACCATCCGTAATATGATGAACCGGACCTTCATCCTCTGGAAATAACCCTAGTTACCACAAGGTACAGCAAGTAAAACTCCTCCATGCATGTGGCAAATCCACTCTGGAAGCAGTTACGCTGTTTCTGGGATGATGCCTGCAAACCTGTTGCCAATTTAATGAACAACAGATGTCAATACTAATGAAGGCTTGGCTCAATTTTCCTAAACACTGTCTGTCTCAGTGCAGACAATGCCCAGGTGGGGAGAAAGAATTCCATCCTGACAATTGGAACAGCAACACTCCAACCCTCTGCAGAAATCTTAACACGCCAGACCATTACGGAGGATACATGTGGCCATGGTCTACATGTCTCGAAATGAAAAAGTGTGGGTTAAACCAAATTTGGTTAGAGTTTTAACATACTACACTCATTGCACTCAAGGTCAAGTTTTTCAGAATCCAATTTTTGTCTTGCTCTGAACTCTGTTATCAAAAAAAAAAAATTGTTAAAATCAAACAACTATTACAGACACAATGTTCACTGATACATTACATGTATTTCAGCAGACACTGCATGCACCACCAATAGACATTAGCTTAAAAAGTATAACCCCTAATGAATTACAAAACTCATCAGATCACTAAAAAGTAATAATTTTGCTAGCTGTTTGACTTGGCAAAACAACATATTAAGACACTAATTTCATCTCTCTTCTACAGATGACATTAACTTCATAACAGAAAGCAGAGGGTGTCATTAACAGACCAACATGACACTAACATCAATATAAGAGTACATATTATATAACACTGAGATGTCACAAAGATTTGTACTGGGTTCATTCGTCTTCTTAGCCTTCCAATGGCTGTAAAGGTTGGTTCAAAATCTACAATGTTTAATTATGATACTATTGTACTAATGAAGGCTCCAAATTTATCGTTTCACAGGTGATAGCTGAAATGATCTACAAGTGATTCACAGCAAACAGTTCTACTCTTAAACTGACAAAAACTTGTATTATGTAATTTCAGAAAAATCACGCTTACCTGTTATACCCTGGCTACCAGCTGGCAGGATTTGCCAATTGTTTGCGACATGTCAGTGATATATGAAAGGGTGCAGCAGATATTATGCATACATTGAGGTTGGTGGGGATCATTTCGAAAAGTTTTGTCAGCAATACCATGTTTCAGTGATCAATAACTAATTTACACATGAAAATTATATCTAGTTGCTGTAAAGCACATATACAGGGTGATTATGTTATAATGTTGCAAACTTTCAGGGATAAATGTTGTAGAAAAATTCTTATAGAATGTAAATTCTTTAAGGATTAAAAGCAATCACTTAACAAACTTGCTAGCTTTCAGAGTTATCTTTTGAAAGTTTGTAACTTCATCACAAAATCACCCTTTATATGTACTTTATAACAACTAGATTTAACTTCTGTGTTATTAGTCATTGTTCACTGCAACACTGTGTTGGTCACAAAAACTTCTCAAATTCCAATAGCTAGCAACTTTTCCTTCTTTTGTGTGTGCCTATTGACAGCTCAAACTTTCAGGAATAATGGAGAATGGTTGTTGTTGTTGTTGTGGTCTTCAGTCCTGAGACTGGTTTGATGCAGCTCTCCATGCTACTCTATCCTGTGCAAGCTTCTTCATCTCCCAGTACCTACTGCAACCTACATCCTTCTGAATCTGCTTAGTGTATTGATCTCTTGGTCTCCCTCTACGATTTTTACCCTCCACGCTGCCCTCCAATGCTAAATTTGTGATCCCTTGATGCCTCGTAACATGTCCTACCAACCGATCCCTTCTTCTAGTCAAGTTGTGCCACAAACTTCTCTTCTCCCCAATCCTATTCAATACCTCCTCATTAGTTACGTGATCTACCCACCTTATCTTCAGCATTCTTCTGTAGCACCACATTTCGAAAGCTTCTATTCTCTTCTTGTCCAAACTGGTTATCGCCCATGTTTCACTTCCATACATGGCTACACTCCACACAAATACTTTCAGAAACAACTTCCTCACACTTAAATCTATACTCGATGTTAACAAATTTCTCTTCTTCAGAAACGATTTCCTTACCATTGCCAGTCTACATTTTATATCCTCTCTACTTCGACCATCATCAGTTATTTTACTCCCTAAATAGCAAAACTCCTTTACTACTTTAAGTGTCTCATTTCCTAATCTAATCCCCTCAGCATCACCCGATTTAATTAGACTACATTCCATTATCCTCGTTTTGCTTTTGTTGATGTTCATCTTATATCCTCCTTTCAAGACACTGTCCATTCCGTTCAACTGCTCTTCCAAGTCCTTTGCTGTCTCTGACAGAATTACAATGTCATCGGCAAACCTCAAAGTTTTTACTTCTTCTCCATGAATTTTAATACCTACTCCGAATTTTTCTTTTGTTTCCTTTACTGCTTGCTCAATATACAGATTGAATAACATCGGGGAGAGGCTACAACCCTGTCTCACTCCTTTCCCAACCACTGCTTCCCTTTCATGCCCCTCGACTCTTATAACTGCCATCTGGTTTCTGTACAAATTGTAAATAGCCTTTCGGTCCCTGTATTTTACCCCTGCCACCTTCAGAATTTGAAAGAGAGTATTCCAGTTAACGTTGTCAAAAGCTTTCTCTAAGTCTACAAATGCTAGAAACGTAGGTTTGCCTTTTCTTAATCTTTCTTCTAAGATAAATCTTAAGGTTAGTATTGCCTCACGTGTTCCAACATTTCTACGGAATCCAAACTGATCCTCCCCGAGGTCCGCTTCTACCAGTTTTTCCATTCGTCTGTAAAGAATTCGCGTTAGTATTTTGCAGCTGTGACTTATTAAACTGATAGTTTGGTAATTTTCACATCTGTCAACACCTGCTTTCTTTGGGATTGGAATTATTATATTCTTCTTGAAGTCTGTGGGTATTTCGCCTGTCTCATACATCTTGCGCACCAGATGGTAGAGTTTTGTCAGGACTGGCTCTCCCAAGGCCATCAGTAGTTCTAATGGAATGTTGTCTACTCCTGGGGCCTTGTTTCGACTCAGGTCTTTCAGTGCTCTGTCAAACTCTTCACGAAGTATCTTATCTGCCATTTCATCTTCATCTGCATCCTCTTCCATTTCCATAATATTGTCCTCAAGTACATCGCCCTTGTATAAACCCTCTATATACTCCTTCCACCTTTCTGCCTTCCCTTCTTTGCTTAGAACTGGGTTGCCATCTGAGCTCTTGATATTCATACAAGTGGTTCTCTTCTCTCCAAAGGTCTCTTTAATTTTCCTGTAGGCAGTATCTATCTTACCCCTAGTGAGACAAGTCTCTACATCCTTACATTTGTACTCTAGCCATCCCTGCTTAGCCATTTTGCACTTCCTGTCAATCTCATTTTTGAGACGTTTGTATTCCTTTTTGCCTGCTTCATTTACTGCATTTTTATATTTTCTCCTTTCATCAATTAAATTCAATATTTCTTCTGTTACCCAAGGATTTCTATTAGCCCTCGTCTTTTTACCTACTTGATCCTCTGCTGCCTTCACTACTTCATCCCTCAGAGCTAACCATTCTTCTTCTACTGTATTTCTTTCCCCCATTCCTGTCAATTGTTCCCTTATGCTCTCCCTGAAACTCTGTACAACCTCTGGTTCTTTCAGTTTAGCCAGGTCCCATCTCCTTAAATTCCCGCCTTTTTGCAGTTTCTTCAGTTTCAATCTGCAGTTCATAACCAATAGATTGTGGTCAGAATCCACATCTGCCCCTGGAAATGTCTTACAATTTAAAACCTGGTTCCTAAATCTCTGTCTTACCATTATGTAATCTATCTGATACCTTTTAGTATCTCCAGGATTCTTCCAGGTATACAACCTTCTTTCATGATTCTTGAACCAAGTGTTAGCTATGATTAAGTTATGCTCTGTGCAAAATTCTACAAGGCAGCTTCCTCTTTCATTTCTTCCCCCCAATCCATATTCACCTACTATATTTCCTTCTCTCCCTTTTCCTACTGACGAATTCCAGTCACCCATGACTATTAAATTTTCGTCTCCCTTCACTACCTGAATAATTTCTTTTATCTCTCCATACATTTCATCAATTTCTTCATCATCTGCAGAGCTAGTTGGCATATAAACTTGTACTACTGTAGTAGGCATGGGCCTTGTGTCTATCTTGGCCACAATAATGCGTTCACTATGCTGTTTGTAGTAGCTAACCCGCACTCCTATTTTTTTATTCATTATTAAACCTACTCCTGCATTACCCCTATTTGATTTTGTATTTATAACCCTGTATTCATCTGACCAAAAGTCTTTTTCTTCCTGCCACCGAACTTCACTAATTCCCACTATATCTAACTTTAACCTATCCATTTCCCTTTTTAAATTTTCTAACCTACCTGCCCGATTAAGGGATCTGACATTCCACACTCCGATCCGTAGAATGCCAGTTTTCTTTCTCCTGATAACGACGTCCTCTTGAGTAGTCCCCGCCCGGAGATCCGAATGGGGGACTATTTTACCTCCAGAATATTTTACCCAAGAGGACGCCATCACCATTTAATCATACAGTAAAGCTGCATGTCCTCGGGAAAAATTACGGCTGTAGTTTCCCCTTGCTTTCAGCCGTTCGCAGTACCAGCACAGCAAGGCCGTTTTGGTTAATGTTACAAGGCCAGATCAGTCAATCTTCCAGACTGTTGCCCCTGCAACTACTGAAAAGGCTGCTGCCCCTCTTGGGGCAATTTGAGGTAACGGATCCTCATCTGGAAAGAATCGAGTCAAATTTGTAAGCGAAAATCGTTCCAATACCTCTGACAGTGGAACACATGTACTGGTACTGGTGTTGTTTAGACTGTAAGGTGGGCAACTTTCAGAGGTGGAAGCATGGACCAAAACAGGAAACGAATGTCTGGTAAATGTTCAGTAGAAAAGATGTCTCTCGCAATAGCAAAGTTGAACAAGTGTTCATAGATCTCAGGGTATGCATTTTAGAGCCCACATTTACAAGACTTGTTTACTTGCTTTGGCCACCTCTAAAAATATGGAGACCACAGAGCTTGCAGTAGAAGAGGCCCATTGTCAAATGTATCAGAAGGATTTTCACATATAACTTCCAACTTGTTTCTGGACCAGGGTCCCTTACCTGAAATTGATACATTTAACCTTCTCCACCATCAACCCAAAAGTTTGTAACATTAATACCGAATTACTCTGTACAGTACATTCATGTAAATAATAAATGTATGCAATATCAGGGAAACAAATATTAATGCTATCAATACCGTTAGCATTCTAACTTCTCTCATTAACTCATGTGGTATGGTAGGCTTGCACGACCCTTACAATCATTTGATACACACTGTACCATTGTTACATTAAATAATGTTTGCTGGTGCATGTCCAGGGGTTAGAGTAATAGAAGACAGCTGCAACTCAAGAAGAGTGGGTTTACCAAACCTGAACAGCGCCACTGCTTAGTTACGCATAGTGCTCACCATCTGGCACGATCTGGCGGGGCACATGCAACTTATTCAGTAGTGTGGGCTCAGTAGGCATTACACCAGGCCATAGTGGGTATAAAGGAGACGTGAACTAAAAAAAATCATAGCACCAATTGACACATTTCAGGACATGGAGCACTCACTGTATCTGATTCACATTCCTTGTTTGTGAAGCACACTGACATTGCCCTTGAAAGCAGGTTGTTAACTGAGCTACTGTCGTGAAGGCATAGAAATGATTAGAGTTGCAGTTCCCTGAGACAGAACAGCCACTGGAGTGCATTAGTGTTGCTCATGTTCAGTGTGGTTACCATGCTTTGTAGGATGTATGATGGAAATGAACAGCATCAAATGCTGAGTGTTGACCGAAGGACACAGAGACACCACATACTCGTGTGAGACAGCATTATCAGCACCATATATAATTTGAAAGGAGCCCCACTATCTGTCTCCATTTGGCTGCCTGGACAAACTGTACAATCTCCAGATTTGTAGGGCATTCTGACGAGACAGTGGTTCAATGTTCGACTGTGTGGGAACACGAAGGGTGGCACACTTGCTGTCGAAGTCCTGTGTCCTCACTCGTTACCATTCAAGCGATGTTATCGTGGTGTCATTTTTTGACAGGATACTGCTCATCCACACATGGCACGTGTCTGTGAACTGTCTGCATGGTGGCCAACGAGATGCCCAGACCCGTTCACAACAGACAGCGTATGCAACCAGCTCGGGCATCAACTCTGTCTCAGTGGCAGAGTACGATGCATCAGTCACAACAGTTGTGGGCCAGCTTGCCTCAGGAGAGGATACAGCGGCATTATGGCACCCTTCCCAATGAAATCAGTGTTGCATCCAGGCCAGAGGGGACACATCATCATTTTGACAAGTGTGCTCACACTGACAAATTCTTTGCAAATTTGACTCAATTTTGTAATCACTGACGTAACAACATATATCCTCTTAGCCTGTGCAGTTTCATTCGTATATAATTTCTCTATCACAATACTATCTGTTAGCATCAAAATTATTGCAGAAGTAACTTAAATGTTCCCTGTATGCAGACCGTATGGATTGCAAATGTATGTCACAATTCACAGAAGGTTGGTCGGTTGATTTGGAGGAGCAAGATCATTGGTGCCATCAGCTTCGGGAAGGAATTCAGTCGTGCGCATTCGAAGGAACCATCCTGGCATTTGCATAAACCAATTCAGTGGAATCACAGAAAACCTAAATCAGGATGGACGGATGTGGGTTTGAACCTTCGTCATCCTGGATGCGAGTCCAGTGTGCTAACCACTGCACCACCTCACTCGGTAATTCACAAAAGGATGGTTAACTGTCATGATACGAGTTCTACTGTTTCGGTACAAACTGATGCATCGTGTTGCCTGTCAATGAGAAAGAGTTCAAAAAGAAGAACCTCAATGAGAAAGGGATTGTAATAACAATTAAAAACATTTTAAAAAGCTTTCTGTCATAACAGTTTATTGTTAAAAATGCACAAAATATAGTATAGCCTCTGTCTATTGTTAATTTGTTTACGATTTTGTACGTAGATTACAAACAGTACCCATTGGTTATATCACAGTAAAACCCAACTTAAAGTTGATGCATAAAAATACGAAGATTTCAAGGAATACATAATTCTTTTATCTTAATATAACGTGAATAATAGACATTTACAAGTCCAGCCTGTTGCCCTTTCAATACAAAATCACTAGGCATGGAGCATATATATATGCATGATTGAAAAATGTCTTCTTTGGTATCTGGAAAAATACTTAACTCAGGATATCAGGACCAGCAAACAAACAGCATTTTCCCAAAGTCTATGTTTCACACTGTAGTGCTGTAAAGAGAAATTATAATCATTATAACCTTCTGCTGAAGCGATTGATTGAAATTTATTTGTTGTTTCATTGTATTTTACCACACAGTTAAGTGCACTTAAGTATACTAATAACAACATGTCAAAACTTTTTCACACCAGTATCATTCTTAGGAACTCTTGTTTACAATAAGAGTGATGATAATGCTGGATGGCATATAACAGGAGAAAGATGAATATGTGTGCCTGTAGACGGGAGGGGGGGGGGGGGAGGGGGTTACAGGCAGGAAAGTTCAGGAAAAGGGATTATTAGCATGAGGTTGAGGAGGAGAAAAAGAATGTAATAGATGAAATAAAACATTGGAAAAATGCAAATAATAATAATAATAATAATAATAACAGTAATGATGTAGTTTATAACTCATGCAATGAAGTATCTAAAAATTTTAACAGCAATGGTTGATTAAAAGAAGGGAAAAGCCAAATATTTGTGGTGCACAACTAAAGAAGATAGTTGAGAAGAATTTTTTACTACAGAGGAAAGACCAAGACGTAGGTTACCCATGATGAGTTTGTAAGTCACATATGAGATGCTACAGCATATCACAGTAAATTACCGGATTTTTTCATGACTAGCTGACAGACAAAAATATAGTAGTATTGAGTAATGATGCTCATAATCTAAATTTTGTAAGGGTTTGGCAAAAAGTATTTCAGATATGCGTCTAGCCACTTACAACCGAGTCATTGTGTTGTTGTCGTCATCAATTTGACAGAGAGAGTAGAAAAAATGCTTCCCACAGACTTCTCCGTGCTTTAATAACCCACATTGTGCCTACATGTTTCCCAATATCAACCGCCCACTTTCCATTACGCCTTTTCTTATCTCCTTGGCTGAAACAAACAACACTATTGATCCATCTTACCATCCATTCACTAGGTTGCAAGTGCTGTCCATTGTCATTACAGTCAGAACTGCATCTCCCAGTGCAATTTGTCTAGAGCCACTTGTTAATTTTCCTATCCCTCTTGGTAATTCTCTACATGCATCTCTCCACTTTTCATAGCTTGCAGTGTGACCTCAGTCTGCATTGGCTTTCACTATGAAAGTCGATACCCCACCACCACAAATCAAAACTGACAAGTAAACTTACCATTTCAGACACTCTTAAAACTCAGCTTTTAAAACACAATCAAGTTTAGCAAAAGCACTTCAGGCCATTTTTACTCACCTATTTATTCTTTTTCAGCTGATCTTTTCCTCATTCCTGTATACAAAAACTCATCAATTGGTTCTACATGTTTATTTACAGACCCATTTTCATTACTTTTCCACAGTGAATTTAACTAAATTTTAGTTTTTTTATGTTCAGCCATATCATAATGAAACACTGAAACAAATGTAAAGTCAAAATTTTGAGTGTCTTTGCAACGATACCCTTCAGGGTCATTAATGTGCAGCTGACTCACCCTATATGGGACCACTGCAAAGGTGGTCTAGATCTTAGCTTTGGAGTTGATTTAGTGTTTCGTTATGATGTGGCCTAACAAACACAAGAATGTTATTCTAACTGACATTGGAAGCCTATGCTATTACATTAAAAAATGTTATATCTACATCTACATGATTACTCTGCAATTCACAATTAAATGTCTGGCACAGGGTTCATCAAACCACCTTCTTGCTATTTTTCTACTGTTCCACTCTCTAACAATATGTGGAAAAGTGAACTCTTAAATCTTTCTGTGCAAACTCTGATTTCTCTTATTTTATTATGATAATCATTTCTTCCTACACTGGTGAGTGCCAACAAAATATTTTTACACTCTGAGGAGAAAGTTGGTAACTGAAATTTCGTGATAAGATGCTCTGTGGCACCCTCCCCCCTATGGTCCAGAATGAGCTGCACTTCTTTGGATTTTTTCAATGTCCTCCATCAATCCATCTGATGCAGATCCCACACTGCACAGCAATAGTCCACAATAGGGTGTACAAGCATAATGTAGGCAGTCTCTTTGGCAGACCTGTTGGATCTTCTCTATGTTCTGGCAATACATCATAGTCTTTGGTTTGCTTTACCCGCAACATTGTCTGTGTGATAATTCCAACTTAAGTTATTTGTAATTGTAATCCCTAAGCATTTAGTTGGATTTACAGTCTTTAGATTTGTGTTATTTACCATGTAACCAAAATTAAGCAGATTCTTTTTTGTACTCATGTGAATGACTACACACTTTTCATTATTTACAGTCAATTACCAATTTTTGCACGCTTCAGGTATCTTGTCTAAATCATTTTGCAATTTGTTATGACCATCTGATGATGTTATAAGATGATAAATTACAATTTGATGTGCAGGCAATCTAAGAATTCTACTCAGATTGTTTCCTAAATAATTTATGTAGACCAGGAACAGCAGAGGGCCTATAACACTTCCTGGGGGAATGCCAGATATTACCTCTGTTTTACTTGATGACATTCCATGAACTACTATGAAATGTGACCTTTCTGCTAGCAAATAACGAATCCAGGCCCACAACTGAGATGATAGTCCACAGGCACACAATTTGAATAGAAGTCACTTGTGAGGTTCAGTGTCAAAAGCCTTCTGGAAGTCTAGAAATATGGAATCAACTTGACATGACATTCCCTGTCAGTAGCACTCATTACTTTGTGAGAATAAAGAGCTACTTGTGTTTCACAAGAATGTCATTTTCTTAACCCATGTTGGCTATTTGTCAACAAACTTTCTCTTTAAGGTGACCCATAAAGCTCAAGCACATATATGTCCCAAAATCCTGCCGCAAATTGACGTTAGCGACATGTATCTGTAAGTCAGTAGATTACTCCTCTTTCCTTTCATGGATATTGGTGCGACTTCTGCAACTTTCCAGTCTTAAGGTACGGAACTTTCAATGAGTGAACATTTGTATATGATTGCTAAGTATGGAGCTACTGTATAAGCATACTATGAAAGAAACCTGACTGGTAAACAATCTGGACCAGACACCTTGCCTTTCTTAGGTGTTTTAAGCTGCTCTGCTACACCGAGTAACTTCTACGTTACTCTTGTTGGCAGTTGTTCTCGATTCAAATTCTGGACTATTTACTTTGTCTCCTTTTGTGAAGGAATTTTGAGAACTGTGTTTAGTAACTTTGCTTTAAGAGACACTGTCAACAATAACACCACCATTGTTTCCACACAGTGAAGGCACTGATTGCGTCTTGGAACTGGTGTAATTCATATATGAACAGAATCTGTCTGGGTTTTCCGCCAGATTTCAGGATGAAGTTTTGTTGTGGAAACTATTAAAACCATCTTTTACTGAGTTCTCGCTGAATTTTGAGCTTCTGTGAAACTTTACCAATCTTGGGGATTATGATTTCTTTTACATCTGGCATGCTTCTTATGTTGCTTCTGCAATAGTGTTCTCACCTGTTTTGTGTACCACGGGGTATATGTAACATCTCTTTATTAATTTATATGGTATATATCTCTCAACTGCAATTTCTCTGAATTTAAACCACACCCGGTCTATGCTTACATAACTAGAAGGAGTGAAGATTGTCTCTTAAGAAGGTGTCAAGTAAATTTTATCTTTTTTTAAATAGATGCATTTTGCATTTATTTTTGGTGGGTTTGGGGGGGGTTACAGTACTCAGTTTAGCTGCAAAACATTGTGGTCATAGTCCCTGTATCTGTCATGATGCTTTTTTTTATTTTTAATCTGAAGAAATACGTTGTCAACAGTCCATTCCAGTCTGAAAATAATGGTATATGCCACACTAGAAGAAAGAATTTTTGAACAACATGATTGTGGAGAGAAGCAGTGATTAGTATGATTAATCAATAATTCAAGAACAGTCTTAATCGCATTTATTATTGTTATAATACCCCCAACCGGTTTCAACCCGACGTAGGGGTTATCTTCTGGGCGTTTACGCCATTGGTCGACTGCTGGTGGTGTCACTCCTCTCTACATAATGTCAGGAAACCACCAGCAATTGAACAATGGTGTAAACGCCCAGGAGATGACCCCTACATCAGGTTGAATCCGGCTGGCGGTATAATAATAATAACAATAATAATAATAAATGCGATTAAGACTGTTCTTGAATTGTTGATAGAAGAAAGACTGATTTATATTACACTCCAGTGAGATTAAAACAACAGTCTAGATCACAATAATATTTTACTAATGGCCGGTTTTGACATTGTGTGTAACTTATCTTCAGAAAATAAGCACCTCTGGCGGCTGCTGCTGCTGATGATGATGATGATGATGATGATGATGATGATGATGATGATGCTGCTGCCGCCGCCGCCGCCGCCACCAGCTCCTGGGTGCTCACCCAGCAACACACCTTTTTGAAGATGACTTCTACATGAAGTCAAAACCAGTGATTAATAAAATATTACTGCAATCTAGACTGTTGTTTTAACTGAGTTGTATCACCAGATTGCTGTTACTCCTCTGGACCATGTGGTCCAAATTTACGATTCTCCAGTGAACCTAATACTGAACAATACAGGACTACTGCACAACTACAAAATTCTCTGACAATAGCTACAGAAATACGATATGTGAACGGCAACAGCAATATATTATGGTGCCGTATAAACACCTCTCTTTTTAATGATGTGCTGAGTATTCACACGAATTACTGTTTCCACTTAATGCACAATATTTCGACAACCAACTTGGTTGTCTCCTTCTGGTGCTGTGAATTGTGCCGTTATATGTACTTGATGCCTAGAATCCAACCACATTGGGTACTATTGTTGGTCTCAGGCTGCTATTCATAGCAGAGTTTGACTACCAGTGCCCAGTATGCCTTTCAATACTCTTTTGTTTTTAGAGTCCACTTTGATATTTTGTGAAACATGTATTCTCTCAGCATACTAATGAAATAATAATCCACCAGGGCTGCATTTTTCATATTTTATTTATTGGTACAACTTTCGAATGATGCCTCATTCTCAAGCAATACCTAGGTACAATTGGGCTATATATGTAATTTTTGTTTGTATTATAATTTTTTACACATGTTACAGGAGGTTAAATGTTATTTTTGAAATATGGTTTACTTTTGTTATGTCATATTTGTGCACAGCTGTAACTTCATCGATTTGTGCGTCAGAGATTTGGTTCACTACCAAATTTATATCTTTGACAAAAATAGATTTGTACCATATGTAAAATATAAAAAAGGTGCTCTCCTGGATTATTATTGCAACAGTATGCATTTCATTTCATACATTTTGTTGATGCTGCAGAACAGTATACACAAGACACATTCACTCAGTGTCTCCCAATACTGGTAGGAGGATACTGTCAATGATACTAGTCATCTACCCTGAATTACTGCCAGTTATTAAATCAATCTACTGCGGTTACATTGCGGTATATTGTCACTCATTCCACATTCCTAAGCATTTTCCCTCAATAAGGGATCTAGGATACAAATTTGCTGATGAGAGAGACAGGAACTTACTTTACAGTGATATCTCCTGCCCACGAACAAGTCTGCTCCTGTATTTCCAGACATCCTGCAAGAAAAAATAATTACATGTAGTATATTAGCAATAATATTGAGTACAGAATAATAAAATGGCTTTAACTCCAGAATTCTGGGATCTGTGGGTAAGAATAAAACAAGAAAGCCTTGTACATGTGGCACACAGCAGCTTGTGAATACTGAAAAAGTTTCATGATAATATACATACATATGTTGAGCAGCTTAAGCTGATGTATATGTATTAAAATGGCATATTTTCAAGAGTAAAATGCTAAAAATGTGCATTTTCTGTACGAGTATTGTGAAAAGTTGTACTATGATAGAAGTAAATGCAGGAACTTGTACACTTTAACCTTAAGTGAGAGACCAAAGACAGAAGTAACTGTCAGCAAAGGAAAGCAGAAGGTAACAGTCCTGTTAGGAACTCACAAAGTGTATGGTGTAAGTCTTCAGTTGCAGAGTACTTGGGACTGACTACAAGCTATCCAACATCTTTAAATACAGTGGAAGGGTCACTTGTGTGACACAGGACTCCAGGATTGTAAATGTGGATTTCACTATAATTGGCCCGGTAATAATATTAGTTAGGTAAGCAACAGCTTCAACAAGACAGCCGCCCTGACACGTTGTATGGAACCACCTTGCATTTTGTTGAGGTGTGTGGGCAACATTATCAGCCATTTCCAAACAGTCCTGTGAACAATCTTTATGCTCTTCACTAAGGATGGCAATGAAAAGTTATTTTATACTTATTTTATGCTTTTTGAACAATGGAAAATCCAGTGTGGAATGTAACAATATTACGAAAAGGAAAGAAGCCACTCACCATATGGTGGAGGTGCTGAGTCACAGATAAAAACAACAAAAAGACTGTCACAATATAAGCTTTCAGCCAAAAAGGCTTTTGTCGAAAATAAATCTCAGCTCTAGCAGCTGAAGCTACAGTGCGGCTTATATTGTGACAGTCTTTTTGTTGTGCCTATCTGCGACTCAGCATCTCCACTATATGGTGAGTGGCAACTTTTCTTTTCATAATAATTTTATACTTACTACTTTGATAACTATTAGAATTATTAGTAGAAGTAAATTAGTTAGAATGTAAGGCTTCTGGTAATCCATAGTGCATAAAAATGAAGTCAGTCTTCAGCAGCAGCAGCACAAACATCAAGATCATAGCAAACACCTGAGCAAGCGCAGAACGTATCAGTCATATAATTCTTGGTCCAAATGTGACAAAAGGCTCTTAAAAACACAGACAACTATACACAATGACTTTATCCACAATGTATAGCGATTGATCGATGACAGAATATGGAACAAAAAAGGTCTAATGAACTTATGTCCAGAAATGCTTGGTTTCCATGCTAGATACCATTTATTCAGTCATACTTTGTTACAGGGTCTGCGGTCTAATGCATGCTTTACAATGCAGCCACAGTTACAATACGCATGGTTTCTTCCTAGAGGGCGGTACCCTTCCTCATAGGTGATGCGTAAGTACCCTATTCTGTCATTGTAATTGGTAATGAGGTGTCCAATTCACTTCTCTTGCTGACTCACCATGTAGTTGATGTGATGCAGCATTCTACACAATAATTCTGTGTTCAAATCAAAAGCTTGGCAAAATGGTGCTTACTTATAGAAAGGCAAATGGCAACAGACAGTGAGCAGGAAGATTTTATCAGGAGACCTATAACCCCCGACAACAACCACAGCATTCAATGTTTACAACATTGTTTATTCTCTCTGGATTTGGTTCAACACCACTAAGTGCCCCAACATTTTTATTTCACATGTGGCGAAGAGGCACTCTTCCAGATTCAAGTGGAAGCTGAACACACTTAGTTATCAGGTGGCTTAGATGTTCTTTCACTGTCTTTGAAAAATGACAATGTCATTCACTTAGCAAAAACATGCTGTCCAGTTAAGGTTGTCCACCATACGTTTGAGTGTGGCTGGGGCATTACATAGTCCAAACAGCATAGCTTTGGCTATCAGGAATTACAAAGGCACTCTTTTCACAGTCAGCCTATCATCAACGATTTGTCAGTAGCTTGTCTACATGTGCATTTTAGTTTGCTCCTTTCAAGCATTCTATGGTGTTAGCAAAACACAGCAGTGGATACACACCTTTTTTGTGATTATGTTCAGTCATCAGAAGTCAAGAAAGATACGCTGTCCTTGTTATTCACAAGGACCATAGGGAAGGACCAAGGATGCTCTGACAGTTCAGTGATATCATCTTGCAGCATTGGATTACCCGTCATACATGCTGTACGAGTGCTGGCTAATTGGTGACTGATCCCCAGTGTTGATATGGTGTTTTATCATGGGCCACTTTGGTCTGTCTTTTAAAAGCACCCAGAAGTTGGAGCAGAATGGCTGACTCTTGCTGATGATGTTCCTCAGTCGGGCCAGATCCTACTAGCAGTTTGACAGTAGCTTCCTCCCCAGCACTGCCTGACATGGTGAGCATTGGCAGAGCCCAGTCTTTGGTGATAGCGCTAAGCTGGCCTTCCTGGACTGGTCTGGCCACCCCTATGCATGTATCTTTACGGATGAGGTGTTGTTGCTTGTGACATTAGCGACCCAAAGTTTTTTTTCACCACCTAAAATTATTAAGATTGGCACTGGCATGTAAATTTCTTTTGTGAGCCACAGTAGCTTTTGCAATTGACAAGAGCTTCACACTTTGAGCATCTCAAATGAGGAATGAAACTCATTTCATTGATGATGGCCAGATAACCAAGTCCCACCAGTAAACATTCCTGTTATGTGTACTTGTTGAAATATCTTTATCACGCTGGAGTTCTGATTTTCTGTATTTATGATGGCTTGTGATGCCTGGAATGAGTCATCTGAGAATAAGATTATGACTACATTCTGCTAAAATGATTAATTTGAAGGGCTGTCTCCTTTTATTGAGAGTTATTCTTGCAATATGTCTTCCTGTCGGCTGGACGTATCTCCGATTTGCGACTTTGTCGCAATCGCCTTCGTATCGTGGAACGAGTATTATTAGCCGACTACAGTAAGCATCTAACATTACAGGAAAGGAAGTCTCTGCATTTACTATTATCCAGACTGGTTGTGTCCCAATGGTGACATTAATGAGGTTTTCTGACATCTTGGTGATTGTATGCCACAAAGGATTTCATTTGTGGTGGCCTCGTTTCCACAGACGGTCACTTCGCTTAGTTTTCCTGAATTTGGGACCCACATGGGCAGCTGGTACCTCTGTACTGCAACAGGAATCAGCTACGACTTGTCGAGCAGTGGCCTCGTACAGGGTACGGCAATCAGCTCTGTGCTACTAATCTACTATAATTGTCTACAGCTGACTAGTGTAAATACAACCATTGTGATGGTTAACATTTAATAGCACAGTGCATAGAAATCACCGAAAACTCGCCTTCTTTCTCTGCAATAGCACAGTAAGTGTACACAGCATCCTCAACGTCAACATGCCGGTGTGTTGTTCTCTCTCCTCTTCTGCAGGACATTACACGTGGCATAGGAATCAGTTGTATGTGCACTAGTAGGATACTCAGTGGTCATCTGGTGGCTGCAGTACATGTCCGAGTTGGCCGAGTCCATTCTTGTACTTCTGCTGGTGATGGAGATCGGTACTGAAGATCGGCACATCTCTTCTTGAACATAATAATGTTGAAGGACTCTGATAACTCTCCCATGAATTTAATTTTCAATCTGGTGTTCGTTAAGAGTGTGTCTGACAATGTTCACTGTCTTCTTATCCAAGGCCCTCCCTTCCAGCTCTGTCAGTCTACCTATAGAGCTGTATGCCTTCTTGAAATTGACAAAGGTGCACTATAGCCTCTGTGCTTCTCATTGCTTGGTTACCTCAAGGGTACCTTTAAACTGAGTATCTCTTCAGCACAGGACCTTCCCAGTATGAAGCCTGCTCAGTATTCTCCTGTGCAGGGACTGCAACAGAATTTTGTATACAGTGGTCAGTAAAGATGATGTTGTTGCTGTTGTTGTTGTTGTTGTTGTTGTGATCTTCAGTCCAGAGACTGATTTGATGCAGCTCTCCATGCTACTCTATCCTGTGCAAGCTTCTTCATCTCCCAGTACCTACTACAACCTACATCCTTCTGAATCTGCTTAGTATATTCATCTCTTGGTCTCCCTCTATGATTTTTACCCTCCACGCTACCCTCCAATACTAAATTGATGATCCCTTGATGCCTCAGAACATGCCCTACCAACCGATCCCTTCTTCTAGTCAAGTTGTGCCACAAATTTCTCTCCTCCCAAATTCTATTCAACACCTCAATAGTTATGTGATCTACCCATCAAATCTTCAGTATTCTTCTGTAGCACCACATTTCGAAAGCTTCTATTCTCTTTTTGTCCAAACTATTTATCGTCCATGTTTCACTTCCACACATAGCTACACTCCAGTCGTTCAGAAACGACTTCCTGACACTTAAATCTATACTCGACGTTAACAAATTTCCCTTCTTCAGAAACGCTTTCCTTGCCATTGCCAGTCTACATTTTATATCCTCTCTACTTCGACCATCATCAGTTATTTTGCTCCCCAAATAGTAAAAGTCATTTACTACTTTAAGTGTCTCATTTCCTAATCTAATTCCTTCAGCATCACCCGATTTAATTCGACTACATTCCATTACCCTCGTTTTGCTTTTGTTGATATTAACCTTTTATGCTCCTTTCAAGACACTGTCCATTCCGTTCAGCTCCTCTTCCAGGTCCTTTGCTGTCTCTGACAGAATTACAATGTCATCGGCAAACCTCAAAGTTTTTATTTCTTCTCCATGGATTTTAATTCCTACTCCGAATTTTTTCTTTTGTTTCCTTTACTGCTTGCTCAATATACAGATTGAATAACATTGAGGATAGGCTACAACCCTGTCTCACTCCCTTCCCAACTACTGCTTCCCTTTCATGCTCCCTTCACTCTCATAACTGCCATCTGGTTTCTGTACAAATCGTAAATATCCTTTTGCTCCCTGTATTTTACCCAGGCCACCTTCAGAATATGAAAGAGAGTATTCCAGTCAACATTGTCAAAAGCTTTCTCTAAGTCTACAAATGCTAGAAACGTAGGTTTGCCTTTCCTTAATCTTTCTTCTAAGATAAGTTGTAAGGTCAGTATTGCATCACGTGTTCCAACATTTCTACGGAATCCAAACTGATCTTGCCCGAGGTCGGCTTCTACCAGTTTTTCCATTCGTCTGTAAAGAATTCGTGTTAGTATTTTGTAGCTGTGACTTATTAAACTGATAGTTCGGTAATTTTCACATCTGTCAACACCTGCTTTCTTTGGGATTGGAATTATTATATTCTTCTTGAAGTCTGTGGGTATTTCGCCTGTCTCATACATCTTGCTCACTAGATGGTAGAGTTTTGTCAGGGCTGGTTCTCCCAAGGCTGTCAGTGGCTCAAATGGAATGTTGTCTACTCTGGGGTCTTGTTTCAACTTAGGTCTTCCAGTGCTCTGTCAAACTCTTCACGCAGTATCACATCTCCCATTTCATCTTCATCTACATCCTCTTCCATTTCCATAATATTGTCCTCAAGAACATCGCCGTTGTATAGACCCTTCTATATACCCTTCCACCTTTCTGCTTTCCCTTCTTTGCTTAGAACTGGGTAACCATCTGAGCTCTTGATATTCATGCAAGTGGTTCTCTTTTCTCCAAAGGTCTCTCTAATTTTCCTGTAGGAAGTATCTATCTTACCCCTTCCTCTGTAAAGATATCAATCCCTAATTGATGACATACGTCTTATTCTCTTTCTTATGTAGAAGGTACATAACTGCGCAGTTCCGGTCTTCTGGCATCAATGCAATATGGAATAGAATGAACATGTCAGGTCTGTAATAGGGGAGGCGAGTGTTCGACTTCGTTTTATTGGGAGAATTTTGGGAAAGTGTAGCACATCCATAAATGAGACAGCACACAGAATTCTAGTGCAACCCATTCTTGAGTTCTGTTCTAGTGTTTGGGCTCCCCATCAGGTTGGATTGAAGGAGGGCATTGAAGCAATTCAGAAGTGTATTGCTAGATTCATTGGTGGTACATTATATTGCCACACTAGTATAACAGAGATGCTTTGTGAACTCAAATGGGAATCCCAGGAGAGCAAGACACAAATTTAGAGAACTTGCATTTGAGGCAAACTGCAGAATGATTCCACTGCAGCCAATATATATTTCGTGTAAGGACCAGGAAGATAAGCAATGAGAAATTAGGGCTCATACACAGGCTTTAGGCAGTTGTTTTTCCCTCTTTCTATTTGCAAGTGGAACAGGAAAGGGAATTATTAGTATTGGTACTTGTACCCTCTGTAATGCAGGCTGTACGGTGGTTTGCAGAGTATGTATGTACATGAAGATGTTGTCAGAATCCGAAATGCATTCCATTAAAAGAAGGCACACCAAGATGTGTATGCCACAGGCACTAAATCAGGTGGGGCCTTCCACCAGTCAAACTGCCATGTTTCAAGGGGCTATGTCCAATTTGGGAGAGTTCAGTGAGACTTCGGTTCAGCTTTGCCTGGCAGGAGAAACATGACAGAATATTCGGCCTCACAGTCAACAGTTTCTTATCCTTCAGTTCCAGCCACTCTTCCACTGACATGACCATCTGTCTCAACAGCTAGTGTAAAGAAATATCTAATTCCTGCCACTCCTACAAGCCTTCTTGACTGATTTATCAGCTTTACTTGTATTCTGATGTGCCCCAGTACCATGCAAAATGCCAGTTCCTTTCTAAGCTGTTGTAGCATTTTTTCAGATGGGTGCATTTGTTGGAACAGTTGAAGAACACTACAAAAGCTGGAGCAGATGACAAACTTTGTTACTTGTATTATCTCATCTGCTCCACTACATTCAGAATTCTGTAGAAATGTACATGCTATGTGCCAAAATTCCTGGTAGGTGGATTCTGAAAGCATGACCAGGTGAAGGGATTCTCCCCGTTAAAGGGATTCTCCCTGTTTTAACTAATTTGTTTACACAATCTTAAAATTGTATAGTATATCTCAAATGCTACAAACCAAGGCTCTAAAAATCACATTTGGAGTGTTTTCCTTTCTGAAGTTATATCAATTTAAAACAACACTGGGACACTTAAGAAGCTAAGGAGACTATTTACTTCTGTCTTGGCATAAAACATTAATATCTGCCACATCCAGTTCAAAATGATACCTCTTTCCATAAATTGCAGTGCAGATGGCATGTTAAGTGACTGCACTCACACGTAGCCTTTTGTTGGGCGGGATATGATATGCCTGTGGTTGAATTTCACCGATAGGAGGTGAGTGGATGGGTGGGTGTCTGGGAAAAGTCATGCACCTGTCTCGTCTCTTTGGGGATGATCTGTGAAGTGCAGAATTGGATGTAGAGGTGGTACTGGGTTGGACTGAGATGTTGGACGGGCTGGGTAGGCTTCAAAATACTACTTTGGAGGATAAGGATACAATTTTTGGTCGGATATTCCTCATCTCAGGATTTGATAAAAAGTACTTGAAGATCTGGCAAAGAATATGGCCAAGTTCCTAAAGGCGAGAGAGGTACTGTGTGATAAGGGGAGAACTGATCAGAGAGGGTTCACCTTGCAGGAGTGTTGTCTGTGGGCTCTGTTTCTAAATTTGTTTCTAAACTAGTTTTTTCTTGTATTTTTGTATAACATACCTGGTAGGTGAGTTCCACACCTCTGCGTTTTGTGATTTCAAGTACTTCCTGAGCTATGTTTTCTTGTGTTGTTCCTCGTACGTCTATGTAGTCGCAGTCCGATGCAGCATAATGGCAAGAAATTGCTTTTCGAAAACCCTGGGGAAAAAAAAGAATACACTTTACCAAAGTGTACTCAGACAAAATCACAATAACAGTAAAACAATACTAGAAAATTGCAACACCAGGGTCAAAAACTTGTGATGAAAAATATTTTCACACTTTCATCCATGCATTCATTTATTCATTATTTTCCAAACCTCATATCAAGGAGAAGTTCCTCCAGGGATGCTAAATGAATCAAAGGAAATACAATGCATAGAAACTTAACTCGTACACTGTATTAACAAAAAACTGCCACTGCATTTTTAATACTATTTAGCCTTATGCCACCATAAATTAAACATAGTAAATTAGAAGAAAAGCCATTACCCTGCATTTGGCAGACAAAACATTTAAATCTTCATAATTATTACAGTCAGAGTTAAATGAGTCAGACAATTACTCACAGACACCTGAGCTGATTTTCATTATGGTAAGTTATCACTCCTACCAGGCTGTAAGATAAAGTGGTCCACGAAATTCTGATAGCAACAATATACTTATCTTTTGAATTACAACT
Organism: Schistocerca piceifrons; assembly: GCF_021461385.2. Classification (NCBI taxonomy): domain Eukaryota; kingdom Metazoa; phylum Arthropoda; class Insecta; order Orthoptera; family Acrididae; genus Schistocerca; species Schistocerca piceifrons. Next base: position 1,111,802,219 of record NC_060138.1, read on the forward strand.
GTGTAACTGTTGAGTGTCAGAAAATCGTATAATTAATGTACAAGCAGTATCTTACTTCACACTTACACAGAAATGTAATGCAAGTCCCATAATAACTATGAAACTCAAATGATTTAATAATGACTTTTGGCACTAAAGAACTACTCACTTGCAAAGAAAATTGACAGAACAGCTCCCACGGGTGACAAAAAAATCATATCAAAGGACAATGACAAGGCACACCAATGTTCTGAAATGTTCAGTTCACTGAAAGTGTGTTCCCAATACACTTGTAGTGTAGATATAGGTAGGAATACTCCAGATGGAATGAAGGAGATTGTAAATATCAAATATCTACGCTTTATTAACATACAAAATGCCTGTGTACATGACACAAGCCAAAAGCCAACTGAGTCAGAGACTGCTGCTACAATGTAACTGCAGTATTGCCTAAGGAATCTCCTCACTGGAACACCTGACTGCTGCCAGGCTGGCACACATGTGCACAACTGATCAGATTGTCTACCAAAATGCCACTAAAGTTCTTCTTAATAGAGGCACATTTGCTGGAAAATGGGACTAATGTAGCGTAAGTATATATTACGACAACAAAAACAGTCCATTTTTGACAAAATAAATTAATTACATAGATAAAAGATCTACTCACCAAGTGGTGGTAGAACACTCAAATAACAGGTTTTAACTAAGAAAGCTTCTTCTGGCAGAAGGGGTTAAGGGGAAGGAAGAGGGGTGAAGGAAAAGGACTGGAGAGGTTTAGGAAAAGCAGTAGATTTTGGGAAAGTCACACAGAACTGCTGGTCAGGGGAGACTTACCAGATGGGATGAGAAGGAAGTATATATATTAGGTACATTACAGGTTTATTCATAACAAATTATAAAATAATTATAAAAATTGTTCACTAGTTATTGTCTGAGAGTGATTTGATACAAGTTTGTAATCTTAACCATTTTATTTAAATTTTCAACACTACCTTAGGGCACAGTGACATTCACTAGCTCAATGATTAATAACGCTAATGTTCATTGGAACTTTTACTGCATCACAGAAAAGGCTTTTTAATAGCTGCTCCTTCCTAGAAATGAAACAGCTGACTTGTTGTCTATCTCTGGAGGTTCTCACAGAGACACTTAAAAGCACAAAATTTGAATGAATTAGTCAATGAACAGACATATATTAGTTCATTTTAACAGATGAGTTACAGTTTAAATATGAAATAGAATAATTTATTGTGTTCTTAAAAATCTACATTTCCATAGCAACTTTTGGCTACAATTTGAAATAAGTAACTTTGTGTATCATGTAGTGGAATCAAAGTCATATTCACAAACAGAAAGCAGAAATATTCAGATAGGTACTTCAAGTGCTTTACTAACCTGTGTAACATTAATACCAGATCCGTGAATCAACAATGGATGGAAAAATACCGTATCACCTTTTTCCATCTCAACAAAAATCTTTGGGTGGTTATCGTACCCCTTGATTCCATGAAAAGCTTTGTTGACACCATTCTGAAAGGCAAAAGGCAATATAACTTTTTTTAAATCATTAATTTACTGCAAGTACTAAATCTCCATTTTAGAATTTCAAACTGGAAAGTAAAAAGGATGAAATGAAGAACATCTCTAAGTGAGCAAAATCTAACTTTACTGCAACATGATCACTGTAGAATGAAAATATTTCAGTGACAGTATGAGGTCTTTGTTACTTGACTAGCTTAGTGCCTGTTGCTTCACTTGTGTAAACTGTACGGTGTGCAGAGGTTTTTTTTTTTTTATTATTTAATCAAATTTTTATGTTATTCACAAACTGCAACACCTTCGAAGCTTTTCATGCTAATTAAGGACATATAAGCATTGTCTTTCCTGAATGTAGAAGGAGTCCAAAGTTTTTGTTAATTATTGCTTTTCTGTTTTTGTGGAGATATTTCCATATAGAAACTTTCATCCCTTAACAAATATTTTTTTTATATCTGAATGAGAAGTGAAACACCAATTTCCTTAAATTTAGCTTTAAAATTTTTTTAATGTATTGAAATATTTTCTTTAAAATTTTTATCCCTTACTGCATATCCTTAGGGACTGAATTTTCAGGAACACTGAAACACACATAATTTTTTTATTTTTTTTATTTTTTTGCTGAGAAGTCAAATACCAGTTGTCATAGATGTTACCTTAAAAATCCTTTAGTAATTCTTTAGTAATTGTGTATTTTCAAACAAACTTTCAGCCAGTACTTTACCCCCTTAGTGGTTGAACATGTATTTTTTATTTTTTGGCTGAGAAACCAAATACCAGTTTTCATAGTTCTAGCTTCAAAATTCCTTTAATGGTGACATACTTTCAAAAAGTCTCCCATGCCCTATTTCACAATTTCGGACAATCCCTTCTTAAATAATGCCTCCAGTATAAGATACAAATCCTCTCCAAATTTCAAGTTTCTACGCTTAGAAATTTGGGCTGAGTGGCAATGAGTCAGTGAATCATTCTGACTCTTTCACCCCCTTCGGGGTTGATTTTCCAAAATCAGTGACACGTGCATTTTTTCATCTCAAACCATGAACCTAATTTTCAAAGATTTAGCTTTGAAAATGCTTTTGCAAAGAAATATTTTCATAAAATGTTCCACCCCCTATTTCATCCACTTATGAGCTGAATTTTCAAAAAGAGTAATGTATATGTTTTATTTCTAACAGAGAACCAAACAAACTTTCATAGATTTAGCTTCAAAACTGCTTGCACAAGGAAATATTTCCATAAAAACTTTCATCCTCCATTTCACTCCCATATGGGTTGAATTTCCAAAAACAGTGGAACACGTATTTCTTTATTTTTAACTGAGATGTCAAATTTAAATTTTCATAGATTTAGCTTTAAAAATGCTTTCAGAATACAATATTTTCATAAAAAATCTCGTCGCCTATTTTACCTCCTTGGGTTCAACTTCCAAAAACATTGAAACAATTTATTTTTTTATTTGTAACTGAGAAGTCAAATATAGTTTCAAAAAACATTTTCACCCACTATTTCGCCCCATACGGTTAAATATCCAAAACTGCTGAAAGACATATTTCTTTATTTCTGACCAAGAAACCAAATACAAATTTTCATAGATCTAGCTTCAAAGTTCACCTAATAGTGACATTTTTCAAGAAAACACTTCATCCCCTATTTCACCCCCTTAGGGTTGGATTTACAAAAAATAGCTTTCTAAACAATGCCTACAGTATAAAATCCACACTTTCTCCAAATTTCAAGTCTCTATCCTTAGTGTTTGGGCTGGGCAATGTTGAATCAGTCAGGACACTGCCTTTTGTGTATTGAGATAATGAAAGCTTTAGCAGTAACCGGTCATGACTGGATGATTGGATCAAGACTACGGTTTTAAACAACATTTAAAATATAGAAATAAAAATGGAATAAATATAAAAAATAGAAATTAGTATTATACAGGGTGTTACAAAAAGGTACGGCCAAACTTTCAGGAAACATTCCTCACACACAAAGAAAGAAAATATGTTATGTGGACATGTATCTGGAAACGCTTACTTTCCATGTTAGAGCTCATTTTATTACTTCTCTTCAAATCACATTAATCATGGAATGGAAACACACAGCAACAGAACGTACCAGCGTGACTTCAAACACTTTGTTACAGGAAATGTTCAAAAGTTTTTATATCTTCTCCAGGGATTTTAATTCCTACTCCAAATTTATTCCTTTGTTTCCTTCACTGCTTGCTCAATATACAGATTGAATAACATCGGGGATAGGCTACAACCCTGTCTCACTCCCTTCCCAACCACTGCTTCCCTTTCATGTCACTCGACTCTTATAACTGCCATCTGGTTTCTGTACAAATTGCCTTTCGCTCCTTGTGTTTGACCCCTGCCACCTTCAGAATTTGAAGGAGAGTATTCCACTCAACACTGTCAAAAGCCTTCTCTAAGTCTACCAATGCTAGAAACGTAGATATGCCTTTCCTTAATGTATCTTCTAACTTGAGTCATAGGATCAGTATTGCCTCATGTGTTCCAACACTTCTACGGAATCCAACTGATCCTTCCTGAGGTAGGCTTCTACCAGTTTCTCCATTCGTCTGTAAAGAATTTGTATTAGTATTTTGCAGTTGTGACTTATTAAACTAATAGTTCAGTAATTTTACAGCTGTCAACACTTGCTTTCTTTGGAATTGGATTTTTACATTCTCCTTCAATTCTGAGGGTATTTCGCCTGTCTCTTACATTTTGCTCACCAGATGGTAGAGTTTTGTCATGGCTGGCTCTCCCAAGGCTATCAGTAGCTCTAATGGAATGTTGTCTATTCCCAGGGCCTTTTTTTGACTTAGGTCTGTCAGTGCTCTGTCAAATCCTTCATGCACTATGACATCTCCCATTTCATCTTCAAGGTAACCAATGAGAATTGTTCAATCTTATAATCTTGGTTGTCTCAAATACTTGGCTGTTTCTTCCAAAAAGTCATGACTTCTGGGGTTGTGGTTATGTTGTTGAACTGTCTTGGAATCTAATATCACAACATAAATTATTGCAAGTGAAACAAGCAGCTATGGAATTTATAATTTTTTTTGCCACAAATATATGACTGTTTTTTCTAAATGTCATAAATTCTGAGGTTTCTAACAACCCTACCACAACAAAGGTCAGAATTTTAATAATGATTGTGGTGTTGCTCATGCTGTTAAATACTGCATTATCGGGCAACAACAGTCATATTATGTGGCAGGTGTCATTAGAGCACAGTTAATAGTCATTTCATGTAATAATGAAAAAACTAGGCACTCATCTTTTTGTGTTTCCCACGCTGGTCTCATCGTAAAATCATGGCTCAAGCGTTGAAAATCTAGGTGGTTATGATTCCAAGCTCAGATGCAAAGAGGCCTAGGTTTTATTCTGCTATATTCAAAGGTTTTGTAGATGCGCTTCTCAAACCATTTTTGGAGATTAAACCTTTCAAAGTTAGCACAACAGTGACGTAAAAAAAAACAATCAGCACTCCGAATTTAAGTTACACTCCCTTTTAATTGCTTTTATTGCAATATCACGTGACACACAAACATCACTTCACAATACAAAACATACTTGAAAACATCTTTCTCACATTTTATAAGCCAACTACAATATGTGTCTTTCCAACAAGATGCCCAAGACTTGACCTTCTCAAGGTCCGACTCTCTAACAAGTTAACAACTAACTAACTAATAATCGCTTATGCACCCAAAAATCAGAGTTACAAGTATGTCAAAGATCATAGTGACAAAAGAAAGAATACACATAAGAATAATATCATACCAATATAAACATATCAATGTATCAAAAGTGAAATCAAATTTGAATGTTGTCTCAGAAATGTGTTAAGTAGTTAACAGAAATACGGTAGAATATTACTGGTATCGAGAGGTTCAGATGACGTGCCGTAATGGTTACATAATTCAAGTACCATTACATGTTGTAGTTACGTTTGACATCTAATAGCCCAGCTTAATTTGCTGCGAATTAAACAAAACACAAGCTAACTTCATTTACAAATTATAGGACAAACGAGCAATGCGACTGCCAACCCACATCCAAAACTTTATTTGTCATTTTTACTTTCCATCATTCGTCACACAAACTGTTACCAGTAGCAGCACGCAACACAAAAGCAGCGGTATGTTGTAAGTTCACTTTTACCTGACATGCACAATGGGAAGAGAAATTACATCTGCCTTTGCATTTTTCAAACAATGGAAAATCCAGGATGGAATGTAACAAATGAAAATAATCAACCTTTGGCAATATAAAGTAATTGCACAGATAAAAAAAATCTACTCACCAAGTAGCGGCAGGAGAAAATACAGACACAAAAGGTTAAGTTTAACTTATGCAAGCTTTTGGAGCCAGTGGCTCCTTTTTCTGGCAGAAGAATTGAAGGGGAAGGAAGAGAGGTGAAGGAAAAGGTCTGGACAGGTTTAGGAAAAGGGGTACGGTTTGGAGAAGTTACCCAGAACCCCAGGTCAGGGGAGACTTACCGTCCAGTAACGACACAACTGAATTAATATAGACAAAGAAATCATCCCTATCATTTTCAGAGATGTCACCCTCCCTACATTTGTCTCAAAGGATTTAGTGGAAAAACAGAAAATCATAGTAGGAGTCTAAGGTTTCATGACTGTGGCACCCGACTCAATTCTTTCTGCCCCCTACACTTTTATTTCATTATACATGAAGTTGTTGAAACTAGTTTTCAAGTTGTAGGAGCTATTGGTAAAAAGTCAGAATTTTATAAGCAGGCTGGTTAAAAACTTATCAGCCTAATTTTTTGTGTGTATTGATAATGCAAACAGCTGCGTGTGCGCATGTACTTTGCAACAGAGAAAAATTTCAGATCGCAGAATTGCCTACTGGCAATTCTGAATAATGTAGTGTACCCTACTAGAAATGTTATAGTTGCAAAACTTAGTCAGTTCTGCTAGTTTGACACTAGCATGAATATTTATAGAGTTATACTAGTTTCAGACCAATGTCACATACCAGTACTGCAGTTTTCTTGTCACGTGATACTTCGTTGACCTAATAGCAGTGATCTTGTGTGGTTATAAAAAAACTTCTTTTGAAATAATGAAGTTTGTACTGCACAATGACCACAACCAGTATTTTTATTAGCGAAGTAGTTAGTCAATTAGGGTACCTGTATATCACCTATTTCCATTTTTTGAACAAACTGGACACAAAATAAATTACACATCACAACAGACATTTAACATTTTACATCTCAGTTACTAAACGCTTGTAAAAGTGAAAATGTATACTAACTATGGCCTATTAGAGTAAAATTTCAGTGTTAATGCTGGTACAAAGTCACACTATCATTCAGGGCAACTTTAGATTGGTCTTAAAAAACAAAGAAGTTTTCCTATATCTAATGCTCTTGGCAAATTTACATCATGCCAGAAGTACATCAGATGCTAATAAGAAGTAAAAACAAACGGTGTTAATACAGTAGTGCAGGTTTACTTTGAAATTTCAGGATATTGGTATCGACCTGGCACTGTTCCAGTTAAATCACTGTTGCCAGAAGCTCCTTTCATAGACAACATAATTAAAGAATACTCACAAGCCTACGAAATTGTAGGAAATTAGGAAGTGAACTGAAATATTAGCCATAAATCAGAGATGTTATAAGACTACTACTATTAGTTTAAAATATGCAAATAGGTGGGGCAGCACCCATTTGAAACAAAAGCGGTATTTTGTACAAAGATACCCTGACTGGTAAAAAGTTGCCCTGACTGACTGTCATTAGTTAATTAGTTTCATGTTCCATGGATCAATTGCACAATTAACTGTGATGATGTGGAATGAGTGATTTTATGTACACACTACAAACTAACTTTTAGCTATTGCTACATGCTGAACATTTATTGAAGGGTTTGCAATAGTAATTCCTATGGAATAGGAGGAGTTGTCAAGGAGGAACTTTCTAAGTTTGTTTTCAAATTTTACTTTGCTGTCAATCATACATGTTATATCACTGGGTAAGAGAGAAAAAAATTTTAGTTGCAGCACTGTGCAACCCTCTTTGTGCTAAAGACAACCTTAATGTGGAATAATGAAATTTTTCCTTCTGGTATTATAATTACGTACTGCAGTGGATTATTTACAACAAACTTCACGGGGGACTGAAACAGTAGTCAGAATGCCCAACACCTTAAACAGATGTCTACAGCATGACTGTGGGTGTGCACTACATATTACCCTTATAACACTTTTTTGAGAAACCATGTCTTTCTTAAAGATGCATCACCCCAGAAAATTATTCCATATGACACTACTATTGCCCCCCCCCCCCCCCACCCCAGATTTGGAATGATTCTAAGTGCAAATTTGGTTGCACTAAGTTGTTTTAGGAGTAATGGCATTTACCTCCAGATCAGGATAGTCATGCTGCAGGAGTTTGCCCTTGTGAGTTCCGGGGAGCACGTACAAACAGCCGTTCCTGGTAGTCACCCTCTCCATGGCTGTCCACGCTGCCACTATGCGATCAGCTGGCCTAAAGGGAAAGTAATGGAGGTCCTGTAACAGAAAACTGAAGTTCACAGAAGAGACAGGACAAAGCAGTGAATTAGTAAACTGTAATTGTGGAAGTAAGACGTGTCAATTACAAGTCACTTTATTATTACAAGATTTGGATGAGAGAGACAGAGATGAGGCTGGAGACAGAAATGAAATGAGAAATAAAGGAAATGGAAGGTGGACGAGGAGTGTGGATGGGGATGAACTGGGGTGAAGGGGGAACAAGAAAACTTTGAAACATTTTACTCACCTGATGTGCAGGGTGTACAGAGGTAGCCTTCCCTGAGTCTGGAGGTTTATTTATAAGCATTGTATGCATTGCCTTTATGTTGGGTCCAGTAAAGCACTCAACGTAGTCAAGCAGCTGCAATAAATGTTACAGTAATATTATAATAATTTTAAGAATTTTAATGGAGATGTTACTTATGTAGACTAATAAAAGTGCCACTTTAAATTTTTTTTTTTTTTTTTTTTTTTTTTGGCTGCGTTATTTATCCTGGAAAGGCAATGAACATTAAGTCCTCTCTTACATCTAATGACAATGACTGTGGGCATAACATGGGTTCATGAGTAATGAAGAAAGTGGTGAAGCTGACAAATGAAATTAGAAAGAAATGCAATTCCAAGAAGATTTGAGAATTTGCTTCACCATTTGACAGGGAGAAATGGTCATATATATTAATTTTTTTATTGAAGAGTGTTGATGCTGACAAAAGTAAGTGATTCAGTAGTTTCTTAAATGCAACAGGACATTGAATTCCACAGACAGTGCAGGGTAACCTGTTCCAGAGGTAGACAGCAGCAGTGGGGAAGGAATTTTTGTATGTTTTTATTTTACAGATAGATACAGTTGGATATTGGATAAGAGAGGCCTTATGTTGTAATTATGATGATTTGCTAGGAACTTAATCTGTTATGGAAGGTACTGTGGTGCACACACACTGAGGACTTGAAGAGGTAGACACAGCATATGGCTGTCAAGTAAGTTTTCTAACCACATCATCCTAACTTGGTGTATGGAGCATCGATATGGTCATACAGACAGATGTTGCAGATATAAGCCCACACGGGTCCACGTTTTCACTTTTAGTCCTAACTGCCTAGGGATTTTATTGCTCAACGCAATAGCACAGGCTCCACCAAATTAATGATTGCACAAATTTATGTTAAACATCCTTTGGAATGTAGAGGTAATGTTAATGATTTCACTCATTTTATGTAGCAGAAACCAGTAATAAACAAATACTCTAACTAAGAAGTAGTCAACAAAAGCAACAGAAAATAATACTAAAGCATCAAAGGTAGAGAAAATTAAAATACTTTACAAAAGAATAATGTAGAATCACAAGCAACATCAACAGCTATGTTGCCTGTCTTTAACAAAGTATGTTAATGTTTTCAACTGTCATTTTTTAAATACCTTTTCATGTGACTGACTAAAATGTAAAAAAATCAACACACTGTCAGAGCACAGCATGTGTAACACATGGTGCTGTGGTTACTTCTGACAATGCTAACACACTCAGTCCCAAAACTTAATAAGCTCTCCCCCATTGTTCCTACATGTTACCTGTAAAACCTTTCTTAGAGCAAAAGCTACGTGTCGTATATCCACCATTTTGATATAAGGCCAATGATTAATCATAACTAGAACAGCCATTGAAGAACGTTATTATAAGTAAAGGAAACTTTTGTTTTGGATTTGTACATCAGCATTGGACACACACTGTGTATAATGAGCTCCTGAAAAGGACTGCAAACAGCATAGTTGGCACATCACTTTGCACAAAGTAATGCGGGTAAACTAGAAGATGCATAGGGTGGGCACATTTCTCACATTATGAAGATCCATTACACACCATAGTTGGTGTATACAGTGATAACATTATAAACAGTTAAAATATCTGAGATGTATGGTCTTATTATAAGGTAGATGAAACCTGCTGTGTTTTGCTTTAGCAATGCTGGAGAGTTGAAAATTCAGTATCAGTGCAACTGTCATTTTCCAATTAACTGTACACTCTCTTCAAAATCTTTTTAACTTCCCTTTCCCACACTTATTTTAGCTCCTTTACATCTATATTCATCAAATCTCTGCATGAGACACCATCCCTGATGGAATTAAGGGTGCTGTGCAATTTTACTAAGTCACTACAAACTCTAGACTTCTGGGTCTGTTTGACTAGCCTCAGTGTAGCCATTTCAACCAAAGAAGTGCAAATCCTTCAAGTATTTAACAGATTTCAGCATAAGCATACCTACTATATGTAGATAGTGTTTTTGAATACAAAATATTGTCAACTTTTTCTAAATTCCTTCGCCTTAAAAAATTATTATAAGTAAAACATTCTGTGACACACAAAGTATCCTTTTACAGAAATGTATCGTTCTTTGAGCTGACATAGTAGTTGTCCTATCCAAAGCCCCACTTGTTGACATCAGTGCCAAGCCTGCTAGAAGAATTTTTTATCGAAGAAACAGAAACCACAGTATCCTGTAAGTAGGTACGAAAACCAAGGTCAAAACGAGGGCCCATGCATTATCCAGAAAATCCTAGTATACTTGGCGTGTGGCAGGTTCCACTAATGAGTATTCTATCTCAACAGCTACGCACACAATAGGTACATTCTCCACCTTCAGGAGTTTTGAAGTTTGCACCATCCTCGCATCCGCAACACTGTGTGATAATTTCTAAAGCACACCCAGTGCTTACTTTATCGATTCCATTGCAAGAGCAACTTTCAGTAAACAACTGGAAGAAATGAGGACAGATCTGTCATTTTATCAGGTCGCATTTCAATAAATGCATCCTCGGTTTTTATGTTGGATCATCAGTTAAGTAAACCACGTAACCATTTAGACAGCTACCATACCTTCCACACTAAAAATACCTCTTATACAGGCTTTCCATCTGTGGATGGCATATCTGCAGTGATGAGAACTCCCTTGCTTAGTATGCTGAAGGTCTCCCAAGTGTCTTCCCAGACAAGCACTACTCCCCCCCCCCCCCCCCCCCCCCCAATCTACTCCGCAAAATTATTTTCTGTGCTATATCCTCACACACATCAATCCATCCACCACCTCCAACCCAAGAATCAGTTACCAAATAGTGCTCCCCTCATCTCCCATCACCCTCGAGTGGAACAACTGAACCAAATCCTTTGCCAGTCTCAGTCCATCCCTATGCCACTCTCACTCCCAACCCCTTGCCACAGTGATTCATATCCGAGTGAAAGATCAAAATACAAGACCCACCCAGTCCACACACCCAGCACTTCTGCCATGTCACATACCAACTCTGCTGCACACATTGCATAGCTTTTTATGGCAATATGACTACCAACAAGCTGTCCACCACGATGACTGACCACCACCAAACTGTTGCCAAGAACAAAGTTGACCACCCAGTGGCCCAACATGCACCTGGGCACATTCTCTATTTCAGTGGCTCCTTCATCACCTGAGCCCTTCCCTCCATTACCAGCTTTTCTGAACTACACAGATGGGAATAACCCATGCAACACACTCTTCATGCACCCAATCATCCCAGCCTCAATCTCCGAGAACTCACTGTCCCAACGTCTTCCACCCAACAGTTCCCCTTCCCTTCATCCTGTCATCCCCTCCCAATTCATGTCCCCACGTCACCTTCACCTTCAGCATAAACCACTCTCCACCAACTCTTAGGGTCAAGCATCAGAGATCTAGCCTGTCTATCACGCCTCCCTCCCTCCCGCTTTCCTAGACAGCAAACTGGATCCCTCCTTCAGAGCTGCCAGCCACCTTCTTCCTTCTTCCTACCCCACACCTCACCCTCTCCCTCTACCCACCTCACCCAACACAAAAACTGCTCCACCATAATGTGCAATCCTTGCACTGTGCACCCAGCCAGATATGTAGGGGCACAAGTTTGTTTCTTTTTCCTTTTTTCCTTTGTGTGGGCGTGTTCTTTTTAAATTACAGACTCTTTTGACAATTTGGTAGGTTAAATTTTGCTTACTTTTATCTATAGTGCTTTTTATGCAGGAGTGAGCGTGTTAAGTTGGTAAAATATAACGTAAAATATCCTCTTTCAGTGAGAAAATCTTTACATCTGCAAACAGTTCATAGAATGACTTTCAGACTATTCCTTTGCCAGTCCATTCTCAAACAGCATTTGCGAAGAACACTGAACTATTTCTGTGCAAGCTCTAAATTTTATCACAAGGGTCATTTCTCCTTATGTATGGGAAGCCAACACAATATTTATTCACTCTGAGAAGAAAGTTGGTGATTGAAATGTTCTGAACATATTTTGCCACAGTTAAAAACATTGTTTTAATGTGTCCTACCACACCTTGTTAATCATATCTTTGAGACTCCCACCTCATCTCTTCAGTACAGTACAAAACTAGCCACCCTTCATTGACATTTTTAATATCCTCTATCAGTCATATGGGTTAAGGATCCTACACTGCACAGCAATATTCCACAAGAAGACAAATACGCAAAATATAAATACAGGCAGTATCTTTAGTATGTTTGCTGCAGCTTCCAGGCCTCACATGCAAAATGTTGTAATCGGATCTTGTTAGAAACTCTGAAATTTTTATAGAAATGACTTTTGGTCATTATGTTTACTCCCTTAATTGCCTTAAAGTAATTATTTTATTTCTATTCCTGTGACACATCATCTTAACTACAGAATTAACTTTTACAACTGCCCTCATTTTTTTTTCTTCCTACAATTTGTTTTCCATCAGGAATCTCTGGGCATGTGAATTTAATTCTTTTTATTTATCTATCATAATATTTAAACATCTGAAACTGCTGTTTTATCAGTTAAAAAACAATGGATGATGTAACCTACTTATATCGACTATACAATGTAATCAAAAATCCACTTTTTGTTACAAGATGTACATATATATTTTTTTTAATGGTAATCGCCATACAAACATTTAAAATGTAAATCGTTATTGCACAATGGACAAAGTACCACAGACAAAGATTTAAATGAAAGAAAGGATTATACATAAAATGAAATCCCAGCAAACTGAGAAATGGGAATAATGAATGCAATAACATGGACAAATATACAGAATGATAAAAGGGAAGATATTTGTTCCAGTACTATACTATGAGCACATGTAATCAAACAGTGTGCAATACATGTGCCTCCACAGCTGGTACAGAGCGGTCACCTCACAACGTGGACAGACGGCGCAACAAGCACTGTGCCGTGTGCACAACAGCCCAACATAAGTCCGTTGCACCACAGGCCATCGGCCTTGTATGCGCACCTAAGGGACTGTATATTGACGTGTTCTGTAGTTAGAAGACTTTGAGATTATGTGGAATCAGAATAAAACTTGGCTGGCATTCTGATAAACTGTCTGCTCTCACCGACCAGCAGCAGACTCTCTCTATGGCACTAAACAAATCGGCAGCCTCAATGATGAAACCCTCACTGTTTCCTCTGTATGACAATTCTGTGGAAGATTATGATGCATATCAAAAATGCCTTCGGCAACATTTTCAAGCAATTGGAGTGCATAAGCTTTATTTCTGTCATGGAATTCTCCTCGTATTTATCACCTTTTGTGTCAGCTAGCTAGATGTTTTTAAGGAACCTGCCAGTCTCTCTTTTGAAGAAATGTGTCAAGTGCTCTCTACTTACCATTGTAAATGGACTCAGAGTAACGATGCTCGCTTCGAGTACTACCATTGCCAAAATTGCAAGGATAAATCCCATCTACCTAGTTCAGAGAACCAGTTGGTAGAGGAAAGGATGCAGATGGTCCCGGTCCTGAAGCAACCATTGAAATTGAGAACTTTATGCTTAGCTGCCCAAGTCCCTCTGGGTTGTCAACTTGTTCTTGGCAACAGTCTGGTGATGGCCGTTGATCCTAGTGGACAGCTAGTTGGTAGTCATACCAACATAAAAAGCTGTACAGGTTCTGCAGCAGAGTTGGTATCACATGGCTGCCTTCACAGGTGGCTCAGCCTATGATGGGGTAGGATGAGCCTGTGACAGGGCTGGAGTACGAAGTGCTGGGTGTGTGGATTCGGCAGGTCTTGCACTTGGATCTTCAACAGGGACATGACCCCTGTGGTAAGGGTTTGGGAATGGGAGAGGCATAGGGGTGGACTAGGACACTGTATAAGTTGAATGGGGGATGGAACACCATTTTAGGAGGAGAGGAAAGGATCTTGGGTAGGATGTCACTGATTTCAGGAATTCTGTGGAGCATGTAGAAGATGGGCATGCAGTGTGATTTTGGAGTGAGGAGGGAGATGGACTTGAGGAAAGGTCCTGGGAAGACCTTTTTGATTTCAGTCCAGACTGGATGTTATGATGGTCTTCCAAAACGGGATCATTATGGCAGACCTTGTAACTGGAGGGGTCAGACAGTTGGCAGAGGCTTTCTGCCAGGAAGTCACTGCAACTCATCATGACAGTGGTGGAACCTTTGTCTGTGGGGAGGATGATTAGGTCAGGACCTGCTTTCAGGTTCTGTATTGATGTCCTTTTTTCTGATGTAATGTTAGTGTTGTTATGAAGCGACCTGGGGACAGATAGTGTGGCCAAGTTGGTGAGTACAGAATTCCTGGAAGGTGACAAAGTCACAATTGGATGGTGGTATGAACTGGGAAATACATGGTTCAATGTTAGGATTAGGTTGGCTTTGGTTGGAGGGACTGGTTGCAAAGAACTGTTTCCACTGCAAGGATCAGGGGAAGGAGAGGAGACAAGTTCTGCCACAGAGATCTCATAAGTTCAACATAACTTCCAATCCCTAAGGAAATCCATAGGCTCTTCCTAAAACCTATCGCAGTAAGTCCACCTCCATCCTCACAACCTCATCCCAATGACCCCCCCCCCTCCACACACACACACACACACACACACACACACACACACACACACACACACACACAAAATTCTGGATGCCACACTGCAGCTAGCTATTGTTCTCCCACTTCAAGAATGTCCGCTCTTGTTGACTAACACATCCAACCAATAGCACAAAAGCTAGCCTAACACACCAAAGATACACTACTGGCCATTAAAATTGCTACACCAAGAAGAAATGCAGATGATAAACAGGTATTCATTGGACAAATATATTATACTAAAACTGACATGTGATTACATTTTCATGCAATTTAGGTGCATAGATCCTGAGAAATCAGTACCCAGAACAACCACCTCTGGCCGTAATAACGGCCTTGATATGCCTGGGCATTGAGTCAAACAGAGCTTGGATGGTGCGTACAGGTACAGCTGCCCATGCAGCTTCAACACAATACCACAGTTCATCAAGAGTAGTGACTGGCATATTGTGACGAGCCAGTTGCTCGGTCACCACTGACCAGACGTTTTCATTGGTGAGAGATCTGGAGAATGTGCTGGCCAGGGCAGCAGTCGAACATTTCCTGTATCCAGAAAGGTCTGTACAGGACCTGCAACATGCAGTCGTGCATTATCCTGCTGAAATGTAGGGTTTCACAGGGATCGAATGAAGGGTAGGGCCACGGGTCGTAACACATCTGAAATGTAACGTCCACTGTTCAAAGTGCCGTCAATGCGATCAAGAAGTGACCGAGACGTGTAACCAATGGCACCCCATACCATCACAGCGGGTGATACGCCAGTATGGCAATGACAAACACATGCTTCCAATGTGCGTTCACCGCAATGTCACCAAACACCGATACGACCATCATGATGCTGTATACAGAACCTGGATTCATCCGAAAAAATAACGTTTTGCCATTCATGCACCCTGGTTCGTCGTTGAGTACATCATCGCAGGCACTCCTGTCTGTGACGCAGCGTCAAGGGTAACCGCAGCCACAGTCTCCGAGCTGATAGTCCATGCTGCTGCAAACGTCGTCGAACCATTTGTGCAGATGGTTGTTGTCTTGCAAACGTCCCCATCTGTTGACTCAGGGATTGAGACGTGGCTGCATGATCCGTTACAGCCATGCGGATAAGATGCCTGTCATCTCGACTGCTAGTGAAACGAGGCCATTGGGATCCAGCACAGCGTTCCGTATTACCCTCCTGAACTCACCGATTCCACATTCTGCTAACAGTAATTGGATCTCGATCAATGTGAGCAGCAATGTCGCGATACGATAAAGCACACTCACGATAGGCTACAATCCGACCTTTATCAAGTCGAAAACGTGATGGTATGCATTTCTCCTCCTTACACAAGGCATCACAACAACGTTTCCCCAGGCAACGCTGGTCAACTGCTGTTTGTGTATGAGAAATCGGTTGGAAACTTTCCTCATGTCAGCATGTTGCAGGTGTCGCCACGGGCGCCAACTTTGTGTGAATGCTCTGAAAAGCTAATCATTTGCGTATCACAGCATCTTCTTCCTGTCCGTTAAATTTCGCGTCTGTAGCACGTCATCTTCATAGTGTAGTAATTTCAATGGCCAGTAGTGAAATAACCACTTCCTTCACCAACTCTACACCATCCCCTCCATTTTACCTGCTGGATCCACACCCGTCACTGTTGATGCCACCTCCTTACATGCCAACATCTCTCATGCCATTGGGCTTGCTGCTATTGAACTCTATCTCTTCCAGTCACCTTCAGACTCTAAATTCACTACCTCATTCCTCATACACCTTACCAACTATACCCTACCACACAACTAATTTCCTTTGAAGGGCAGGTACACAAACAAATCTGTGGCACAGCCCCATGGGCACCCACATGGCACCCTTCTATGTCAGCCTGTTTATGGGCCATCTAGAGGAAACCTTCCCTGCCTCCCACAACTCCCTACACCTAGTCTGGTTCAGGTTCACTGATGATATCTTCATTATCTGGAGTCAAGAGCCAAGACATCCTCACCTCATTCCTTCACAACCTCAACGTCTCTCCCATCTGTTTCAGCCAGGCCTCTTCAACTCAATGTGGTACCTTCCTGGACGTTGACCTCCACCTCTCTGACAGTTCCATCCGTAACTTTGTCCACATTAAATCTACTAATCAACAGTACCTGTACTTCAACATCTGCTGTCCCTTCCACACCAAAAAATCCCTCCCACACCCTGGCTACCTGTGCACCATGAATCTGCAGTGATGAAAACTAATTTTCTCAGTATGCTGAAGGTCTCACAATGGCCACCACAGACAGACACTACCCCCAAATCTAGTCCACAAACAGACTTCCCATGCCACATCCTCATATGCCCCCAATCCTCCCACTACCCCCCAAGAATCAAATACAAAGTAGGCCCCTCTTGTGATCCAAAATCACCCTGGACTGCAACAAAAGAACCATACATTTTGATAGGTCTTTGATTATCTATCATTGTGCCCTGAAATGAGAGACATTATCCAGCATCCTCCCCCCCCCCCTCCTCCCCCCCCCCCCAAGTGGTTTTCCACTGCCCATCCAATGTTCACAACATCTTAGTTCATCCCTATACTACTCTCACTCCCAACCCGTTGCTACAGTAATCACATCCCTTCATCCCTTTGGAAGACCAAGATGAAAGACCTGCCCAATCCATGCACTCAGCACTTCCGCCATGTCATATACCATCCGATGCAAACATTGCACAGTTTTTTATGTCAGTATGATCAGCTGATGACAAGGATGAATGACCATAATCAAACTGTTGCCAAGGACCAAGTTGACCACCCAGTAGTACAGGGTGATTCAAAAAGAATACCACAACTTTAAAAATGTGTATTTAATGAAAGAAACATAATATAACCTTCTGTTATACATCATTACAAAGAGTATTTAAAAAGGTTTTTTTTTTTCACTCAAAAACAAGTTCAGAGATGTTCAATATGGCCCCCTCCAGACACACGAGCAATATCAACCCGATACTCCAACTCGTTCCACACTCTCTGTAGCATATCAGGCGTAACAACAGTTTGGATAGCTGCTGTTATTTCTCGTTTCAAATCATCAATGGTGGCTGGGAGAGGTGGCCGAAACACCATATCCTTAACATACCCCCATAAAAAAAATCGAAGGGGTAAGATCAGGGCTTCTTGGAGGCCAGTGATGAAGTGCTCTGTCATGGGCTGCCTCGGGTAGTTTGGTTTTCAGCCTAGTCAACAGCGCCTCAAGCGAACAAATGTACAACTAAATGAAACTTTATAGCTCCCTTAATTCGCCGACAGATAGTGCTTAGCTCTGCCTTTTGTCGTTGCAGAGTTTTAAATTCCTAAAGTTGTGGTATTCTTTTTGAATCACCCTGTATAATGTGCAGCTGAGAGTAATATGCTCATTTTCAATGACTGCTTCACAACCTAGACCACCTGTATCCTCTCCTCCACCACCAGCTCCTCTGAAGTGCACAGGTGTGAGATATCCTTGCAACACATACTTCGCTCCCAGGTCATCCTTGCCCCCATCTCCTGTAACCCACACCCTCCACGCAACTGTTTCCCCTACCTCTGCCCTTCACCCCCCTCGCAATTCACTTCGCCTTCAGCATGTGGTGCTCGCCATCGGTTCTGACAACTGGGCATCACACATCTTGTCCATGCACCTGCTACCCCTCCATCCTGCATTCCTAGCCTGCTAACTGGCTGCCTCCCTCCAAGCCATCCACCTCCAAAATCTTGTCCTGCTTCCTGCCTCACACCTCTCTCTCTCCCCCTACCCACCTCACACTAGTCCACCTGGCGATCTGCAACTCCGGCAGTGCTATGTGTGCATACTCTAACTCTAAAAAGTTTTCTTTCATCTGACTGTTGATGAAGGTCTCCTTTACTCCCAAAGTATTTACATTCTACCACAACTTTTCTATAAAATTTCATCAGATAGTGTAAGGTCATCCTTGACAAACTGCATGATATTCCCCTGAAAAGTCTGCCTGATACACCCACCCTTTAGCACTTCTGCCCCACCATTTGTAAATCTCACAATATCAAATACAGAGCAATGTTTGAAACCATATGTGCTGTAGACACGTTTTTATCGGACAGATACTGTCTGAGTAATAACTCTGAAGAACCGTCCACCTTGGAGAAACCCAGTACCCACTTGCTGGGCAGCTCTGCAGCATGACTGAAGGAACCCAACTAAATGCCTGCTATATGATAGGGATCCTCTCACCCAGTATTATATTACTGGAGCTCTGAAAACACAAACTTGCTCTTCAACATATCTGTACATTTTGCCACAATGCTAGGTTATGCCTCCTTTGAAAGCAGTCTGTCTCACCTTTTCCATTGGAACACTTAATTACAAATTCAAATATTTCACTCTTTTTATTTTCGTTCTTAACTGCATTATTCATTCCACTTCTTTTACCTCTTATCCCCCTTTGCTTCCTATTCTGTGTTCTGTCATCTTTGAACTGAAATTAGAACTGTGCTTACTAAGGTACTGTCTTTGAACTCTTTGAAGCTCCCACTTTATCTTTGTCTCCCTTTGTCCACACAATTGTGTACTTCTTGACCTAGGGTCTGAGTGACTTGTCCCCATTTTCCAACCTGTCACAACTTATTCTTCACTCCTTTGTTCATGTTGCAAACACTTATGAAAGCTAGCTATAGCATTTTTTTAACTGTTTCTGATGGCAGTTTTTGAAATTTTGGCTCAGAGTAGTATAGGTCAGCCACGTTGTCCATTTGTAATTTTATTCATTAATATCTGAAGCCAAAAAATGCAATAAATTTTAATGAAATAATTTTGGGTTTTGGTCAGATCATTATGAAACACTAAAACAACTAAAGTGCTGACATACGGACCAACTTTGCAGCATTGCTCTTCAGGACACTCTGAACAGGATATCTGCAAAGTCCATCAGCACTTTAGTTGTTTTAGTGTTTCTAATGACAACCGGCACTTAAGTTGTTTTCATGTTTCCGACGACACAGCCTAATACCCAAAATAATTTTATTCATATTGACACAGGTCATTTAAGCCTATGAACATAAAAGCAATAAATTGATTTACTAACAGATTGCATGGTGTGAGTCTCTGCCACAGAGTCCATATATGACCACTGCTTAACTACGTTGACGTTCCTCTTATTGTGGATGGTAGTCAATACTGCTCTA
Source organism: Schistocerca piceifrons (assembly GCF_021461385.2). NCBI lineage: Eukaryota > Metazoa > Arthropoda > Insecta > Orthoptera > Acrididae > Schistocerca > Schistocerca piceifrons. The sequence continues at coordinate 1,111,822,326 of NC_060138.1, forward strand.
TTAACACCCATGTTTTCATTGCAGTGTTTATTACTTTCACACACTGCATGTGCCACAGAGACACAGTTTAGGAGATGCCAAAAATACACCATTTCTTAACCAAGTTTGTATGTTACATTTTGTATTACATGTGAACATTATTTACCAATGGATGAGTGATGTACTTGGCAAAGATTTCATCCCATAAAATGTCTTGAGCTTTATAATACAGGTATTCTCCTGTTGCTCCAGTTTTGGCCAGTGAAATGTCTTTCATCAAAACCATGTTGCCCTTGTCAACGCGTCCATGGCATATGTCAACAAAATGATCCCTGAAACAAAAACAATCTATAGGGGCAAAAGACTTAAAAGAAAGGTGCAAATGTAACAATGGTAAACAACACTTCTGAAGAACTCTTTTCAGTACACTAATAAAAAGCTGCCAGTATATGATGAGTGAAAGATAAGCATTAAAACTGGAAGGAAATGTTAGTGTCCTGAGAATACTGAAAGTGCGCAAAGGAGGGCACAGACAGTGTTATAGGAAAGCAAGCAGGAGGAGATAGTTTAAAAAATTTGAGCTGGACAGTGAAGATACAGGCAGTACCCAATAATGCCACGCAATCCAGTTCTAAAAGGTGGTATAAAGCAATTCACACACAATCAAATCTGTAATATCTGAAATTACTCACCTGCATTCATCAAGAAGGCCATCTTCAATTAAGCCGGGAATAACAATGTAGCCATTTTCTTCATAAAATCTTCTTTGAGCATAGGTTAACAGTTTGTTGTCCAGAGAATATCTAAATTCACTATTACTACTTGGAAAAACTGCTGTAGATGTTAAATTTGGTGTCTGTTGAACTTTGTTAAGGAGAAATATTGCAAGATCTATGGTAACTCAAACCCCCGACACACACACACACACACACACACACACACACACACACACACACACACACCTCCCCGAACCCACTCCCCCTCGTGTCTAACTTGAATTACATATAAAATGAGTCAAATTTGATAAATATTTCATACATTTCTTTCCAAACCTATCTGAAGCTCTTACTAATGTAAGTTCTTAATTTTCCAATAAAAATTAATATGCAAAAGGAAGAACACAGGCAAAAGTCCAAAATACAGAAGTTGGTCATCCAAAATTGTTTCACAGCAGTAGATCAAATTCCTCTTTTCAATATTATGTGAACGCTGAAATGGCAGATATTGAGATCATTGAATAGAAAATCAACTACAATTATACAACTGAAGAAAATCATCTGGAATTTGTGAGATATGATCGAAAACAGATTTTGGAAATGTAACTGACACCTTCTAGCAGCAATTTATCACGGGTTGTTGGAGAAATGAAGGGTTCCAAAGCAAGTAGAGGGAAGTGCAGGTCGTTCAGTGTTCAACCTATACGACTGCATCAGTTTATGGAGAATTATGGAACATATTTTATATTTGTGAATCCTAACTTTCCTGGAGAACAGAAATCTCTTCTAAAGGTGTCAATGCGGATTTCACAAAGTTCTTGTGGGATTCAGCTTCCTCTGTTTGGCCACAAGATACAGAGGGCATTCAATAGCAATGTAGTGGTTGATGCTGAGATTCTCAACTTCTGAAAGGCATTTTCTGCAGTTCTGTATCATCACTCAGTACACGAAATATGAGCTAACCAAATATCGGACCCTCTTTGCGACTCGATTCAGGACTTAATAACAGGCAGAACTCAGAACATCAATCACAGCAGCATGAAACTGCCAAATATAAAATAACTTGGAGTGCAAGAAAACTATAGTGAAATGCAGGAGACCTGCATAGGACAGATGATTAGAGCAAGAACTCCAGCTGACCATGAATGTAAATAAATATACCATGGAAAGGCCCATTACTGTCTGATTACACAATAAATCACTGGAACCAGCAATGACTAAAAAATAAATAGAGGTAACTGACCAGATTGACCAATAGAAGAATGACCATGTGAGGCTCATTGTAGAAAAAACAGATGGCAGGCTGACATTCATTTGAAGAATCCTAAGAAAGATAATGCAACCACACAAGAAGTGGCTTACAAAAAACATGCTTCAATAATTTACGAATACTACTCACCAGTCTGGGTTTCTTACTAGATAGTATTTACAGGTGAAACAGAGAAGACCTGAATAAGAATGGCATGTTTCATCACAGGTTCGCTTAGTATGTGGAAAGCCATTACTGGTATGCTCAGCAGACTCCAATGGTAAATGCTACAAGAGAGACTAGGGAAGCATAAACAGAAATGCTGAGCTTCATGTACAGATCGACGAGTACCGCTGCAGGTTAATTCTAGCACCACTGCAAGATGTATTGATAGTGCCGTCTTCCTGTGGGAAACAACTCAAACCATTAAAATTAAATGAGATCTCAGAAACTGATGCAATCCCAGTCAGACACACTACAGAATTTGTGACTGATTTAGCCCCTTTTTTAACTGTAAGTACCACATATTCCTTAAAAAAATAAAACTATGCACAGTAGTTGTAAAAAAAAAAAAAATAACAGTTCACACACATCCGCAACACAAATTACCACTGACATCCCTCTAGTGCATATTCTGTGCTCACATGTAATGAGGTGTCTCAGAGAGACTGATCTCTGCACCAACTGGTACAGATTCTGAAAACACTGGTCATCTGAAATACAATGTGCACTTTGCTCTTGCTCACACGATATCCTATAACCCATGGATCAAACCAACCAAGTGGCTGTGGCACTTCCTGATTTCTGAAAAGCATATGAATCCATATAAGATCAACACTTAATAACCAGAGCACATCTGTATGTGCTATCAATGAAATCTGTGAATCAACAGAAGACTTCTTGGTAGTGCAGCAAGTTAACTCGGATGGAGACTCACTGACTGATGTAGATGATGGAGCTCCTGAAGTTCATATTGTTTTGTAGTGACCTGGCAGACAAAACTGTGAAAAGCTTCAGACTTTTTGCAGTTGGTAGAGACCAGAATAGAATACAATAGAAGTTTATTGTCTCAGAAAATACAATTTCAAGTCATCAACTTAATGTACAGGAGACTCGTCAAAAAACAAAAATTGGTTTACAATTATCTTATATCATTAATATAATATAATATAATATACTGGGTACATAATTAATATGTAACCAATAATTTGTCTTAAAAAGTAACAACCCTTTAAAAATTGACTGACATAAGTATTTGCTCTCTCCTATTCAAATTTTCAGGTTGCACTCACGAATTCTACACTGAATAGTGACATTTCTGCACCAGTTTCTCATATAAGGTTTCTTCAGTGTTTCTAAGTTACCTGTAATGAAGTACTATTTGGAAAAAGTTGTACACATATTCATTCATATCTTCAAAAGGGTTTAAAGTAGTGCAAAGACTGGTAATTTGCTCTAAAGGTTCACAAATGTAAAACTTTACACTTCACAAAATGCATTAACACAGTACCATATAATAACAATATGAGTGGAATCGGTCAACTCACACAAATGTGTGGCTAAAATAATTTCTGGGGATATAAAACGAAATGCCCGGTTGGAGGTCAGGCAAGCTGTAGACCTCATTTCATGAGTAGAATGCTGGAAACATACAAGCAGTCTACAAAGGAGACTGCTTACAAATCACTCTTGCAAATCATCCTAAACTGTTTTTCAAGTTAGTGGGATCCACACCAAACTAAGCAAACAGATAAGTAACATAGGTTAATACCATCTTTTGTGACTGTGTTACTCGTAAAACTATGATGGAAGAGAGGCCTGAAAACCAAGAGGACTACACAGGATATTTAAAGTCTACACAGAAGGGCAGTGTGGATGGTCCCAGATTTTTGACGAATGAGACAGCTTCACAGAAATTAAGAGAAACCTCCAATGGCAGTGGATGGATGACAGACATCAACTCTCGAGCAACAAAATCTACTTACAAAGTTTCAAGAATCAGTACTAAGTGAGTAATCTAGGAATTTACCACCACCCTTACATGTCACTCCCACAGGGGTTGCAATGGCAGGATTAGACTAATTACTGCATTCACAGAGGGATTTACGCAAACATCCTCCCAACGGAAATGGAGGTATAAAACAGAAGTACCCTCTGCCAAGCACTTCACAGTGGGTAACAGTGTACAGTGAAGATGTTGAGGTGTCGTGCATCACAGAGATTGCTAACAAAATTCTGAGAGCATACAATCTGAGAAGAGTCAAGCCGCACAATAAAAGGGGTGATCAAAATGTTTTCATCTGAGGGCATTACTGGAGCTGTGCCACGTAGCACAACTCTGACGCACGTACACAAGCTCTGCCATGTAGGCAAGGGATTAGCGTGGCATTTGTGGCTTTCTGACATGCATGCACTAATTCAGAAATGTGAACTACAGAAATTTTATCACCAAATGTGTCCCAACAGGATCAATGTGCCGTTATTCTTTTTCCAGCTGCTGAAGAACAAACACCAGCGAACATTCACCAGGGAATGAAGAATGTTGTGTGGAGCAACACATCTGTCAAAAATCACTGTTGTGGAATGGTGCGCCAAGTCCCCTCCTCATTGCAATTCGACATGAGACCTCAGTCCATCAAGTGGGAGACACTTCACCACCTGCTCCATAGTCCCAAGCTCTCTCCATAGAATTATCATGCCTTTGGTCGCTTAAAAAGGTCTCAGGTCTCAAGGATCGACAATTCCTGGCTGGTAAAGGTGTGCAGTGGGCAGTTACGGACTTCTTCGTGCGGCAGAACACAGTGTTTTATCAAACGAGTATCTCTGACCTGGTGCTTTGGTGGAATGATTGCCTCAATGCTCATGGCTATTTTGCCTGATTAGCATACCGATTCTGAACTCTACAGCTTCACAGAAATGTTTTGATCACCCCTGGTACTTACACTCACAAACATCTTGTGAAATCAGAGAGAGGCTTACTGATCTTAAAAATTTATTCAGATAAATTACTGTTGGAAAACATAATATGGACAGACAACCAGGACCAAATGCACAAAAGAGGTGGAAACATACAAGCTTGCAGAGCCAGTGGCTCCTTCTCATTTCAGAAGGGCGATGAGAAAGGAGATGGGCTGAAAGAAAAGGACTAATGAGGTTTAAGGGAAGATTTATGGAAAAGTCACCCACAACCCCAGGTCACGGGAGACTTACTGGATGATACGAGAAGGAACAACTAATTGTTAGTGGCTGCACCAGGTGAGACTTAATTTAAGCCAGATGAGTCATAGAAGCTAAGCACATTTATAGCCAGTTCCCACTTGCAGAGTTCTGAGACACTGTGCCTCTCCTTTAATGTCTTGCCAGCCTCCAACTTCGTCCACTTCTGATGTCGTCCACCCTCCCCCCACCCCACCTCCCATGCTCTCTCTCTCTCTCTCTCTCTCTCTCTCTCTCTCTCTCTCTCTCTCTCTCTCTCTCTATTCCAATTGTATTCTTTTTGCTGTCAATAAACCTTTCATCTTCCAAAAGCAATTTTAGTCATAGACATTCTACTTATTTTTTGTCCACATGGCTTCTCATTTCCACCAAAAAACTTCTAAAGTAGATAAAGATTTTATCCAATCTGAAGTCTTCTGCCAAATGATATTTTGATGAAACCTTTGTCAGCTGATTCTCATAACTTCAGTCTTTCCTATGTTTATCCGTATTCCACAAACTTTTATGAAGCTCTGATTCAGCTGACACTGATTAATTGTCTGAATAATTCACTGTCTCTACCTTTTCTCCTACTATTACATCCCTTATTCTACACCTCTGTCTCTTTCTCAGCATAAATATTGAAAAGTGTTGGTAACAGACAACATACTCATCTAACACTTCTTTGAATATCTGAGCCTTTCATGGCAGCATAACTGGATAGAAAGTTCTCTGTTTCCAAGCTGTGCCACAGTCAGTAGTGTTAACTAATGAGGGCAATGGCTATGACAGTTATTGGAAGATTGAGAATTTTATCACCATTGACGTGGCCTGAGAACAGAACATTTTATTCACCTCCTACATCATCCATTTCACAATTCCTAATCTCCAATCCTTAGCACCAGTTTTTTATTTCTTTTATCGTTCTTCTGGCCTTCCACTCTGCACACACGTCTTTGAGAGTCAACTCTCTCAGTCACCTTTCCCCAGTAGACAAAACAGATTTACATATACTTCTTGACTTTTTATATATGTAAAGATACAGATGTTTGTTCCATTGTGTAAGAGTCTCTTCATTTGGTGTCACAACAGTGTGGCACTGATGAGTGCCATCTACCATTTTATAGGTATACTTCTGCCGAAACAAAATGATTTTATATTGAAGAGAAGATAGTATAACTAACAATTACATATGTTATCCTATTGCATCAGCTATTAGTAATGATTTTTATTTATTTTCTTAAACACAATATAAGTCTGTCACTCATGGTCTCGCGGTAGTGATCTTGCTTTCTGAGCACGGGGTCTGGGGTTCGATTCCCAGCGAGGTCAGGGATTTTTATCTGCCCTGAAATGACTGATGTTGTTGTGTCTTTGTCGTCATCATCATTCATTCCCATTATGCTCTGAGGAAGGAAATGGCAAAACACCTCCATTAGGACCTCGCCCAGTACGGCGGTGCAGGTCTCACGAATCGTTCCCCTACGCTCTATCAAGAAGCATGGGACTTCATTTCCATTTCCAACCACAATATAAAATTAAAATGTCTCAATTAATTATTTCATTTTATAAAGTCAATTGCCATAAAGAAATCTTTGTATTTAACTATCTTTATATGTAGGTTATATTAAAACTATCCAATTACATTCTACTGTCAGAAATTGACTACTTTCATCTTTATCTGTAAGCTATATCTCTGAACTCTTTTTGTTGAGAGTTTTGGTGGGAATTTTTGTAAGACAGTGGTGGCTGAGCATGCAGAGTGGAATGATGTAATTTTGTCAAATAAAAACATTGTTGGATACTGTGGCTGTTATGTGAAGTAAATTGTTGATGGTGTACTGCAACCAGCCACAAACTGGTTTCAGGTTACTTTATTCAAAAAAAGTACTGTTACCAATTGCAAATTTATAAATTCATCATAAGACTGCTTTCAACAAACATATGATGCGTTGCTTTACAGGTGAGTTGTCTTAGGGTAACCAGTAATTCACAGTTACAAATGTGTTATAAAGATGGTAGCACTACAGATTTGCGTTCGGATACAACTTATATAATATATCCATCTGGAACCTTTAATGTCACACTTTTCCTGCAATGAAACATATTCATAATGTTGATTGTGTTTTCACACACACACTATTTTGTTTGCATTATTACAGTGGAAGGCTGTGCTAATATGCAGTTATGTAATTTCAAATGTTGTGAGACCAAGTAAGTTATGAATAAATGAAAGTATTATTGAAATTTGATGTTGAAATTAATTTTAAAAACTCACCAGTTTCACATGTAGTACACAAATAACAAAAAGCCACACTTTTAATGGGATTACTGCAATCATCCATCATCAAGAGGATCGATAAAAAAAAAAAAAAAAAAAAATTATGTTTCTCTTCCTGCTCTTGAATAATTAAAAAATGCAACGAGCTCATTATTTTGGAGTAAACTGGAATTACAGTTGAAATCTGTGGAAATTCAGTAGTCAAGGACAAATGAGAGTAAAAGTGTTACAAATGATAACTTTCTCTGTACTATCATCCTCTATCATGCAACAGCATCTCCTGTACCTTTGCCTTTCCAAAACCCGAACTGTTTGTACCCCAGGCTTTCTTCAATTTTTCTTTCAAATCATCTGATTAAAAGGTTGCATACTGACTTTGTAATGCAGTGTATGAAAAGAATTGTCCATAATCTTTACTTTCTGTGATGTATTATTCCTTTGGTAAGGGGACTAGATTAGCTTTATCCAGTGATCTTCAGGTGAAATATCCCACGCCATACATCCTGTTGATAAGGTGTTTTAGTTTGTGTTATAAAGCTGACTTCGGTCAAACAGATTATTTCATTTTTGGCGTTATGCAGTTGATACTGCCACCTACACATACTACCTATGGTCTTTGTCTGGATAATGCTTATAATGATGCTTCTCTCACCTGAGGTACACCATATTATAGGAGCCCCCCTCCCTCCAATCAACTTCTAACCCTCCTGCATGTACACGGACCATCCCAAGTGCTGACAAAAAGCCACCAAATACCTAGCTGCAGAGCACACAGCAGCTGCTTCATTATCCGAACCACAGCAAGACTGCTCCCCTACACCAAACTGCTGTGAACCACAAATGAGTGAAAGTATAAAGTGTGTTTAAAATCCTTTATCTGATCAACAGCCACACAGCAATTCATCTTAAAGACAAATGAATGGTGCTTTTTTTTTTTTGTGTGTGTGTGTGTGTGTGTGTGTGTGTGTGTGTGTGTGTGTGTGTGTGTGTGTGTGTGTGTGTACGTGTATAACAGAAATTAGCAGCAGTTACACCAGGATTCTTACTGCCCCAGTGTATGCAGGTGACAAGATAAGAGTAATTTCACGATATCTATTATGTTATTCGATTCAGAACTTAATTTCTTATTTAAATGTGTTGTCCTTTTGTAAAATAATCATTGTTTCTGTTTGTTTCATGTCATGAGGAAGACATCAAAGCTGACCAATATGTCCTCCGGCTGGACCCCTAATTGCAAACTTCTTTATGGAGAAATTCGAAGAACAGGCCTTAGGTACCGCCAGCAGAAAACCAAATGTATGGATTGCCCAAAATTCATAAAGAAAATGTGCCGTTAAGACCGATACTAAGTGCCACTGATTCGCCCACCTACTCGTTAGCCAAGTTTTTGACTACGCTGCTAAAACCACATGTGGGCCGTTCGGACTCTTATATAAAGAATTTGACACATTTCATCAGCAGATTGAATGGCATAGTGGTCCAGCCAGAGGACATATTGGTCAGCTTCGATGTGGTATCGCTGTTTACTATGGTTCCACTTAATGATGTATTGGAACAGCTGGATCGAATTTTTCCTGCCGATATTTCAGAACTGTTTAAGTGTTGTTTGACGACCACATACTTCAAGTGGAATGAACAGGTTTATGAGCAAACGGATGGCGTGGCTATGGGAAGCCCCCTAAGTCCCGTAATTGCAAACTTCTTTATGGAGAAATTCGAAGAACAGGCCTTAGGTACTGCCAGCAAAAAACCAAATGTATGGTTTCGATACGTGGATGACACGTTTGTGCTGTGGAGACATGGTAGGGAGGAACTAAGACAGTTCCACGACCATCTGAACAGTATAAACTCGAGAATTCAGTTTACAATGGAGGAGGAGGTAGACGGCAAGTTACATTTCCTCGATGTGCTTGTTTTTAGAAACGAAAATGGTAGTTTGGGCCACTCAGTATACCGCAAACCCACGCACACGGACCGTTATTTGCACCGGGATTCGAACCACCACCCACAACAGAAGCGGGGTGTTATCAAGACGTTAGCAGACAGAGCTAGAAATACTTGTGAACCTGAGTTGCTCGACGCTGAGATGGAACATCTCCACAATGCACTAATGAAGAACGGATATTTGTCCGCCGAAATAAAACGTGCGTTGAGGCACCCACGCAGAAATCATACCGACGTACAGGCTACTGCAAAATCTAAGGTTTGTTAAAAATGTAACGGAAAGAATAGGGAGGATCTTGACGAAGCGGAATATTACCGTAATTTACAAGCCCACCAGGAAGATACAGGAATACCTTAAGCCTGCCAAGGATGCTCGCAAACCACTGGAAAAAGCTGGAGTGTATAGGATCCCATGCAGGTGTGTTGATGTTTATGTGGGTACCACTAAAAGAACTGTTTCTAAATGTTTGGAAGAGCATAAGGGAAACTGCAGAAGAGGAGAAGCGGAACGGTCAGCTGTTGCGGAGCATGCTTTCCAGCCAGGGAACCACAATATTCGTTTCGAGGAGACGCAAGTACTAGCGGCCACAAGCGGATATTACGAAAGGCTCTACAGGGAGGCAATCGAAATCGCTAAACACCCTAATAATTTCAACCGTAAGGAGGAGGGTGTGAAATTAAACGGCATATGGATGCCGGTGTTAAAGAAGATGTGTACCACCCACCCACTACTGGGTGATGGCAACGGCGATCGACGGCGATGGACAGCGGCCAATTGCACTGACGTTTTCAAAACATGTGACGTCACGCCGCGGCATGGGAGCGCGCGGACACGGAATTTAGCGGCAGTCAGTAGCGAGCCAGTGGGTGTGTTGGACCTTCCATTGAGCTACGGACGCCCTTGAAGATGTCTCCCGCAGTCGGAGACGAAACGTTGGGAATCGACACAGAATTTGTCAACCGACCACGGCATAACAGCCCGGATAATTATAATGTACATGATATCTTGTCTAAATCATTTTACAATTCTTTTGGATCATCTTTACAAGATGGTGAACGACTGCATCATCTGCAGACAATCCAAGAGCGCTGCTAAGATTGTCTCCTAAATCGTTGATGTAGTTCAGGAACAACAGATGGCATATAACACTTTCTTGGGGAACACCCGATATTACTTATTACTTCTGTTTTACTCAATGACTTTGCATCAATTATTACAAATTGTGACATATCTGACAGGAAATCGCGGATCTGGTCTCACAACTGAGATAATACACCATACGCATGCAATTTAATTAGAAGTCACTTGTGAGGAACAGTGTCAAAAGCCTACTGGAAATCTAAAAATACGGAATCAATCTAACATCCCCTGTAAATAGCACTCATTGCTTCATGAAACTATAAAGCTAATTGTGTTTCACAAGAACAATATTTTTTTAAACCGGGTGACTGTTCAATAAAGCATTTTCTTCAAGGTGATTCATAATGTTCAAGCACAGTAAATCAATGTTAGTAATACGAGTCTGTAATTCAGCAGATTATTCATATTTCCTTTCTTGGGTATTGGTGTGACTTGTGCAAATTTTCCACTCTTTGGGTATGGATCATTCCATGAGTGAGTGGTTGTATATGACAGCTAAGTAGGGAGCTACTGTATCAGCATACTCTGAAAGAACTTGACTGGTACACAGTCTGGACCAGAGGCCTTGCCTTTCTGAAGGGTTTTAAGCTACTCAGCTAATCTGGAGGTATCTACTTCTAAGCTAATCTTGCTGGCACTTTTTCTTGATTCAAATTCCGGAATGTTCACTTCATCTTCTTCTTTGAAGGAATTTCAGAAAACTTGTTTAGTAACTCTGCTTTACAGGCACTATCATCAATAATACCACCATTGTTAGTGTGCAGTGAAGGCACTGATTGTGTCTTGCCACTGGTGTACTTCACATACAAGCATTATCTCTCTGGGTTTTCCATCAAATCTCAAGACAGAATTTTGTTGTGGCATTAAAAGCATCTTGCATTGAAGTTTGAACTAAATTTTGAACTTCTGTAAAACTTTACAGATCTTGTGGATTTTTATTTCTTTTAAATTTGCCATGCTTTTTCCATTGCTTCTGCAATAGTGTTCTGATCTGTTTTGTGTATCATGGGAGATCAGTACCACCTCTTATTAATTTATTTGATATATATCTCTCAACTGCTGTCAGTACTATTTCTTTCCATTTAAATTATATCAAGTCTATGCTCACAAAGTCAAATTGGAATTAGTGGAGACTGTCTCTTAGGAAGGTGTCTAGAGATTTTTATCTGATTTTTTAAGTAGATGTATTGTGCATTTATGTTTGATAGATTTGAATGTTATGGTATTTAGTCTAGCTACAAACCAATCCCTGTATCTGGCATGACACTCTCTATTTGGTTAGGATTATTTGTTGCTCAGTGGTCAAGTATGTCTTCACAACTGTTTACACTTCAATTGGGCTCCTGAACTAATTGTTCAAAATAATTTTCTGAGAAGGCATTCAGTACAATTTCGGATGTTATGTTATGCCTACAACCAGCTTTAAGTGTGTATTTTTGCCACTGTATCATTTGAAATGACACTCAAGTTTTCTTTGATCTGTTCAACAAATGTATCATCTGAATCGGGGGATCAGTAAAAGGAACCAATTATTAATGTTTTCTGGTTGTCCAGTACAAATCTTACAATCTTGGTCATCATAAACATTTGGCCGTGTTTTCCCAATAAGTTGCAATTTCCAATATGGTAGTTAGGATAGGACATAATAGGTCAGGTTTTATTGGTGTGGGTGAAACAAGTTATCAGTTGACATGTCTGAAGCACAGGAAATTATGAACAACCACTATGACTAGCTAGCCACATTCGACATGCGATTTGTTGCATTCACTTCCCACCACATCACATGAAACATTACCAACAAGTCGTTCTGTGGACCTTCTGCCAAACACCTAAATGTGAGTTGCAGAGTAATCATGCAGATGTAGGAAACTCACAGTATTTATGTTCTGAATGTGCTCAAAGATCCTGAAGCACATAGATGTTTTGTCGATCTTTCTCTGTTTTTGCCCCCTTTCTCGTCTAACTTACAATCTGAGTTAGCTACCCTCTCCCCTCCCTTACCAGTCCTCCACAACAAATTCCTCGCCCTCCTCGAAGAAGGAACCTACTGTTTCAAAAGCTGTCCATTTTCTATCAGCAGCACTGTGAGTTGTGCCTGCTGTAGGCAAGTACAAGCCAGTCTTCCCATCTCAGCAAGTTTTACATTCTGATGGACTTTATTCTCCTCCTCATACAGCTAACCGGAAGAATAACTGTTTTCGGTGCTTTAATTTCTTATGTAATCTCTTTGTTGATTGTGGGCTTCAGACTATTATATGACAGCAATCAGTGCACTGTAAACTCGAGTAAATCAGCTGCTTCTATTTGTTCAATTCGTTTGCTCATCGTACTGTATCCCATTAAAAATTTATTGTCTCTCATGCAGTCGACTTTGGGATGCTTGAATACCATCCTCAGGCACCTTCCAGAAGCTGACTGGCCAGTTGGTTTGTCGGCTGACGGTTGTTGCAGTGCCATGACTCCCATTCAGGTTGGCAATGTTGATTATTGACAAATCCCAGAAGGTGCCAGCCTGGTGATAGGATTTAACTCTCTGAAATTGATTGAAATTATGTTAAAAAGAAACTGAAGAATGACCGTGTATCACCAAGTCAGTTCACTGAACAAGAAGCTCAGCTACTCCCTCTCAATCTGCAACACTAAATACAGTGTACCTATAACTATTTGGTTGGTTATTTTTTATCTCTGTGCTTTCGGTCACTGTCAATAGAGTAACTGAATTTGGTGGTCAAATATTTCATTCTTTAACCATTAGTCATCTCACCGGGGATATTAACTTGTGTTACGACTTACTGGTGTTCATTTGTTTGGAAAATAGGAGGAAAGGTTGAATAAATTGGGTTGTGTCCTGTTGCTAATTTTTATGAGCTCATTTTCTGCAGCAGCCCGCTGCCTTTCTAAGACAATCAGCGAAGGATACAGGACGAGGGGACTCCAAGCGGTGCTGCAGATGGCGCTGTATGGTTTTCAGTCTGTCCACAGCCATTTTGCTTCAATTCTGCAACAAACAATAATAGAAACTGGTGTTAAATTGGTCATCCTAGGTCATGATTACTTGGCACAGGTTCAAATAAAAATTAAATTGGAAAAAAAGCACATCCATCTCCTGAAAGGTTCAAGATATCAAAAATTAGTGTTTTAATACAAAAGTTAAAGAGTACTAACTGAACAAAAAACTTATGTACATTGTGTACATTCATTTGCTGAAAACCATGTTTTGATACCCTGAACCATTTGCAAAACAAAAGGCATTACGTCACTTAAATTTGTTGGTAAAAACAAGAGGACAGAAAGAAAATTGAGTCATCTGCACTGGTAGTGTCCAGTGTAGATGCCTTTTAAATTTATGAAGATTAAGAAACTTTCAATATTTAATCAAAGGCATCCACAACTGAGAATGGAAAATGTTTGAAACAGCAGTAGTAGTCAGTAAAGATTTGGAAGAGTAAGGTAACTAGCAGCCAGCAAAAGATGAATTACAACACAAAATAGCTGAAATTCAAATTATATATGAAATGAAAACAATAATTCAACTACAAGCATTTTCAAAGAAAAAAAAAGGGGGTAAATTTATGATACCCAATAGAGAGAATTATCAATTCATTCTAAGTAATGTGATACATCACGATAAGTTCTTAGGCTAAAACAGAGGTATATAATACATCCAGGATGAAGAATCAACAGAACCATGGACCAAAATAGTTATGTTATCTAACTAGAATAGAGCACTCTCATATTCTTATGTCAGCCTTCCAGATGACTAGTATCATAAGAAGCTAGAAAAACACAAAAACACTGACAACATTAATAATCTCAACAGATAACACAGTGTAAAGGTTGGTACGAAGTGGGGGGAAGGGGGGGGGGGGGGAAGGTTAGAGGGTGATTTCATTCTCTTATCTTTGCGATCCTTACATGCAGTGTATGTTGGCAGCAGTAGAATCCTTCAGCAGTCAGCTTGAAATGCTGGTTCTCTAAATTTTCTCAATAGTGTTTCTCGAAAAGAACATCGCCTTCCCTCCAGGGATTCCCAAAGCATCTCCATACCACTTACATGTTGTTCGAACCTACCAGCAGCAAATCTAGCAGCCTTCCTCTGAATTTCTTCAATGTCTTCCATCAATCCGAACTGGTACAGATCCCAAACACTCAAGCAGTACTCAAGAACAGGTCGCATCAGCATCCTATATGTGACCTTAACAGGTGAACCAGTCTTTAATAAAATTTTCCCAATAAACTGAAGTCGACCATTCGCCTTCTCTACCACAGTTCTCACATTCTCGTTCCACTTCATATCGGTTTGCAGTTTTACACCCAGATATTTAAACAACTTGACAGTGTCAAGTAGTACACTAGTAATATTGTATCCGAATATTACAAGTTTGATATTCCTACTCATCCGCATTAACTTACATTTTTCCATCTTTAGTGCTAGCCGCCATTCATCAAACCACCTGGACATTTTGTTCAAGTCATCTTGTATCTCCCTACAGTCACTCAACTTCAACACCTTACCATACACAATGGAATCATACACAAACAACCATCAATTGCTGCCCATCCTGTCTGCTAAATCATTTAAGTATACAGAGAACAACAGGGGTCCTATCACACTTCCCTGGGGCACTCCGGACGATACCCTTACCTCTAACGAACATTCGCCATCGAGTACAACATACTGGGTTTTATAAATTAAGAAGTCTTCGAGTCACTCACATACCTGTCAACTTACTCCATATGCTCATACCTTCATTAACAGCCTGCAATGGGACACCGTGTCAAATCTTTCCAGAAATCTAGAAATATGCAATCTGCCTGTTATCCTTCATCCACAGTTTGCAGTATATCATGTGAAAAAAGGGTAAGCTGAGTTTTGCATGAGCAGTGCTTTCTAAAACCATGGTCATTCGGGGACATAAGGTTCTCACTTTCAAGAAAGTTTATTATATTTGAACTGAAAATATGTTCAAGGAGGCTGCAGCAAATAGAAGTTAGAGATGTTGGACTGTAATTTTGCGGGTCTGCTCTTTTACCCCTCTTATATACCGGAGCACAAGTGAAGTTTGAACACCCATTTGCATGGCAGTCCAATACCATAACCACTTAACCACAATGCTGTTGCTACTTCAAACTGCCCTGTATTGCACTTCTTGTCTTTGGACCATTGACTGTTTCTATTTTGCATTTTTTTCATAGTACAATACACCTTCTTCCTCTTTTCATACTAAGTGTCATTTCAATATTGCTATGCCCAACAAATAAATCAGAAGTTCTCAGAAAACTAAAAACAATGAGGAATAAATTGTCTTTAGGAATTGACGAAGTACCTGATTCAGTCATAAAATGCTACTGTCATACCAGGACTGCCCTCACACATCATAACTATATCATTATCAGAAGGAGTGTTTTCTCAAAGATTAAAAATTTCACAAATAAAACCACTGTATAAAAAGGGCAATAGATATGAAGTGGGAAATTATAGACCAATTGCTTTATTATCTGTATTTTCAAAAGTAATAGAGCCAGTCCTGAAACGTAGAATACTAAGTTCCTTGAAAAATTTAATCTCTTCTCTGTAAACCAACAAGGTTTCCATAAGAACTGAGTACAGAATCAGCTATTACCCATTTCATTGAAAATGTTGTAATGGGACTAGACAGACACAACAGTAAAATAGAAATAAATTTGGATTTTTTATACTGTCCAACATGATATCTTGCTAAACAAATTAGAAGCTATTGGTATAAGAGGAGTCGAAAATAAAAGTTTCAGTCTTCTCTCCATAATAGAAGAAGATATGTAGTAGAAATTACTTCAACCAACATTTTAAAAAAAGTATTGCTTACAGATCTGATTTTTGGACTGTACCAATTCAGATATCACAGAAGTGTTCTAGGACCTCTCTTATTTCTAATTTATGTAAATGACATCAAAATTCCAATCAGTGCTATATAACACAGTTTGCTGTGATACCAAAGTCATTGTAACTAATGTAAATCACATGTTTTCAACATCTGCAACCACAGTTTCGGAATGTTTACAAAACTGGTTTGAAATGAACAAGCTAACTTTAAATATTTCAAAAACTAATCACATCCATTTCAGCAAAACAATCACAAAATGACCTGGACCACAGAATAAAAAATAAAGAAGTTAAGAGAGTAACTATCACAAAATCTTTAGGTGTCCATATAGACGAAAATGTAGACTTTAAAGTCCACATAAGCTATCTCACTAGCATGTTAAGTTCTTGCTTTTCACTACATAGAATTAGTAATGTGTCTAGTATATAGTGAAGCAGAACTGTCTACTTTGCTTACATTCACACTGCTGTTACCTACAACTGCAGTTTCTAGGGTCATACTATGATAAATCTAAAAATCATCTTCACACCACAAAAACAAGCTGTTAGTATGATTACCAACAGTTCAAGGTTAACACCCACCAAACAGATATTCCAACAGCTAAATATTCTACCTTTACCGTGACTGTACATACAAACAGGTGTAATTACCATAAAAAGGTGCATTCGAAATTTCAACACCAACTCAGATCTGCATTCAGGTAATACAAAAAGTGCAATGATATCCATGTACAAAGAGTAAGCAAGCATGTTGCACAGAAACAAACAAACATTCAAGGTACAAAATTGTATAACCAACTTCCCGCACACATAAAGAAATTAAAAAATTGTCTACATTTATGGAAGCAAATTCACATTTTTAATGAGCAACTGCTATTACAGTGTAAATGAATACTTTCAACAACCTAGTAGCAAATAATTATATTCATATACTATATGCCATACTTGATTTGATTTTTTATTTGGTCCTGTTGATTACATATCTAGTGCTAGTAATGTAAATACAGACAAGTCAAGTGAAATAATACACAGTTATGTAAGCATTTTATATATTGTACAAATACTTATTGTCTATGAACAATTGATTGCTGGTGATATTACAACATGCATTTTACTGGTACAAGTTCGAATGAATGCTTAAAATAGCAGACTGTATGGATGTACACATTTTTATACCAGTGCCCCAAATAAATAATGAACTTTACACACTAGTCAATGTCAACAGTATTTTCAAGCAAACATTTGCTATGATCCCAATTAGTTTTTTGAACAGAAGTGTTACAACAATTACATGCTTTTATTTAAATCTCAAAAGAGTATTCCATGAAAAATACGTAATTAATCAAAGTCGTATATGCAGTTTTAATGGGAGATTGTGTAAGGTACTGTGCACCTTGCGTGTGTGCATGCATGTGTGTTTTTTGGTCTCTGGATGCATAAACTACTACTACCACTACTGTACAGCTGAGCAGCAGCTAGAGCTCTCCCTCCCCCCATCCATCTCTCTCTCTCTCTCTCTCTCTCTCTCTCTCTCTCTCTCTCTCTCTCTCTCTCTCTCTCTCTCTCTCCCCCTCTGTGATTCCACGAAAATCAATGTTGAAGTTTCCACACAACAACATTTACAACTTGTCTAGATGAACATATGGTACATATTCAGGCTTATTTAGGAATGAGTCAAAATTTCTATCTGAGGAATGATAAATACATGCTGCAACTGCATTTTTGGAAGAGCAAGTCAACTACAACAGTACTTAATTTACTTCAAATATATGGCATGGTTTTGAAGGCAAGGAGCCTATAGCACTAGTACTCTGCGGCCTTAGTAAGGCATTTGATCGTATCCCGCATAAGGCCCTGCTCAGCAAGCTAAAATCATATGGTATTGGGGGAGCTGTTCTAGAAACTCTTGAATCCTACCTAAATAACAAACAACAGATTATATAAGAGCAAGGAGCAGAATCAGGTGAAATGAAGTTCAAACATGGTGTCCCACAAGGATCCACAATTTGGCCCCCTGCTCATTAATGACATAGGCTCCAATAGGCACACCTTGCAGTTTGCAGATGACACAACTTTGTTCACAAAAGAGGAGAAGTCTTACTCAATGAGGATAAGGCCCAGTTCGCCATGAACAAGATGAACATTAATTAAGACAAACCATGAGGATGATACATCTACATCTACATCTATACTCCGCGAGCCACCTTACGGTGTGTGGCGGAGGGTACTTATAGTACCACTATCTGATCCCCCCTTCCCTGTTCCATTCACGAATTGTGCGTGGGAAGAACGACTGCTTGTAAGTCTCCGTATTTGCTCTAATTTCTCGGATCTTTTCGTCGTGATCATTACGCGAGATATATGTGGGCGGTAGTAATATGTTGCCCATCTCTTCCCGGAATGTGCTCTCTCGTAATTTCGATAATAAACCTCTCCGTATTGCGTAACGCCTTTCTTGAAGTGTCCGCCACTGGAGCTTGTTCAGCATCTCCGTAACGCTCTCGCGCTGACTAAATGTCCCCATGACGAATCGCACTGCTTTTCGCTGGATCATGTCTATCTCTTCTATTAATCCAACCTGGTAAGGGTCCCATACTGATGAGCAATACTCAAGAATCGGACGAACAAGCGTTTTGTAAGCTACTTCTTTCGTCGATGAGTCACATTTTCTTAGAATTCTTCCTATGAATCTCAACCTGGCGCCTGCTTTTCCCACTATTTGTTTTATGTGATCATTCCACTTCAGATCGCTCCGGATAGTAACTCCTAAGTATTTTACGGTCGTTACCGCTTCCAATGATTTACCACCTATGGCATAATCGTACTGGAATGGATTTCTGCCCCTATGTATGCGCATTATATTACATTTATCTACGTTTAGGGAAAGCTGCCAGCTGTCGCACCATGCATTAATCCTCTGCAGGTCCTCCTGGAGTACGTACGAGTCTTCTGATGTTGCTACTTTCTTGTAGACAACCGTGTCATCTGCAAATAGCCTCACGGAGCTACCGATGTTCTCAACTAAGTCATTTATGTATATTGTAAACAATAAAGGTCCTATCACGCTTCCCTGCGGTACTCCCGAAATTACCTCTACATCTGCAGATTTTGAACCGTTAAGAATGACATGTTGTGTTCTTTCTTCTAGGAAATCCTGAATCCAATCACAAACCTGGTCCGATATTCCGTAAGCTCGTATTTTTTTCACTAAACGTAAGTGCGTAACCGTATCAAATGCCTTCCTGAAGTCCAGGAATACGGCATCAATCTGCTCGCCAGTGTCTACGGCACTGTGAATTTCTTGGGCAAATAGGGCGAGCTGAGTTTCACATGATCTCTGTTTGCGGAATCCATGTTGGTTATGATGAAGGAGATTTGTATTATCTAAGAACGTCATAATACGAGAACACAAAACATGTTCCATTATTCTACAACAGATTGACGTAAGCGAAATAGGCCTATAATTATTCGCATCTGATTTATGACCCTTCTTGAAAATGGGAACGACCTGCGCTTTCTTCCAGTCGCTAGGTACTTTACGTTCTTCCAGCGATCTACGATAAATTGCTGATAGAAAGGGGGCAAGTTCTTTAGCATAATCACTGTAGAATCTTAAGGGTATCTCGTCTGGTCCGGATGCTTTTCCGCTACTAAGTGATAGCAGTTGTTTTTCAATTCCGATATCGTTTATTTCAATATTTTCCATTTTTGGCGTCCGTGCGACGGCTGAAGTCAGGGACCGTGTTACGATTTTCCGCAGTGAAACAGTTTCGGAACACTGAATTCAGTATTTCTGCCTTTCTTCGGTCGTCCTCTGTTTCGGTGCCATCGTGGTCAACGAGTGACTGAATAGGGGATTTAGATCCGCTTACCGATTTTACATATGACCAAAACTTTTTAGGGTTCTTGTTTAGATTGTTTGCCAATGTTGTTCAGCTTTTCCTTATCAGCTATGATTCGACTACTCTTAAACCTATGATGAAGCTTTCTTTGTTTCCATAGTACCTTTCGTACATGATTGTTATACCACGGTGGATCTTTCCCCTCGCTTTGGACCTTAGTCGGTACGAACTTATCTAAGGCGTACTGGACGATGTTTCTGAATTTTTTCCATTTTTGTTCCACATCCTCTTCCTCAGAAATGAACGTTTGATGGTGGTCACTCAGATATTCTGCAATTTGTGCCCTATCACTCTTGTTAAGCAAATATATTTTCCTTCCTTTCTTGGCATTTCTTATTACACTTGTAGTCATTGATGCAACCACTGACTTATGATCACTGATACCCTCTTCTACATTCACGGAGTCGAAAAGTTCCGGTCTATTTGTTGCTATGAGGTCTAAAACGTTAGCTTCACGAGTTGGTTCTCTAACTATCTGCTCGAAGTAATTCTCGGACAAGGCAGTCAGGATAATGTCACAAGAGTCTCTGTCCCTGGCTCCAGTTCTGATTGTGTGACTATCCCATTCTACACCTGGTAGATTGAAGTCTCCCCCTATTACAATAGTATGATCACGAAACTTCTTCACGACGTTCTGCAGGTTCTCTCAGAGGCGCTCAACTACTACGGTTGCTGATGCAGGTGGTCTATAGAAGCATCCGACTATCATATCTGACCCACCTTTGATACTTAACTTAACCCAGATTATTTCACATTCGCATTCGCTAATAACTTCACTGGATATTATTGAATTCTTTACTGCTATAAATACTCCTCCACCATTGGCGTTTATCCTATCCTTGCGGTATATATTCCATTCTGTGTCTAGAATTTCGTTACTGTTCACTTCCGGTTTTAACCAACTTTCCGTTCCTAATACTATATGCGCACTATTTCCTTCAATAAGAGATACTAATTCAGGAACCTTGCCCTGGATACTCCTGCAGTTTACCAATATTACGTTAACTTTTCCTGTTTTTGGTCTCTGAGGACGGACGTTCTTTATCAACGATGATAATGTCCTCTCTGGTAAGCCGTCAGGTATTTTATCGTTTCGCCCAAGGGGGGATACACAGCCTAAGTAATACTGGAGCACTGGGTGACACCAGCTTTTGGTCTTTGTCATTGATACCAAGTTAACCTGGCAACAACATACTAATCATGTATGTTCCAAACTTTCACTGGTCCCATACCTCTTGAGGAAACTAAAAAGTGTTACATCACACCTGTATCTACGAGGGTTATTCCAAAAGTAAGGTCCGATCGGTCGCGAAATGGAAACGACTATGAAAATCCGATAAAGCTTTGCACAGATGTGTTGGATAGTGTCTCTAGTATAACCCCAGTTAGCATCACGTCGCTCTTCTCATTTCTGAGCTCGCAGTGAGTGCGTAAAGATGTCTAGAAAATAGTGTCTGCCGCCAAGTACGAGGGCCTGGTGAGAAATTTCGCCTGAAGCTATGCAGCCAACATTACATAACTGTCGTGCTGTTTCGTCTTCACGACAATTCTCAGCCGCATTCTGCAGGGGCAATGAAGATGCTCCTGCATCGTTTTCAAATGGAAATGTGAGATTACCCACAATACAGTCCGCAATTGTCTCCCCCTGAGTTTCATCTCTGGTCACATGAACCGCTGTCTTTGAAGACAACATTTTGACACAGACAACGAGGTGTAGGCCAGCGTGGAGAATTGGCGGAAAGCACTGGTGGCTGCCTTCTATGATGAGGCTATTGAAAAGTCGGTACAACGCTATGACAAAAGTCTAAGTCAGAACGGCGACTACGTAGAGAAGTAGCTGAAAGGTGTAGCTAATTGTTACAAGTAAAACATTTCTGATGTTCACTGTGGTTTCAATTTGGCAATCAATCGGACCTTACTTTTGGAATAACCCTCGTATTAACAATATACTATGCAATGTCCCGCAGTCACATCGGCTATTGGCTATTACTGTGGGACCATTCTGCAGGCTGCAAGAATGTGCTTATATTATGAAAGAAAGCCTTGAGGAGCATTACCTCAAACAAAATTCAAAAAAAATTTTTTCCCAATTTAGGAGTTCTGACTGTTTTCAGCCAACATATTTTCAACTGCCTTCTACACACAAAGACAAATAATGAGGCCTATAGAAAGAGAAATGAAGTTAATCAATACAGCACTCGATACAAAGACAGTACAGACAGGCCAAGATGTCGATTAACTAAGAAGCAGACCAGCTTCTCAATGGTGGCCC
This sequence comes from Schistocerca piceifrons, assembly GCF_021461385.2. Taxonomy (NCBI): domain Eukaryota; kingdom Metazoa; phylum Arthropoda; class Insecta; order Orthoptera; family Acrididae; genus Schistocerca; species Schistocerca piceifrons. Next base: position 1,111,844,868 of record NC_060138.1, read on the forward strand.
TAAAATTAAAAATTATTCAATGCTCTACCAGAGAGTATTCAGTCATTATCAGTTGAACCATTTATGAGTAAAATTTTGTGTATATTAAAAGAGCAACCTCCCCATTACTATATAACTGTGTTTTGGGAAAAAAACAAATTCTTAAAGTAGTTGCAGAAACATTAGGACTACAAATATCATTTGAAAAAACGGAATACACGACATGCAACAAACACACATCAAAGTTTTTGAATGCGAAATATGGAAAAATAAAAAGGGTTTCTCAGCTTAAATACTTGGGGGAAACTACAAGAAAATGGTCTGGAAAGAGCTGGAAACAAAGTTCGCTGTCAAAAAATGGGAACTGCATTCAGATTAACACAAAGTATTTATAATAAAAAATCACTTTCTAAACTGAGGAAACTTAGACATTACAACACTATAACCGACCTGAATGTCTTTATGGAGCAGACACTTTAATTTTAAATAAAAAGATGGACATTGAAGAATTTCAAAAGAATGAAAGAAAATTAAGAAATATTAGGCCCCAGAACTACTTATGGAGGAACTTTATAGGATGAAAAGTAATAAGGGAATAGAAGAATACACAGACATAATATTTGATGACATAAGAAAATGAAGACTTAAATTTTATGTACACATTAAAAGAATGGCAACCACTAAGTTGACAAAACAAATAGCAGAATTCTACGAAAACAGAAGTAAGGTCAAAACTGAGCCAATTAAATGGATAACTGCAATTAAGGAGGATCTTAAAGTAGCCGCTATAACTCAGGCAGGTATTACAGATAGGAAAATATTCAGACAAAAGATATTTGGTTGGAAAGTTGGTCAGAGGGAAATTAGAAAACAGTCTGGCACTCCATGGTCTGATGAAAGAAAGAGACTTCAGTCTGAAAGGATGAAAGAACTTTGGATACAAAAGAAGGCCAACCATCAAAAGTGACACTGATTGATTGTACCTCACTTGATCCTACTGGGCCCATGTGTGAATAATAATAATAATAATAATAAAAAGAACAACCTTTGTACAGTGAAGAAGAATACTTCTCTGGCGATAAAACACTGTCTACTTGTGCTGCAAGTCAGTGCCAAAGAAAACAGCAGCAACTCTACTGTTTTACAACTCTGTGTTCTAATACAGATTGTCTTATTATTCTACTATGTATCATAATCTAGCAGTTAAACGGATATTTTACAGTACCCACTTTAGTAATACAGTTTAATTTTTTTTATTAATTTTAAAGTGGTAATATTATTGTAAAATTAATGCTGTCTGTCCAGCCATGGCTGGTGAATAACAAAGAATTTGTAATAAAGGTAATTTGCTTCACTGACTTCAATGAGTGCTAGCCTGACGATCCTTCTGCATCGAAATGCTGACACTTATACATAGATTTATATTTGAACACTTGGTTGATGAAAATTACAGTACCCCCATTTTCTAACTGTTCCTACAGAAATAATTTACTAGTATGTAGACTGTTGAGCCTGCTCGGTTAGCCGTGCAGTCTAACGCACTGCTTCCTGGACGGAAAGGCATGCCGGTCCCCAGCACAAATCCGCCCGGTGGATTAGTGTCGAGGTCCGGTGCACCAGCCAGTCTGTGGATGGATTTTAAAGCGGTTTTCCACCTGCCTTGATTCCATCTCAGTTACACTATGTTGGCAATTGCTGCGCAAACACTTTCTCCATGTTTGCGTACACCATCATTACTCTACCACGCAAACATCAGGGTTACACTCATCTGGACTGAGACATTCCCGGAGGGGAGGGGGGGGCTTTCACCGGGGGCTGAACCGCACAATAACCCTGGATTCAGTGTGGGGTGACGGTGGGGTGAGTCGAATGCTGTAGCCTGTTGTGGGGTTGTGAACCACTAAGAGCTACGGTGGAGACGAAGCCTCTCCGTCGTTTCTAGGTCCCCAGTTCAATACAATACAATGTAGACTGATACAGAAAGAGAGACAATCCGGTCAATATTTAGCCAGTATTGCCTAATGCACAGAATAAAATGGAGTTCTATGTTTAGCAAAATCTCTACATCTAAGACTTTGCTTACGATTGATTAAGTACTTTGAAGGCAAACAGAAAGACTTTTACTGTTCTTGTTTATTTTATTACCAGTACTGATTTTTCCAGTAACATTAGAATTTCCTATGGGTATTTTTATTAAATCACTAATCTCATTTTTGTTTGGTAAAGTCACTTTCATAATTAACTTGATCAATTTTGTGATATTTTGTTTCACATTTAGAGCAAGAGTTAGTACTTTATAAATTAACTGGATGCCCATATACAAATTCTACACAAATATTCATCAGTTTAGGCTCCCTTCTCTTCATTATATATGTAAGTGATATGACTTCAGCAGTAGGTGACAATGTAGTAATGTCTGCAGATGACACTTCACTTGTAGTAAAAAGTGACTCAGTAAAAGAAGTGAAATCAAGTTCTTATGTAAATCTGAGTGAGGCTTACAAATATTTCAGAGAAAACAGCATGTTTGTAAATGTGAATAAATTAAAATACATATATAATTACAAGTAAATAAAACTGCAGAGACTGACAATACCTTTCTTTAATTGGGTAATGCAGTTCTCAAAGAAATAAGAAATTACAAGTTCTTGGGTGTCACTGTTGGTAAGCATTTGACATGGGAGGACCATATCCGCAAAGTATGATCAAAAGTATGCAGCAACATATTCTTAACCCTAGGATGCATATACAGGGCCTTGTCTTCATTTTTAAAAAAATTCTATAATTTTTTGTTTGATTTCAAATCGCTTTCCAGTACTCTTTCACTAACTCTGTGACATTCCTCCTATCAAGTCTGAACGAGATACCTCTTTAAGTTTCTTGTTTAATTCAATACGTTTACCCATACACTGTGAATGCATAAGAAGGGGTTCAGAAGCCCTCACACATTTATAAATGTTCTTTAACCTATATTGTCTTCAACATTTGTTTGGGAGCAATTATTAATTCAACAATAACTGTAGTGGTATTTCCAGCAACAGGAGTGCCAACAGCAGCAGTAGCTGTAGTAGTAATAGTATAACTAAAAAATAATAGACACTACTTTCACATATTGGCGACGTCGGTGTATTATTGTTCTTTTTGCTATCAAATGTTTTATTATTGCATAGTATTGTTATCCTGTGCTGCTCTTGTCAGCCTCACTGTAACTGTAGTTTGTTTGTTGCTGCAAGGCCCATATTGTTACGAGTATGACTTGTTTAGTGCTGCACAAGCTGATGTTCGAGAGACACACCCTTTGCTATGGCTTCGACACGCAAAGCAAGAGAGTCAGTACGTGCAAATGCAGCTTATTTTGAAAGTGTTGTGGCTCAGTGGTTTGAAGAAGATGATTATTGCGAGGAAGGAAATATTTTTGAAGATGCAAGTAGTGAAGAATCAGCCAATGAACCTGCAGATGTGAATATTGAAGCAGATGACAGTCCTTCTGATAATATTACTTCATCAGAGTCTAAAAATGAAGAACCACCACAAAAAGATATAGAAGACCACACATACATTAGTCGGAATGGAACGATTTGGAAATTAGATCCTCCTGCAAATTTTTGTATGCCTGTCCATAATATCGTAAAGAAGCCACCTGGTCCAGCCCATGGTTTGAAAACCTGTAAACCTAAGGATGCCTGGGACTATTTCATCTCCAAAGAAATACTAGAGGAAATCATCAACTGCACAAATATTGAAAGCAGAAGAGTGGCTGCTTTACGTGGTAAAACATGGAAAAACTTGTCACTTGCTAAAATGGAGGGTTTTCTTGATCTTTTAATGCTTTCTGGTGTTGAGAAGAGTTGAGATGTCCATATTAGAGAATTATTCTTGGATGAAAAGGCAAATTCTACTATAAGGCCACTATGTCAGTAAATAGATTCGAGGATATAAAGAGAATGATTAGATTTGATGACAGGCGTACCCGTGAAGCTCGATCTGCAGATGACAAACTTGCAGCTGTTCACTATGTATGGGAACTATTTCTTGACAAGTGTAGAAATAGAATGACTCCCAATGATTTGCTCACAGTTGACGAATAGCTACTCCCATTCCGTGGAAGACGCAGCTTCACCCAGTATATGCCCTCTAAACCAGCCAAGTATGGCATAAAAATATTTTGGTTATGTGATGCTACATCTGTATATGCTTTAGATGGAATTATTTACACGGAAAGGAAGCCCCATGAACCTATTCAGAAACATCTTGGATTGAATGTGGTGACAGATCTTGCTAAAAGCATTGAAGGATCATCAAAAAACATTACTGTTGACAACTTCTTTACTAGTGTGCAGCTGGCAGAAGAGATGCTTCAGAAGCAAATTACAGTGGTGGGAACAATCAAACAAAATAAACCAGAAATTCCTAATAGATGAAACCATTTGCCTCAAGACCAATTCATTCCTCTTTGTTTGCATTTAGAGGTGACATTACAATGGTGAGTTATGTTCCCAAAAAGAAAAAGTTTGTAGTTCTCATTAGCACAATGCATCATGACAGAAACATTGCTGAAACTCATGCAAAAAAGAAACCAGATATAATAATGTTCTATAACTCTACGAAGGGTGGAGTAGATCAAATGGACCAGAAAATTCGTTATTACACTTGCAAGAGACAAACAAGAAGATGGCCATTTGCATTATGGATGAATATGATGGATGTCGCAGGAATGAACAGTGAAATTTTATTTTCTGCCCAACATCTGACATACCATAGTTGAAGAAGTGATAAAAGGCATTTGTTCCTAAGAGATTTAGCAGAGGAAATGGTAATTCCGTATTCAGATCCCTAATCTTCCAAAGAAAATCGTTGATGCCATGCAAAGATGCGGTGTTCAAAAAGATGTCATATTGCTGAACCAACTACCTGTTCCAGGAAAAAGAAGAAGATGCAATTATTGTCCATATAATAAACATAGAAAAAGTGCTATGATATGCATTAAGTGTAAAACCAACATTTGTAAGGAACATAGTGGCGTTCTTTGTGCTTCCTGTTTGTCACATGTTGAAAACTAAGAAAAATGCAATTTTATGTGAACAATGAACAATAACTTTTTGTTAAAATATTGTCTATATACATAATATTGTGAATAATGAGTATGTTTTAAGTTAAGAAATTGGCTGTAATAAATGTTATAAAATGTAAACTGCAACTTATAAGTGGATTAATAAAATTATTTGTATATGTTGGATGTAAATGGATGTAACTAATAAAAATTCACTCTTAGAGTTTTTTAAAAAATTAATAAAATGTTAATCAGGCCCACCAGATCCTGTTACTGTATCTTAGGAATCTTTCAATATGACAATAAATTTGACAGAAATAAATTTAACTCCAAAGACTGATTATATGAAAAGAGGAAAATTTTAAATTAGGGCAGGGCCTTGGAGGCCCTGCATATGCATTCATGTGTGCTTTCGGCACGGTGCATCCTAGGGTTAATGAGGAAGATGTCTAGGACGGTAAACACAGGCACGCTATTAACAATGTACTATAGTCTAGTCTACCCCCACTTACCATACTGCATTTTAGTCTGGGAAAATACTGCACATATGAATATCTATAGATTAGTGAAGCTTCAAAAGAAGCCTATTAGATGCAATGCAAATCTGACTGTAGCAGTTAATTAAAAAAGAAAAAAGATAAGAAAAGAAAAAGAAAAAAGGTTGAAAATGTGGGAAGAAATCGTAAGTGAAAATGTTTTTTTTTTTTTAAATCGTTAATGATCGCGAAAAAAGGGAAAGAAAGAAAGAAATGCAGGTCGGACTTTGTATTACAGAAAAGCTGTAGTTGGGGTGGTCCTTGTGGCGTTTTTGAGCAAAAGTTAAACCAATTTCCACTACAAAAATTATTGGAAAGAAACAGAGAATAACAAAATGTAACTGACAGGGGGAAGTGGCATAGATAAGAGTTCATCCTTTACCAGGTTAACTTGTCTTCTTTCATGCGATGTCCAGGTCTTCAAAAATCTCCTTCATTTCGGCGTGAAAAGTCTGCTCCGAAATCTTGCAATCGTCCAGGAATCACTAATTTATACCAATTAAAATCATCTTGATACTGTATGCAATTTAATTTACTTTGCTACTTCCATCCTCCGAATTTCTTAACAACTTCCACAATATGTCTACACATTAAAATCAGATTAAGACCAGCTAATAAGTTTTTTTTAACGTCTTCATCAGATCACGTCTGCCTTAAGCTTCGGCTATCAAGGGTCAATCAAGAAACGGATAGAAAAACAAAAAAGAGTTACAATTTTAGTATTTTCTCTGCCGCCGAGCGCTCATACCGTTGCGACGGCACAATTCATGTCTGAGGGAACGAGTGCAGCGCGGCAAAATTCAAAGTCCCGCTACATGACCCTATGACAATCCTGCAGCAATAAATTCAGGGAACCTAATATCATTAACAGTCCCTTCATTATATAAATTGGAAACAATTATGCATATGAAAGCAAACAGTACCATCCAGTAAAATAGATATATACACAATTACAATACAAGAAACAAGGATGATTATCATCTATAAAGGAAGTGGCTCAAGTTATCCGAAAATTATCCTATAACAATAACTAAGGGGTGCATTTTACACAATAAATTGTCATCTAGAATAAGAAGCAATGAAAATAGATCTGTTTTCAGAAACAAATCTAAAGTTTATTTGGTCTCCTTAGCCCTACATAGTTTAAATGAATATCTAGAAGCTAAACAGTAGAGAGGAGTTTGTTCAAGCAGGGTGGCCATCATAAAATGTGTATCCACAAGCCAATGAGCACAAATATAAAATATATGTAGTGTCCTATTATATAAGAATGGTCCAGCTGCTGCTTGCTCTTTTGAAAGACATGTAAAGTGAGGCTGCCAGACAGTAAGACACCAGAGATTACTCAGTGCCTGGTGCTCACTATTGAAGTGTGATGGTAAAAGTATAATAATGTGAAACTGTAAAGGCAAGCATGTGATTATAGCGTTGTCTTGAAAGTGTTCATATCCATGTTTCCGTCTATTTCAGGTTATGTTAAAGGCACTTTTTTTAAGTGATTGAGCACTTATTATTATTATTATTATTATTATTATTATTATTATTATTATTATTATTATTATTACTACTAGCAAATGTCCACACTGGAGAACGATAAGCAAGCGATTTTCAAACTCTCATAGGGTTCTTCTTATTTGCTCAATATTTCTTCATTTTCTCCCCAAAGGCCTTCTTTCTTTCTTCAGTCCACTTAGGTTGGTACGGGTTTGGTTCAATCTCTGGAGTAAACTTTGACTACTTTTGCTTCTGAATTTCTCACTGTCTGATGTGTTTGTTACATCAGTTTTTGCTTGTATAAAATCCTCCTTAACTTCAGTTACCCAGGGTACTGATGCTTTAAGTGATGTCACACAATTTAGTTAGCCTGTTTCCAGGTAATCTATCTAGGTACCCATGAAACTTCATTCATGTCTTTCCAATATAAATTTTGATGTTTGATACTTTTTCTTTTGTCTTCACATTTTTTTTCAGTCGGTATCCGTTTAGTAAGTATCGCGGACCCAGAATTTTTCTAATAATCTTTCTCTCTACTTTCTTAATTTCTGGTAAATGTAATTTTTGCTTCAATGAGAGTGTTTCACTTGTGTATGTAACTGTCAGTTTGATAACTGAGTAGTAGTTTGTGATTTTACACAAGCCTGAAACAAATTCTTATGCTTTTCTGATTTTTTTTTTTGTCCTGTTGGTTCAATAATGTCACTGAGATACTTGTGTTTGACCCTGCTGATTTCACCACAGTTTACTTTCAGTTTCAGAACATCTAAATTGGAGCACATGAATTAAGTCTTCTCAAAGGACATCTGCAAGCCAACCTTCCCCGCACATTCTTTGAGGGTCTCAATTTGTTTTATTGCTGTTTCTTCACTGTCCGTTAGGATCACTAAGTCATCTGCAAATGCTAAAAATCAAATATTCAGTTTTCCTTGGCCTCTTCCTAGTTCAATTGGCTTTCAAAAGTTTTGATTTCTTAGTTCCATTTCCCAGTCTTACATTACTTTGTCTAAAACAATGTTGAATAAGAGTGGCAAGATCCCCATATCCTTTTCTTACCCTTGTTTTAACTAAGAAAAATTTCAAAATTTCATCTATGAATTTAATTCAGTGTGTAAAAAACAAAGTCAAGTTACAATTCTTTGACAGCTTCTGCATAACAGAGTACGAGCGCAAAGAAAATGAAATCTTATATATTAATTTTCCCTCATATGTCCAAGCATGTTCTTGTTGCACAAACACAATGAAAGGTGGACGATCATATATTTATGTTAAGAACAGTATTGAATTTAAAGTCAGAAATGACATTAGGCCTATCTTATTATGTACAACAAAGACTTTGAAGTGGCAGCAACTAACTATATTATTTTTATACTGTTCTCCCAGTGGTAATTTAGAGATATACTTTTCAAAACTTATACAAAGCCTATAACTAGCATTGACTCTGAAACATAACATTCTTTTGCGAGGGGACTTTAACACGAATACAGCTAAAACAGATGACACCAGTAACACATTTCTGAATATCCTACTTGGTTTTGGGATGTCATCTCTAGTCAGCTGTGCAAAAAGAATAATCACAGATTCATCATCTACCATTGGCCATGTAGCTACAGATGTAGGCAGAGAAAACTGAGATGTACTTGTTAAAAATCTGGTACTGTCAGACAATCTATGTCAGATTATAAAAGTAAAAGCTTGTGTAGAAAAAGAATCCAAACTGCATGTATATAAAATAGTATACTCTCCATCAGCTTTGCAAGAATTTTCCTTACAGTTAACAAATGAAAGTTGGGAAGGAGTTAATACAGAAACTGAAGTGAATAGGAAATTCTTCAATTTCATGTCTGAGTCTAAACTAAAATTTGAAGAAACATTCCCCAAAACGTTAATTCCAATTTCCTATTGGAACATGCAAAAAAAAAAAAATCAGCCAATGATAGGTTCATAAATTTAGCCAATAATAAAAGTAAAGCTGCATGAGCTATAGTGAAACAAGAAGTAGGAACATGAAGCAGATGTGTACAAACACACAAATAAAGAACAAGGAAAACTTAGCAAGTAACCTTAAAGAACTAGCAAATTATGTGAATACCTACTTTAGCAGTATTGCAACGAAATTACAGAAACATCTTCCAAAAAGTGTTAATCAACCAACACCAAAGCATATAGCTAACTCAGTGGTATTGCTTCCAACTGTTAACGACAAAGTACGGAATGTTGTAAGGCAATTAAAGAACAAAAACTTGGCAAATGTAGATGAAATCCCAATGTGTGTGCTGAAAATGTGCATAAATGGTATCAAAGCTCCACTAACGAAAATCATAAATGAATCCTTCAAAAGTGGTTGCTTACCTGACTATCTGAAACATGCAAAAACTTTACCAGTTCACAAGAAAGGTGGCGTAGAAAACATTGAGAACTACAGACCATGAGAAAAGCTATGTAACTGGCCTTTACTTAGACCTGTCTAATGCATTTAACACAGTTGATCACCAGACACTGTTGCATAAGTTAGAGGCTCTAGGAGTAAGGGGAGTGGTTAATAAATGGTTTCATTCATATCTAGAAAACAGTACAGTCAGCAGAGATCCCAAGAATCCAGTGGATCAAAGTACAACGAGAAACATATATCGGATCCACAATATATCAATACTGAGGTTCCTCTAGGAAGTGTAGTGGGCCCAGTATTGTTTCTGGTACACATAAATGATTTCTCACAACATATCAGCCAGGGAGCGCTGATGACAGCAATATATTAATCACCAGTAAGACACCAGCACAAATGCTGGAAAATTCTACTGAAGTGCTCAGGGAGGTCTACAAATGGTCACAGGAAAGCAAAGTAACACTTAACATAAAGAAAACAAATACAATATACTTTGGAATGAATGACTAATAATTTACATTTTGCTAATGTATAACATGACCACATCTATACAATGAAAATTGTTAACAGATGGATTAAGAAAGAAATAAAGATATTTAACATATGCCAACAGTATTTTTAATTAAATGCTTCCTATAATGTGAATAAATATTTTCAACAAAAACATTATAACCCAGATGATGACTACGAACAAGAAGGAAACAAGCAGGATACAAATATAATCAGATTTCTTGCAGTTTTTATTACAGTAGCATACAGACTCATGAATCACAGCCCAGAATTTCACAAAACAGAGTGCTTAACAGTGTCAGCTATGTAGTAATTATCACCATAAAACAAATTGACTTACAGTAATTATCACTGTGTTTTTCTGTGCATTATGGAAATCATTTAGAGTGAATATCAAATTGATCTATTCAACAAGACCATTGATGAATTCATTAATATGTCACATATTTAATAAAGATAGTCATTTACACTTAGTTCTTCGTGGGCTATGTCTGGCATATGAACACATACTAAACATCACTACTACACAACACAACAAGGTATCAACATTCATCACCTGCAGCTTGTGAATGACAATACATGACATGAACTGTTTATCATAGGGAAGATTGTCATTGTGGGTAATCAGTCTATGCAGCCAATATAACAACATTAAACAATCTTGGACGGTTGATTTTTACTCAGTAAACTAAAATGGAGTGCATGTACGCACGAAGATTGTACATGAGTGGGCAAAACCGATCCTACAAATAACCAAGCAGCACATTGTTCTAGAACACCATCACACGCTGGTCTTAACAGCTATCAACACTGCTGTTCAAACTATAACCATATACTGAAAGTTGTTAGACTGGATTCTCAGCGATTTATTCGCGTTTAAGTTACTACGTCTATGAGCAGAAAATGCACATTTCAGATATACTGTGCAATATGAATAGATTACGTGTATTAAAACTATTGCTGTTCTACATGTATACAATTATCGAATATAATGTCTTATATTACGTACCTACCTAAGTTGCTCCGACATAAACTTCTAAAATCTTGTTATTAGTGTAGCCACAAGTCGAGGAGCTATGACATTGACAATTGTTGCAGTGTCACAGCACTAAGGCAAAAACACTTTGTCCTTCTTCTACCTTCGTACGCAACGATATCTCTATTGTCCTTCTTCTACCTTCGTACGCAACGATATCTCTATAACTGGAAAGATGGTATCACAGGCATTCTGAAACAAACTATTCCCTGATAACGATAAGCCAGTCACCTCCATAGTCACCTGATTACTTTGACAGCCACGTTATCCAAAACAAACAACAAACACTCGAAATTAAACTCTGGCCAACGATTGCTCTCTGGTCAAAGTTCATGCAAAGTTCACTGAAACAGCACGGGATTGTATTAATAAAAAGCTTCCACAATTGCTGTCAAGTAGACTGTGCTGTCAAGAGAGAATGATTACTTATTTCGACAATGTAGATGTCCGCTCTCACTGTTTCGGAAATGTTAGTATGTAGTGAAAACACCAGTAGAACAAGGGTGTGGGAACAAGCTAGCGACCAGTGAAGTGCATTATTTATTCCTTAGAAGAGTAACTGATTTTGAGAGTTGGATGCTTATTCTTTGTTTTTTTTTTTTTTTTTTTTTTTTTTAGAGCTGTCTCTTCCGACTGTAATCCAACTAAATAAATGTCTCGAAGTACGTGTGGGTTTGATTTCTGAGTTACTTAATTGGAGGCCCCGAAAACAAGAACGGCTTAAGTCGCAATAACATGTTTCGAATTACATCAGTCAAACATGGAAGGTGCAAATATTTTTTTACAAACCGTTGGTGACGAGATCCGGCTGCAGCTACAAGAGATTGAAGTCTTAGAACTGTCGATGCTGAGAAACGACGGTAAGACGGACACGACGAGATCACAAACTCCAGCGATAATTGCCGCGCCGCTTGCGCACACCCACACCGAAAATTTTATGCGTGCCGGTTCGTTCGTGTCAGGTGCACTGCGTCTACAATTGCGGGCTCCTCCATTTACGCCCACACAACCGCACATAAGGTTTGTGATCTTGGAAAACATTTTCGCAGAATAACGGATCACAGAAGGCCGTGAACAATTTACGCTGGCAATTAGCAATTTGGACCAAAGAGTGACGACAACAGTTTCCAGTGTGATTCTACACCCACCTCATCAACAAGCATACCTCGCCCTGAAGACTTCCCTAATCACTCGCTGCAGGAAGTTACCCGAGCATAGACTTTCACAAGTTCCTTACCGGGAGAAACGTGAGAACAGAAACCAGTTGGAATTTTAGAGACATTTGTGAGCGATAGTGGACTGTAGCGTAATATCTAATGAGCTGCTGGTACATATCCAGCGACAGCAGCTCCAGTCTCAAGTACAGTTGACATTAATATCGTATGAACGTCAACCGCTGGATAAATACTATCGTCATAGCAGTAGGTGACAAACATGCATCGGGGTTTTTGGAGGAGCCGATGCCGAATTGTGTGCCGCATCCTATCGACAATCACGACATCGCTGGGGAACTCCGCATATTATCGACAACCACGACATCGCTGGGGAACTCCGAGAGTTGCGGACCACAATGGGAAGAACCGTCAAGCAATTACAGAACTCGTAAGTTACGGACGGACTCCGATAAGAGGACGCGGTCGCGTCGTTCATCCAACCTTCAGCCGTTAGACGGCACGAAAGGTCCAGCTACTATCGGTGACATCTTCTGGTACTACAGACGGGTCGGCACCGATGCTACAAAGTGCACGAAACCTTGGGAGTACTCAAATGGCAAGGGCAGGGTGAATTAGGCGCTAGGGACTGCGACACTCACAAACGGCGCCGTCGACGTAAGGACTAAGGAGAGTCTCATTGCAGCAACTCTCAAATGGACACACGCCAAAGGTAAGGCCCATGATGGCATGCTTACTACTTTTCCGACGAGTCGCGGCACGACAACGCGTCGGTTGCACGTGACTGATAAGATTCAGGTCTAAGATTTTTAATATACACTGGTTCAGAGGTCAGCACCCTTCCAGTCACGGGCACAGTTAAGACGACGATACAGGAGCCCTTACAGTTGTTAGCCTTGAACAGCTCCAGCATCAACACGTATGATGCAAAGATATGACGGTAGACATTGGTTTTTCGACTCCGTACAATTGGAGTTTCGTGGTGGTAGACGTTACAGAACCCATATTAGGTGATTATTTTCTGTCAACTTGCACTGGCCGTAGACATGGCAAACGTCTGCCTTATAGGCGGGACACAGTGTGACATGGTGAAGGTAATTCAGAAAGGTAATAGGAGTAATTAATGTTGCAAGTAAACAGTCCACCCCACTTACGTGGGTGCAACCAAGCTGTCTTATGCACAATGCAGTGCATTACAAAGACACGACACCAGGTACGCCGGTTTCAAAGCGCGTCCGTAGAATAGCTCTAGAACGATTGGCTGAGACTAAGGCGATATTTGAGTATATGCTCCGTCCTGGTGTTATACGAAGATCAGACAGCCCATGGTCATACCCAACACACCTAGTGCGCAAAAAGGACGGCCCCTGTGGCGATTGCCGTAGCTGAACGTAGGGACAGTCCCAGACAAGTACCCGATACCTAATATTCAAGAATTTACCTGTTCTCTGGAGGTTGCGAAAGTTTTCTCAGTGTTGGCTTGTCGGAAATCTTACAATAAGATACCAGTGGCACATACCGATGTTACAAAGACAGCAGTTATTACACCTTTTTGTCTGTGAGTTTTTGTTTATGCCATTTGGTCTTAAAAATGCAGCGCAAACCTGGCAGAATTCATTGACAAAATGTTACAAGGCTTGCCATTTTGCCTATTGTTTTTAGATGACATGTTAATATATTCAGCTGATGCACAAGTTAACGACAAGCAGAGGTTGTGTAACTATGGAGTGGTACTAAATGAAGACAAGTGTGACAGGCGCAAAAGCGAAGTAACTTTCCTAGGTGAGAAAGTTTCAGCCGATGGGATCCAACTTATGCCTGAAAAGATTACCACATTGCGTAATCTACCAAAGTCAATGGACTTTAAGCAACTTGACGATTTTTAAGCATGGTAAATTTTTACCCCGTCATTTACTGGTAACAGCTCAGTCACTACTAACGGACGCGGTTACCAGTAAGAATGGCAAGGACAAGCGAATATTACATTGGACACCAGAGAGGAGTAACACTTTCAGCCAACTGCAAGCCAGCCTTGAAGACGCAACGTTGCTTGCCCTTCCTGTCCTGGGTACACCATTGAATATTGTGGCATGTGCCAGCCAGGTCAGGATTGGAGCAGCACTGCACAAGAAGTGAATGGACGTTGGCAGCCTTTGACCTTTTTTTATGGAGTGCTTACGATAGGGAGTTACTGGCGATATATGAGAGTGAGAGACATTTTCGCCTTTACATTGAACTGACAATTTTCACAGGTCATAAACCCATCGTGTCAGCCTTCCACAACATCAACGACAAATGTTCGCCACGGCAGTTCCGACACGTGGAGTTCGTCAGCCTTTTCGCGAGTATGCAGGTTAGTCAGCATCTTATATTACGACGACCTCACCACAGCACAAGAGAGAGATAAAGAGTTGCAAGTCTTACTAACAGATTGGCACAGAGGACTGCCACTGGAACAAATAGAAGTGTCAGGAAGCAAGATCAAACTATGGTGCAATGTATCACAATAGAGACCACGATCCTACATTACGCAGAAATTCTGCTGCTTAGCACACCCAGGGGCAAACATCAATATCAAGTTGCTAACCGAGCAGTTTGTGTGGGCGTCGATTAACAAGGATGCCAGGAACTGGAGCCGCTCATGCCTTCAGTGCCAGTGTTGTCAAGTAGGACAACATGTTCATGCAGAGGTCGCAAATTTTGCTGACTCGTAGACAAGGTTTGGTCATGTTCAGCTTGAAATAGTGGGTCTACGTTTGGCCTCAGAGGGTTATAAATACTTATTCACGCCAGCAGACAGATGAACAAGATGGACAAAGGCTGTACCAGTGACAGATGTAGCAAGTGAGACAGTAGCAAAGGCATTTGTTGCACATTGGTTGGCATGATTTGGATGACACCTAGAAATTACTACAGATCAGGTTCGACAATTTGAGAGTAATCTATTTAGTGAACTGGCTAGATTGTGTGGATTCCAGCATCACCGCACAACCCGTTACCACCCAGCAAGCAATGGGATGGTGGAAAGGTGGTACAGAACACTGAAGTTCAGAGTTGGATAAAGGTGCTACCACTAGTACTTCTAGGTTTACGGACTCCACATGGTTTGTGGAGAACCGTTGAGAATTCTGGCAGGCTGTCTCAAAAAAACAACAGCACAACTACCACCACAAATGGAGCTACCACTGCTGGTACAACACATTCGTGGCCGTCTGGCAAAGATGAGAAAGCCACCGGCATCCTGCCGTGATGAACATCTGATCTTCATGCACAAAACGTTGACCAACTACTCGCACGTCGTGTTGCACATGGATGCCGTACGGGCTCCTCTACAGCCTCCTCGTACTGGGCCCTACCATGTACCGCAACATGATGGCCGTGCTACAGACATCTCAAAAATGGAAATACTTTCATGGTGTCACCTGAGAGAGTGAAACCAGTATGAATTTTACCATCGCCAACGCACGAAAGCACCCCTCCAGTTCAGGATGACCAAGGTTCAGGCGAGCCTACACCCAGTCGAACTGAAGAGGTAATGGCAAGATACCAGAGGACTACAGAACAACTAGTCACACCTGTGCTCACACCGACACAACAACCGGTCGTCTATACAAGAGCTGGATAACCAGTCAAAATCAAGTACCCCTACATCCCAGGTGCTCTGCACTTTAGGGGGTGGGGAAGCTGGGTGAGAACAAGAGATCGACCAGTTGTAGCGGTTCGCCTTCTTTTGTTTCTTCGTTTGTTGTCCTCGGTGTCGATGTACTGCATTACTACACTGGCGGAAAAATGAGGTTTGAAATTTGCACGCTGACTACAGTAAATAATGTAGGCAACAGGTGCACAGTTGTGTTTCACAGCACTCTAATTTCACCGTTCACAACCCCCCAATAATAAACAGTAATATGGGCAGTGCACTATTGTTTAACTTTCGATAAGCCTCATTAATCGATTTCAGGCAAACCTCCACATACTGTTACCGTAGTTTAATACTGAATATCTACAAGCAGTAAAAACCTAACCACATAATTCACAGTTCTTTCGGAATAATCAGGTATGTATGGAACAGACACTGTCATTGCTTTAACACATGGTCTATTGGTGTAACACTTATTTCACTGTGAAGTTGATGTATTGTTGTCGTCCTAACCAACACAGGTTCCTCGTTTGAAATTCGGCTGTGGAGTGACTGTCTCGTGACCAAAGATCGGGCCCTTATATATCCTCACAATAATAGATGTTGAAACTACACACTGTTCGAAGTTAAATTTACAGAAATTACAACTAAAATTTAACTCATGAAATTAACTGAATACGTCGAAAAATTCGTTCCTTTTAACAGTTTCTTCTACTACAAGATTTAGGCCGAATTATTTAATTAAATCATGAAATTAACAAATATCGTTATGTAAAAAATACTTTTGACAAAACTGTTAATTAATTTTGAGTTAATTAAGAGCTGGCTTTGCCAACATGTTTTCGAATAGAGCCAAATAGATACTCTAAGATTACTAGAATTTCGTATTCTGAACGTTTATAATTAGTACAGAATTTATATTTGTTTATGTGTCAACAATAGAATTTACGTTACGAAACAATTACTGATTTCACCCTGTAACAAAAGATACTAACTAGGAATACTTAAAATAAATAAGAAAATCAATTAAATACACGAAACTGGGCACAAAGTTAGATCTGGTGTAATATTCTTTAAAACTGAGGGCCAACCTTTCTCTTTTATGAAAATGCAGATTGTATTCACGTATGTTAATGAAATGAAAAAAAAACGAATTGAAGTAGGTAGATGGCAAAACAAGAGGGGAAGAAAAAATATCCCAACTTGCTTCGTCACACAGTGAAGCGCATTGTTCATTCGTTGGAAGAGTAACTGATTTTGAGAGTTGAATATTTATTCTTTGTTTATCTTTAGAACTGTTTATTCCGACTCTAATCCAACTACGTACATGTGTTAAAGTATATGTGGGTTAGATTTCTGACCTACAAGAGATACTAGAGTGGCAGTTCCAAACTCTCCCATGGAAATGAACACAGAAAAAATGGCACCAGTAATGGTGTCCAGTTAGGTGGGCAGATGGAAAACAGTGCCTCCACCCATCTTAACCTTTTTTTTTTTTTAAAGTAGAACAAAGAGGAACCGCACTACACAAGCAGAAGTAGGACGTGAAGGAGAACGCTCGTGAAAAAGACCACAAACGGAATTTGAAAAAAGTATTTTTGATCTACACGAAAGATAATTTCATGATGATTACAAAAATATATAGTGTATGGAAATTTTCGTTTTCTGTTTGTTCTTAAATTTTGTTTGAAAGAAATGTTGCACAAGTGCCTCTGACATTTTGAGGTGCGTCAGTTTACGTGATGTATTCTTCTTTTCCTCAAGCCGAAATTTCTTCATTTAGCAAAAGTGGCGCACACCACATAGCATGACAGCTGACAAGGCAGTGGTGGGTGTGCTGCTGTTTACAGATGCTCTTGTCAAACTTGGCGCTCTTTTCAATAAGGCGCCATCTGAGATCATTCGTACATACTAACTGATTTATTTATACTCCTGTGGTACGAAGTGCATTGAATGATTACATTAGTGGTTGATACAAAGGTTTTTATTCAGTAACGGTGCATTCACACGATGCCTTTTGTGTTCAACTTTGCATATGCACATAAATTTGCATCAGTGGAACTATGCATGCACATTTGGTCGTGCATTAAGTGCGTTGCTGTCCGCCTTTGTTGGGAATCTTTGCTCTTAGCAGACGACAGGTAGCAGGGGCCCATATATGTTATATAGCATGTTGAGGTTATGTTGTAAAGCGATTTATGTGCAATAATGTAAGTTGACTCCAAAGGAAGCACACGTAAGTTGATAGCCCTTGATGATTACAGACAAAAGTCGTGTAAAATGTCGCTTCTGAAGATTATTTCAATAAAAATTCGATATGTGTTGCCCTGAGCGTCACGATTAGATTAAGTCTACCATCATATCTCTGGAAAGAATAAAATACCCTAAGTTTCAAAGAAGGATGACTGAGAAGGATAAGGCAAAAATTTATAAAAATCTTTATGGAAACTGTGGGTGAATATTCATGCTATGGTGACTTACAAGAACAACTGCTGAGGAGCCTGACAGACAAAAGAAGTGATAGGGTATATGTAGCTCCTCAACAAAAATAGCAATAAAGGACACTGATGATGCAAAAAATACGAAACTGAAAAACACAGCCGCCATTCTAGTGGATTCTGGCGTCTATGAAATTCCCAAATTTGCAAAGTCCCAGGATGTTAATCTACATATCATATTTCATGATTAAATACAAATGATGCACTGAAAGTAAATTAACCTTCACATTACGACTATGAACCTCCCTGAAGTATTTCTCAGTTTCAGGAACAATCGCATTTATTTCCATTTATTGATTCGTTTTCTGTCGATCCAGTATGCAAGAGAATTGCATGGATATGGAATGAGTCATAAAATAGGCTACACGAGAACAGTACTTATAGATCCTAACAGATACAAATTATAATATTGCATAGGAGCAAAATATGCTAATAATTACAAGCTTGGGCATTTCCTGCAATGAAAAGAGGTATAAAACAATTGAATAATAAATTACCATTATTCCACATTAAAGCCAATTCACACTGTCCATCACGTCACGGCACCATCACGTCAAGGTGTATTCGCACTGCCCATCACGTCACGGTATGTCAAGTCATGTGATCTCAACACACATTACTGTCTTCAACTGATCTTCTCACGGAAACTGCGATCTTCGCAACACGATTTTTAACTGTTTTTATGCATGAAGTGCAAATACACAATGTGTTAGTCCACATTTGTATAAAAATTGTTGGACCTCAGTGGTTTAGAGCATGCAGGAATAGATTTGTACATTATAGAAGGGAGACAGACGTGCAAAACAACACAAAGAAAGTGCATGGGTCCAAAAAATTGTCATTGTAGTACAGAAGGAGAATTTCATACATTATACAAGGAGCTTGAGGAAGAGGAATCTGCATGTAATATATTGGAAAGTGGAAGAATCAGTTTTTTCATTTGTTATGTCAAACTGCACCCAAAATTACTAAAAGGAAAGAGTTACGAGCTGCCATCACATCCTGTGAAAATTTCTTTTAAGGTTAACTTTAATTGCTAGTCCAATGCAAATTTTTATACATTACTCATATCTCCTACAATACCTTTCCCTTCAAGGTACATCGGTTTTCTTTACATATTGTATTTGCTTTTAGTGTCTTATTTGGTCTGCAGTTAGATAGTGAAACCACATAAAGATTGACCACTGATGCTTGCTGCAAACTGTCCCACGCACAATTCTGAAAGCTGCTTAACAATAAATAGGCCTGCCACAAAATCATATTTAAACAAACAACTTGCAGTCCCTGAATATATCTGTGCATTCGTTATGTATCACCAAAAATGCCTGACAGCACACTAATAAATTCCATCTATTAATCAATCTGATTCTACTCACAGTTCTTATTTCACTTCAAGTTGCAGCTATGCTGCAATCCATTTCATTGTTAAGTATAAATATGGTACCGGTATCTATAAATATCCAATTTGTAAGTGCTGTAGAGAGCAAGTAATTTAGTATGCTCATATCGTAAAATTTAGACTGCTCTCTCTCACTGTTCCAATTAGTCTATCGCCATTTATTACAAATTTTAACATAAGAAATAACTAAACGAAACATTTTATAGCAAATATCGAACAACGAACAACTGATATCAACCACGACAACCACGATGAATCGATATATGGAGCTGCAGACAACCTTGCGTGTGGGGCAACCACAGCTGCGAATATTCATCTTGGGTATTAATAACGGCTTCAGCTGTATTTAGTCCTTTATTACTGGATCACAACCAGTTTTCTAGCACGAAAAGCCATTTCTTCAGGCGAATATGTGATTAAAACACCAGAGCGGAAAAGCTTTTTACCCAACATTTGTTGTCCATCAAAACAAAACACCGCTAAAAGACGGTAAGTCATAGATTAAAAACTCCCTGATTTCAGTACAGTGAATGCATACAAAACAAATTGTACCATAGTGGTCACTTCTCCAATCTACAGGGAACCTCGTACAGGGAATGCGCCTGCGTGCTCTGTCATACTGAGGTCAAGAAAATGAGCTTTTCCACTCTGAAGAGGTAGCTTTTAGTGTTACAAAATCGGTTGTGATCCAGTAATAAAGGATTAAATACAGCTGAAATTGTTATTAATACCTGAGACGAAATGTGAAGATCTGCCCTTGGCCATGTATCGCGAGTAAATGAGCTTTTGGGTCGTGTGAGGAGCAATGGATGGATGACTTCAGCCATCAAACTCTCTTCCAGAGAAACCTTGAAAGTGCCATGACGTGATGGGATGGGATAGGATGGCCAGTGCGGATGGCGCCATTTGAAATGCATTGTAGAATGTTTGGACAGAATGGGACAGGAGGGAACGGGACATGATGTGACGGCCATTGTGAATTGGCCTTTACAAGTCACAAATTTGATAGAATTGAAATGCTTTGCTTTGAGATGAGGAATACATAACTCAAACGAGGATATAATTCGCCAGTTACTAGCTAACAAAATTGTATTGTCAGCCTCCGCTTCAGTTTCCCAAGCAGAAAATCTAAAACCGACTTCCTTCTGAAATTTGCACACAAAACGCTGCAATCACTCTGTATTTCTCAAACCTCTGTTGTTTCTATACGTTTTGACCTACAGTCGGTTTTGCATTTTCTTTTCCTGATGCCTTTTCATCACAATAAACGCAACACAAACTCCTGAGCAAAGAAGGGGATTCACAGCACATTGTTTATGCAATGAAACATGGTGTGGACACGAGAACATCCATGTTTACATGCATTCTTTCCACAAAATTTTGTACATGCTCTTTTATTCCCATGTGTCTGTGATTACACTAGACGAAAGAGGTACCTTTTGGACATACCTCAACAAAAATAATTTCTTATGCTTTTCAGTTCTTACATTTCATCCTGTAGCATTTCTAATTATGCCATATGTTGTTACATAATTCACGTTCATGGAAATAAAGTTACATATTACAGTTTAAGGATAGTTATTTTTATTAAGCAAATGTATTTAAAATTTCTCATCGGTGCTGGGATCATTCATTGTGGCGGCGCAAATAGTCGATTGTTAAGACAGAAATTGTGAAATGTCTTTGAGTGGGTTGAAATATTTACTTTGGAGTGCTTTCTGTTTCCTGCATGGAAGTAACAAAAGAAGGGAGATGCCCCATAGCCTAGTATATAGAGGACTCAAGAAGTGCTTCAGCTTACATTAATTCCAGCAAAATATTTTTTTCTAGGATCGTTAAGTATGGTGTGAGTATGCTAAATCTAAGTTTTCGACCTCGAAAGTGTGTGTGTGTGTGGGGGGGGGGGGGGGGGGGGGGGGCAAGATTTGGTGGCCGAAAGATCTCGAGATTTTCGGACTTTTTTCAGTTTTTCGCTTATAGCTCGAAAACGGTCCATATTTTGGCAATAACCGTTCTATAGTGAAATACAGAGAACGAAATCCTGAGTCGATTAAAAGAAAAAAATTGAAAATTGATCCAGTAGTTCGATTTTTATGGAGATCAAAACAACAGACAGTTTTTCCAATTTTGCCAAAATCTGTGTCTTACCCATTTTAAATTTGCTGTAACTTCCCAGCATCAACTTTTATCAATACCTCCCTGCCTAAAAGTTGTAGATCATCATTACGTGAGTTCCAAAAACACCACTTTTTCCAAATTGGGCCAACTTTGAAATTTTTACAACTCATAAAGCAAAATTGAGGAAAACCTTAATTTCACACTTTCGGGTTTTCACACTTCTTTGATGCCTAGAAGCCTGATTTCATTCGAAGGCTATAATATGCCACCTGAATGCATTTGAAATTGGTTTCAATGAAATCTGTGAAAATTTGAAAATCTAATTTTTTCATAATTTTCAACTAGCACTGCTGGCTTCTTGTTCACAACATAGACTCTAATAACTGAAGAGCTATATTAGGTCCGAACAAATATTTTCCATGTACTTACTTGCACATTCATTTAAATACATGTGACAATGCTGAATTGCATTACTAACTTAGGAAAGTTGATCATCCAGAATATATTCCGCCTAAAGAAAATCCCACTGACTTATACCTTCAGTGAGTATATAGGTATATGTGCACATCAAAGAATGGCGCTTGGTGAGCTATTTCGTAACGCTGAGATAAGGAGGAAGTAGGATGGAGAGAGTGGAGACCAGGTAGCCAGTTGACCTTTTGTGAGGCCGAAGGTCATGGGGGATGGCCTACTCCCCCACCTTTGTTTTCCCCACCGAGCTCTTCAGTTCAAACCTTTTTGCCAAAGTGAATGGATACCAATGTGCTGTGAGCAGTTGTTGTGTTTTTGTCTCAATATGAGTGGAAACATTTGTTGATGAAGGTGAAGAGACAGTTGTCAAAGAGAAAGGAGTGAGAACATTGTTGGAGAGCAGCAGAAAATGCGAGAATGCTGACCACACTCGTCTGCTGGAGAGCGAGTTCCAGAGGTAACTGTTCATATTACATGTCAAATCCCTAAAGTAACCCTAAAATGATTGACGTTTATATTCGTTGTGGGTATAAAGAGGTTACACAATCAACTGTAGCACGACGAGTTCGTGACAAAAGTGGTACTTTCAGTTCTCGAGAACACTTTTTTATGTGGTGAGCGTCTCACAGAATAATTCAAAGAGCTTCAATAATAAAGATGAAACGACAAAAAATACCAACTTCACCAGGTCATGAAACGTGAAGTCAGACAGAGCATGATTAATGCAGCTACTGTTCGTGGGGATCACGATATAGTAAATTGTTTGCATGATGAGAAGTTAGACTTGGTTGCAGTTGACACATGGTACCACAGGGTATCTAACAATAAACTTTAATGGAAGCCTTCATCAGAGGGTCAGCAAGGAGCAGGACGTAAACCTTCGGCCAAAAAAATGGCACCTTGAAGAACACTCAGATGAATGCCAATGTGCTGTTGCGAGTTAATGAATCAGATGGAAGAGGAAAATCGCTCAGATACAAGGACAGTGAAAGCTCGTCTATTCAGATGGTTTGGTGACGATTTTCTGAATGTTGGGCACAAAATCCTCACTAACACCTTCTACGGAAGAAAAACCCAAAACACTGAAGACCGACGAAACAGCACTGTGAAAGCAGCAGTAGAAATAGCTGTGAAAGACACATGCTCTGTTGCATATAACTTAAAGCAATATCCACCTCCTGGCAACAACTTCCTATTCAACGATGTCTGCAATACCAGGCGCTTTGAAACTCTTCCTTGAAACAGGCGTCGTGAAACACAAGGAAGGCGAGTTGGGAAAGCGGAGAAAG
Organism: Schistocerca piceifrons; assembly: GCF_021461385.2. NCBI lineage: Eukaryota > Metazoa > Arthropoda > Insecta > Orthoptera > Acrididae > Schistocerca > Schistocerca piceifrons. Next base: position 1,111,868,443 of record NC_060138.1, read on the forward strand.
AAGTTGTTATGCACTCCCATGCAATCTTTTCAGAAACCTGACCCAGTTCGTTTTTATCTCTAGTCTTGCTTGGAACAATTGTTTATCTGTGTGAGAGATTTGGCTCCAGGCTACTCATAGATAAGTTGTCATTCCAGAGATTTTCTGAATCCCACTGGGAATAAATTCGTTTTGAGACATCTTGCGTGCTCTGTTCTCAGACAAATTCAGTGCTGCAGCCCTCTTATTGTTAATTCGTCTTTGACAGTTCTGACTGTAATGCCAACACTCTTGACGGATTGAATATGTTCCATTCAATGGGAAGCATCATTTGTATCACTCTTCACTCTGCAATGGCTCCTGTCGAAAAAATGAAGAGACTACCCATTTGCTCCTCTACAGAGATTGTAAAAGGTTCAAACACTGTTCAACTCCAGTCATGTAGAATGCAGGACGGTTTCAAAAATATCATTGCTTGCGACATAAATATTGCTGACGACATTCTACCATCATTTACTGACATTATCTGGTTGTATGCGAAGTGGGGGAACTTCCCAGAACATCCTGGATGGAATGGATTCAGGAAGAAAGCAACGAAAAACACCGAATACGTCCGCTCACCTCTTATATATCTCCCATTGATCAGTGCACCACTTTCCGACATCAACACTGCCTGCACTTCTCTTCAGGATGCGACCAAAAAAGTTAAGAAATTGGACCAAAAAGTTGTGCAGTGACCTTCGACCAACCATTGTACATGAAGGCTATGGATCGGGGATTCTGATTTTAAAAATTTGGTTGTGGGGCTCGAAGGTTTCCATCTCATTATGACTTTTATGGGCTGTATTGGAACGATTATGGCAGGAGTGAGTTGAAGGAGTTTCTGTCAGTTATCTATTCTACAAACAGTGTTGACAAAATGCTATCTGGCCATGCCTATGAGCTAGCAGTCAGGTCAGAGGTCCTCACCCACAATACACTGGCATCAGTGACATGGGAATGGTGAAGATGAGTGAGGAGGGGAGAGTTGAAAGGGAAAGGCTGTTGAGAGGAGGTCAATCGTGGATCCTTGATGAGAAAAACGTGGTGCTGTCAGTCAGTGACAAATTTCGAAGCACCTTGATATCTCTTCAGCAAAAAGGGCCTACTTCAACTTTGTGGGTTATCTACTTCAAGTCGGTCCCCCTTGTGAAACACTTCATAGAGGCAGAATGAATGGATAACTGGACTCTACACCAGGTCACTACTAAAAAAATGTTGCCTTCTTTCATGCAGCTGGGCACTTGTATGCCAAAAGTGCTCATCTTTACGTACAAGACGTGATGATATTGGAAGAATGGATGGACACCACTGAGTTCGACCGTCTCACCAGAGGAGAATATTTTCCCATAAGGCGGAATGGAAAAATTTGGTACGGTGTTTGGTCGGACATGACGATAGAGCAGACATCGATGAGGTCCAGAAAATTAGGAGGGGGCGCTCAGTGGTGGTAGAGGCTTCAGTGAAAGTGTTCTTGCCAAGTGGACACATGGGAATATCAACCTTCAATATGTGTGTGACGTCGTGGAAACCTACTGCCAAGTGACTGCTGTTTCGTCTGAGGAGCACATTTATGCAAGTCCCACCAGAGTGGCTGGAGACAACGCTGACTCTCACGAACTGACGATGAAGTGTCATTCAGCCCAAGAAATAGGCAAGGCATGTATGACAAAGATGACTGGCCAAAACTTCCACAGCCTTAAGTTGAAACACATGGATGAAGTTGTTACACTCGCCCAGGTTTCACAAACCTGAAAGTTGGCTCCCAAATGCTGACTGCTGTTGATCCTATGACGTTTTTTCAACGAATCTGCAGAGCGACACAATCTGACGAAGATCTGAAGCACTTTGTCACCCATGAACTGGCACTGTATTCATTATCATTGTTCAGCGAAGACGGACTACGAAATGGAATCAAATCTCTGTCGTACAAGGCTTTCAAGCCAGCAACTGTTCCCACAGGATTTCAAAATGAAATAGTTGTTGTGGGTAGAAGATTGCGTCTTCACAACGTTGTGTGGGACAAGCACGAATCTTTTGGTGTCATCTGCAAAAAGTATGTCAGCTTCGTCTCTTGGCACTACAGATCTAGAGTGATTGTTGCGTTCGATGGGTACCCAAGTCAGGCGAATCAGCGAGGCAGTAAAAGCTCAGAAAGAGCTCGGCGTTCGAAAGTGAAGACTTCAGCCGATGTAATGTTTGATGAGAGTTTCCCAGGAGAAGTTCGTGAGATTTAAACGAATAAGAGCTGCCTCATTCAAATGTTGAGAAAACACATGGAAGAATCTTCGCTTCGAGTACTGGAGGCAGCAGAGGACACTGATTTACTGATTGTGACAACAGCTTGCTCTCAGTCACCCAGATTCGACACTGTGTTTGTGGTCAGTGAGGAACTGACATCCCAGTCATCCTGTCTGGGGCTCCCAGCAATGCCACCTGCAACAACATCTACCTACTGAAGCCAGGGAGGAAGGGGGAAGCTGAAACGTAGTAAAATGGTTCAAATGGCTCTGAGCACTATGGGACTTAACTTCTGAGGCCATCAGTTCCCTAGAACTCAGAACTACTTAAACCTAACTATCCTAAGGACATCACACACATCCATGCTCGGGGCAGGATTCGTACCTGCGACCTTAGCGGTCTCACTGTTCCAGACTGAAGCGCCTAGAACCGCTCGGCCACCACGGCCGGCTGAAACGTAGTACCCCACCTCCTTGTACCAGTTTGAGAAGAAACACCTCCTCCTCTTGCATACCTTTTCTGGGTGTGACACAACCTATACACCATTTGGGCATGGGAAAATAAAACTGTGTATTCTCGCCGACAGTAACCTAGCATTGAGGGAAGCTGCTATGGTGATCTAAAAGGCATCTGGAACTCCAGCAGACATCAGTAGATCTGGGGAGAAGACCCTGATGGCAATGTATGGCAATGGAAGAACGACCACCTGCAGCATCAATGATGCTGAGGTAACGTCTGTTTGTAAGGATTTCAACGAAGGTGAAGTTCATCGACATCCTCCATCACTCAACACTGCAGACCTGCACAGTTACAGATCATTCCTCCAGGTTCAGTGGTGGATGGGAAACACGCTAGACCCGCTCGAATGATGTTGCATATGGGACAGACTGGGACTCACTCCCATTCCTATAATGAAAGAACCTGCTCCCCAAGAGCTTCTGATACCGGTGTTCTGCAGCTGCAAAAAAGGATGCACCAGTCCATGCACTTGGCGCAAATCAGGCCTCAAGTGCACCACTGTGTGCAAAAACTGTGTGTGTGTGTGGGGGGGGGGGGGGGGGGTTGCACAAACACTCCATACACTGAACTCGACGTAGACTTGGACAGTTGCCTCGTTGAGGAGGAAGATGAGGCTGAGCCTGGTGAGGCACTTTGGGGCGAAGAAGCTGAGGAGGAAGAGACTGGCGATGGCCAACCTGAGGCAGCAAATAGCGCCAGTCAGCCTTAAGAAGAAGACACTAAACTGGAACCATCAAAACGACCAAAATTGGAAATATTTCCATTAACTATGTAATTACTGTAAGCATTCCTGTAAATAAATGTAATTCCTAACCTTTTATGTTTCCTGTATTTTAAGTTGCAAATGAAACGATTTTTTAAGTACTTACTCTTCCTCAATAACATTTGTATAATATGTACATATAAGTATATAAAATACCTAAAGCATTTAGAAAAAGGTCTTCAGACATTAAGTATATATCCAGGGACGAAGAAACCAGCTGTACATGTCAAACTCATGGAAAATGTAGATCTCAAATTTTAGGAACAGGTCAAAGTTATGAAAAATTTAAATTTTAAAATTGTCACAAAATTCCTTAAAACCGAATTAAAAAGCATTCATTTGGCATAATTGCCTCAGAATGAAGCTAGAATTGATTCCTGTACTCGTTGACATAAAAAAATACGAAAACCTGATAGTATGAATTTAATGTTTTCCTCAGTTTTGCTTTATGAGTCGAAAAAATTTCAAAATTGGTCCAATTTCGAAAAATTTAGTGCTTTTTGAATTCATGGATTGATGCTGTACAACTTTTAACCAGTGAGGTATTGATAAAATTTAATGCTGGAAAGTTACACCACATTTAAAATGGCTGTGTACTAATACGGTCAAGACTATATCCGTTTAGGGCTTAAAGCACGTACCCTTCACACTTCCATTACTATTTCAAATGGCAAATAAGGAAAGGCTTCTGTCCTTCCGCTAATATACTGCAGTGTCGGCTATTGCTATACTGCGCCCGGATGGCTCTGCTTAGCAATGTCCTTTGACCGTGTTTTGCTTCACAATGCATAACACTCTTGCCTGCCTGCGGCTGGCTCTGTTGCAATTCACTTCCGCTCTGGCAAACTTTTTGACTGAATACGATCAATACGCTGCAGTGTGATTAAGGAACTGGTCTCAAATGCTTAGACCCTGTAAAATAGATATTTCGTTTTAACATGTATGTAAGTAATTTTTTATAAGTAATAATAGCCTAATCTGTGTAACATATAGACCTACCTTTCCTTCAGCGTCCTATTTGCTTTCCCTCCCCCCACCTCCCGGAACATTTCTTGTAGTAAATCTGTCTATTTTTCAGGAGTAACCATACATATCATAACCGAAACGTTCATCTAATTTGAGCATCCGTGTCATTTTACTTTTGAGCTTCATTTTGAAATTTTCAAAATATGTAAGCCTATACCATTCTTTGTGATATACAAACAGTTAGTTAGTTGAAACTCGAAACTTCCTGGCAGATCAAAACTGTGTGCCAGACCGAGACTCGAACTCGGGACTTTTGCCTTTCGCGGGCAAGTGCTCTACCAACTGAGCTACCCAAGCACGACTCACGACCTATCCTCATAGCTTCAATTCTGCCAGTACCTCGTCTCCTACCTTCCAAACTTCGCAGAAGCTCTTCTGTGAACCTAGTCTCTGCAATATCCTTTCTTTCAGGAGAGCTAGTTCTGCAAGGTTCACAGAAGAGCTTCTGTGAAGTTTAAAGGTAGGAGACGAGGTACTGGCAGAATTGAAGTTGTGAGGACGGGTCGTGAGTCGTGCTTGGGTAGCCCAGTTGGTAGAGCACTTGCCCGTGAAAGGCAAAGGTCCCGAGTTCGTATCTCGGTCTGGCACACAGCTTTACTCCGCCAGGAAGCTTCATATCAGCGCACACTCCGCTGCAGAGTGAAAATCTCATTCTGGAGTTAGTTAGTTAGTTGGTAGGTTTCATGTTCCATAAATCATTTGCACAATAAATCCTAATGATGTGGAATGAATCGTTTTATATTAACATCAATTTTTTTTAAAATATGCCTTCAGGCTGATCATCTATTCGATTTTTTTTATTTTCTAATTAAAGACAGACCGACGTTAGTAATTCCTACCCATCACCACTTACAGTGTACAATAATACACAGGCTCCTGCAGAATAGGAGGAGTTCTCAAACATAAAGGTTTTCAGTTTAGTTTCAAATTTTACTTTCCTGTCTGTCAGGCATTTTATATCACTGGATAACTGATCCAAACTGTTGGCTGCAGCATTACCAACACCTGTTTGTTCTACAGAAAACCCTAATGTGGCGTAATGAATGTCATTTTTTCTTCTGGTATTGTAATTAAGTGGGTCATAGTTCCTGTTGAAGCTCAGTGGATTATTTACAACAAACTTCATGAGGGAATAACTATACTGTGAAATGGGTAGATTTTTACTCGCACGCTGAGCAACAGGCACGAATGACAAAAAAAGTATTCATATAAGTTTTCGGCCAAGACCTTATTCAGAAAGGAAGCAAAGCACACAAACACACACGGACACACACACACAAACTGCTGTCTATGGCTGTTCTAACCACAATCTTTTTTAAGGAGGTAGGAAATGTGAACAATGAATAATTATTGGCTGGAGGATTTTAGAGCATGAGAAGGTGCACCAACAATCAGCGCTGTCATAAAGCCATGCAGGGATGAGACCATTGATATAGTATGGTTCGGATGTCATACCGTTTGCAGTCTGGAAGGCAACGAAAAACACAGGAAAAATGAAACTACACAGCATAGCTGTAATTCATGTAAATAAAAGACAATATTGCTCGAATGATTCCCGTTACGAACGAAATGTGATTCCTTTAATCTTTTGATTACAGAAGGATCGATTAGTACATACATAAATGAAGCAAACTGACATTTTTGATGAAACAACTATGTCTCGACACAATCAGAAGACCATATGCTATTTCGGATGCAACCACAAAAGTCGACAGATATCACCAGCGACATCGACTTTAAGACTGACGCCCTTTTTTACCTCCATGACTTCCTGCGTTTCTTACTTGCGTTACTTGTATAATTTTTATGTGTTACATGCATGTCATGAATAGTTTAGTGTTAACATTCTTCTTATTTAACTGTGGATTGTCATTCTAACATGTGGCTACCCCAATAAACACCACAACACATGTAAGTCATTTTTTTACTATTAACCTGTATGGGCTATCTGATCAAGATTTGCAGCATATTACGTTAAAAGTTGAAATTTGTCAGGATATACAATCTATGTAATCTGAATACAGGAGGGTAATAAATCTGTCAAAAATTGAGAATGTTAGGAGACTGCTCAAATGCATAATCTGGATAGGTGTTTATAATACTGCTGACTCAAATGGAAAATGCAAAGCATTCATTAACACAGTTACTTCCTCATTTGAAAATAGTTTTCCCCCAACGGTAACTGAAATCAAACAGAAGTCTAAAAATAAATCATGGATGACACAAGGAATAAAGGTATCATGTGGGACAAAAAGGAAACTGTATCTACTATCAACAACTCTGATGTTAGCATTGCAAAGCATTACAAAGAATACTGCAAAATATTGGAGCAAGTAATCCAGAAATTTAAGCAGCTTTATTATGAGACAAAGGTAATAACATCAGGCAACAACATAAAAACTATATGGAATATAGTGAAGACAGAGACACATGGGGCCAGAAATGAAGAGGAACAGATAGATCTAAAAATAAATGAGACATTGGTAACAAGTGCATGTAGTGTCGAAAATTCCTTAAACAAGTACTTTGTTTCTATTACTGACAGTCTGGGGACAGAGTGGGGTTGTCAGGTTCGGTAAACAGTGCACTGGAATATCTGAGACCAGTTTCTACAAACAACTTCGGTAAAATTCAAATGGGATTCACTTCTATCAAAGAGGTTGCATCCATCATAAAATCCTTAAAATCAAAGTATTCCATTATTTATGATAACATATAAATGACGTTCATCAAGAAGTGTTCATGTGAGTTGAGTTTTATCTTAAGTTACCTGTGTTATCAATATCTTATCAACAGAACATTTCCATACTGGCTAAAGTATGCTGAAGTTAAGACTCTTTACAAGAAGGAAGATAAAGAGATACCTTCAAACTATTGACCAATTTCATTTTTGCTGGCTTTTACAAAAAATTTGAAAAGGTCGCGTTCAAGCCTCTTCTTAAGCTTCTGACTGAAAATAATATATTGTCCAAGTCACAGTTTAGGTCTCATAAGGGTTCAAGTATGGAGAAGGCTATTTACAAGTACAGTGAGAAAGTACTTAATTCATTAACTAACCAATTAGAGGGTGATGGCTTTTTCTGTGACCTGTCAAAAGCCTTTGACCGTGTGAATCATAGCATTCTCTTAAGTAAATTAGAATATTATGGTGTCACTGGCAACGCTGCAAAACAGTTGGAGTCTTGACAAACTGCCTGTTGGATTCTGTCTCGGGTTCTTCGGCCGACGTTCGTCTGATGATTTTACTGACGTTTCGCCAGCACGAGTGGTTGGCATTGTCAAAGCTTCACCCTACATTGCCGGTGGTGAACTGGAGCCGAGCTCACGGCCGCAGACTATATTAAATATACCTGGCGCGCCAACGTCTGAGTGCTTCTCCGCAGTCATTTCCGGTGCGGTTCTTCTCTTGCTAACTGCGACTGCAGAGAACGACCGTCGCAGGCAGCAAGAGAAGAATTGCACCGGAAATGACCGAAGAGAAGCCCTCGGACGTTGGCGTGCCAGGTACATATAGTCTGCGGCTGCGAGCTCGGTTCCATTTCACAACCGGCAATGGAAGGTGAATCTTTGACAATTTCAACCACTTGTGCTGGCGAAACGTCAGCAAAATCATCAGACGAACGTCGGCCGAAGAACCCAAGACAGAAGCCAATAGGCAGTTTGTCAACAAGCTGCCACGAAAACCTTAACAATTTTGTAGTTAGGGTCTTACCTAACTAACAGGAAACAGAGGGTGTCATTACAAAATAGCTGTGGAGTAAGCAATCAGTCTTCATCTGATTGGGAATTATTACGTGTGAGGGTCCTCAAGGTTCCATCTTGAGTCCGTTGCTTTTTCTTGTGTAGCCAAATTCATCACCTATTGTCTGTTTTCAGATGATACAAACACTGCAATAAATAGCAAGTCAGGCATGGACTTATAAATGGCTGCTAATCAAATTTTCACTGATAGGAGATTTCCTTCCAATAAGTGTATATGAACAGAGGCAGATAGAAGAAGTTGATACTGTTAAATTTCTGGAATTACAACTCGATAATAAATTCAGTTGGAAATGGCATACCTCAGAATTGCTGAAGCATGTAAACAAGTCTATATCTTCAATGCGAGTGTTGTCAGATGTGGGAGGTATAAATTTAAAACAACTTGTATACTTTGCTTACTTTCATTCTGTTATGTCATATAGGATCATATTCTGGGGTAACTAGTCAAACCGAGGGATAGTTTTTAAAGTGAATAAGTGTGTAATAAGACTTATTTGTGGTGTAAACTGAAGAACATCATGCAGAAACCTGTTCAAGGAACTGGTTATTCTAGCCATTGCTTCTCAGTATTTTTATTCCTTGATGAAATTTGTTGCAAATAATATGTCTCCATTTTCAAGCAACAGCTCAATATATAGCATCAATACTAGGAATAAGAGCAGTCTACATAAGAACAATAAGAATAAGAACCTACACAAAGACCTCAAATCGCTTACCTTGGTCCGAAAAGGGATCCAGTCTACTGGGACACATATTTTCAATAAATTGCCAGCAAGTATTAGAAACAGAGTCTGAAAGCCTTTTGGTAGGTAGTTCGTTCTACTCTACAGCTAACTATCCTAATAGAGACTGTTGGGCCAGATTAAGCAAAAATGTTTGTCAGACTCCAGTTTTGACAGCACTTGGTCACAAAAGTCGCGATTAGGTATTTATTGTATAATAAATTTATTAAAAGTGCATAACTATGTTTCATTCTGATAGTGTATTAACCCTGTAAATATTAGCACTCCAGTTTGCTGTAACATATTCACATATTTTGACAATCTCCTAACAAATGATCGTGTAAGTGATTGCAGACGCGCACAGCGATTGGAACGATGCACAACAGACTGCTCAGAAGTGCCTACACTCCAGTAAAGACAGTTCCTCATCACATGGCCCAAAGCCCACAGTGAACCCTGCATCACGAAAAAGCAGATCTCATTCATGTATTGGAAATGTGACTGCCCTTGAGATGTCTGACAGAAGCTCTCCTGTTCACGTTTTTCCTACAGCACACTGTTTGTACAGTCAGGACACCTGCAATGCACGAACGTATTTAACTGATACAGGATTGGATGTTAGTGTCCTATCAGCAACGTTCAAAGACCCTTCTTCAGTTGCATCTTCATGGCCACCAAAAACTCTCCAATACCTACTTTGGGAGTAAGATACTAAGTTTGGATTTCATTCAAAAGTTCTGGCGGACCTTCTTGAGTGCGGACATTGCTGATCCTATTCTTGGTACGGTCTTTCACTTCCGCACAGATGTGCCCATGCGAGCGGTGCAACTCGGGCTGAGTGATGAGACTGATTACTGAAATTCTGCGTGTTGACGTGACACACATAACTAGCCAAACACTGCTCCTGTGTGTTCCTTTGAAGACGTGAAATCACCATTACTGGATGAACTTCTTATCATAGTGAACACTGTTACTGAACTTATTGGGAAAGTGACAGCCAGGGAAGAAGAGAAGTCACACATTACTACAGACAACGATGTATTGCACACATGCATTAACAACCACACTGCTGGATTCGAGATGGGCTGGGTTCACATAAGTGAGCTACGGAATGACCTCATTTCTGCATTGATCTTGGACATCGCAAGGCACCAGTTCGTGTCACTGTCCGGAGTACGGCACAATATTAACAACTAATCACTACCACACCCAGACTGCCAGTTGCTTTCAGAGCCCGCCAGTTGGTGCCTGCAAAACACACTGCATCAAAGAAGTAATTTTCTGCAGGGATTATTCAACATACAGATAGCCTGAGGGCGTGCCCCCTAGATGTAGTAAAGACGAAATACGAGTCCTGGCATGTTTGTGGGGACCATCGCACTGCTACCCCATTCCGCAACTCCAGGTGTTTACGGCCATGTTAGTAGATGCTCAGCTGATCAGCAGATTACACTGACAGCTGTCGATATACAAAAGACAGTAGAAGTCATGCCCTTTGGCCTCTTCAAATACAGGTGGTTATAATTAAAGCTTAGCTACTCACAGAAACTCATTTTGTGGGCTATAACTATCGCATGGCAGCGAAACTCGGTAGATATACTAATAAGTTAAGGCAGAACCGAAATAACTGGAAAAATAGTTCCAGTTTTAGCCACCAGATCCAAATCTGGCATTGTACAGTGTTTACATGACAGTGTGACACCCAGGCTGTCATTTGACAAGCCATATCATGAGTGAACAGTATGGCTATCGTGGTGAGCGATCTGGCGGTGTTTGTGTAACTGTTTTATGTAAATGGCAGCAATTACAGTGCTGCATTGAGTGTCATTGACTAAGGAGAGACCCGGTGTCATTAAATGGTTTAAACAAGATGGTAATGAAAGTCGAAAACATGGTTGAACTTGGTGTAGCACCTGGCAAGAGAAGGCGTCCTATCCTGGTGAAAGTTATTGATGTGGCTGCTGTTGCTGTAACTGACCATACAGCACATGCCCCGGGCAGTGCTAGTGCTCGTGCAGTGTTACGAAAATTGTCCATCCCAAAGTCAGCAGGACAGAAAGTTTTGTGGTTTATTTTACTCTGGTCCTGGACAAGAGCCAAATGGTCCTGGACAAGAGCCAAATGGAACTTCATGATCCGCAGGAATGTTCTTAATTTGCTCTTCGGTTTCTAACATAGATTGAAGTTGCTGACATGTGATTGCGCTATACCATATAGAGTGATGAGGAACATTTTATACCAAAGGGTGTAGTGAATATACAGAACTGCCGAATTTGGGGTACTGTTAAGCAACGTGTTGTGCATGAAGAGCCACTGAACTCGCCAAATGTGACTGTCTGGTGTGGATTCAGAAGTAACTTTATTCTTGGTTCATCCTTCTTTGAAGTGAATACACCCAGAGTACCTGTCAGGTGTACCATGATATCTGGACGTTGAGATCTCCTTTTACACATGTGATTCCTGCTTTGAAAAAGCGCAACTGTGTTGAAATCACTGACTTCATGCGAGATGCATGGCGTGCAAGATCACTTGATCTGAATCCATATGGCTTTTGACTCTGGGACGTCTAAAGAGAACGCATCTACCAGACACATATTCAGTCTCTATCTGATCCGAAGGCCAGTATACAGGAACATGTTGCTCAGATTCCACTGGAACTCTTGTGAGCAACCGTTGGTCACATCGTTTTATGAATGCAGCATCTCATCAGCGTGTTTGGTGCTCACACTGATCAAACCGTGTAAGTGGCAGTTTATAATAAAATGAATATTATTCCTTTCTCACATGTCTGAACTTTTCTGCCCATGTCCTATTCCTAATCCATTACAAGTTGAAACATTTCCATACCTATACGTCTTTCTTACATTCACAACTCCAGATCTGCATCTGATGGCCAAATTGGAACAATTTTTTTTTTCAGCATTGATCGGTTCCATATAAGTTTTGCTGCCGTACGATAATTGCAGCTAAACTGGACCTTCGTGAGTAGCTGCACTTTAATTGCAACCACTCAGTATACAGAATGCCATTCGGCCCGAAGAATGTGGCTTAAATACGACAGCAATTCGTCGACGAAGTCCTTCATAGCCTGCCCATCTGCATCGCGTATCTTGAAGATGTGTCGGTTTTCGCAGCCTCCACCACTGAAGGCAACTAAGATCTGCAGATTATTTTTGACTGTCTTTCTCGCTGTGACTGCAGACGAATGTGTGCTTCGACACAAGAGGCGAAATTTTTGGGACGCTGGGTTGCCCCCTCTGGCATCCACCCTTTACAAAGTAAGGCTGACTCGATTCAGTCGGTTCCACATCCAGACAACTTTCATAAGTTGCGTCGTTTTTTGGGTATGGCAAATTTCTATAGGTGCCGTCTGCCCCATACCGCGGCCACACAAGTGCCAGTAGCCACTGCACTCATAGTCCAATTTTATGAGGACAACGCTCAGTAACATGGAGGCGAGCAATGTTGTCTGCATTCGAGCCTTCCGATCCAGTTTAAGACAAGCACACACTCTATCCCTTCTGCACTACTAGCTATTGTTGTTGATGCTAGCCAAATTGTGTTTGGAGCAGCCCTACAACTGCAAGTGAATAGTACACAGCAGCCACTAGGGTTCTTCTCCCTTACACTGGAGGAAGCACAGACAAAATGCAGTGACTGTTGCCTATGACAGCGAATTTTTGGCGATATACGAAGCCGTTAAGCGTTTTAGACTGGATGTAGAGGCAGACCACTTGAGAGTTTCTACTGATTACAAACCAGTTTCCTTGGTTTTTTCAACAGACCTGCTGCTCTTTCTCACCACAGTAGTTCCGGGGTATAGAATTCATCAGCCAATTTACCGCTGACATTCGTCACTTGTGAGGTGCTGCTGAAAATGTTGTGCCTGATTACTTCTCCCGAACAAATGCAGTTTCCGCAGGCGTTGACTTCACACAACTGACTACAGCCCAAAAAACCTACGCAGAGCTACAGGAGTTTATCAAAAAATCAAATGCAGGACTGCGTCTACAGCAGTTACCTATGGCCAACTTTTTTGTGTGGTGTGACGTTTCGCAAAGCAGGCCACGAATTTTCATTCCACTGTGTTCCCGGAAACAGATTTTTAACGCCATCCACGAACTCGCGTTTTAGGAGCTGACGCCATTACACGAATGGTGACGGCCAGACTCGCGTGACAGGGTTAGCGGGATGATTGTCGGTTATGGGTTAAACTTATTTCCCTCGTCGGCCTGCTAAAATGGGACGCCATGTCCTCAGCGCAATCGGTACATTCAAACAGCCTACACAGAGTTTTTCTCACGTCCGTATCGATCTCGAAGGGCTGATCTCCCATGTGTATGGTTTCAAACACTTATTCACTGCAAATGATAGATCTGCCTGATGGGGAAAAGCTATACCCATCGTGGAAACCGTCACAGAAACACTGTCGATAGCGCGATTTGGCTGCCCTATGGACGGGACAGTTGCTTCTTAATGACGGGAAATAGCCGGGTGTGAAACTAATCGACAGTTCCCCAACTGAGTGTTACAGGTTTGTTACTTCCACGTTACGCACAGGGTGTTTAAAAGTGTCTCGAATCCTTACAGGAAACAGTACTGGGCAAAACTAGGAAAAAAGGTCCTACTAACGTCTGTGAGGAAACAAGTTCTGGTACTTGTTAAGACACGGCCGTCTGAGCTGTACTCACAACGTTCGATACTGACTGGTTCAGGCTGCGTCCGTTGCTCTTTTCTGATTGGTTGCGTTTGCTTACGAGTGTAATGTAACGGTCACACAGAGCGTTTAACGAATGTCCCCTACGTTAGAATTTCTGTACGTATCTTTGGTCCTATCTGGCGCAGATCCCACGGACTTGAGCGATAAATACAGGGTTATTCTAAATGACGGACCAATTTTCAAAACTTCGTTTTTATTCAAGTATAAATCCAACATGAACAAGTTTTATACCAATGAAAGAGCAAGTTTCAAAGTTTTTTTTTCCCATAATGTTTGATATCAAGTTAATAAATTTAATAATTTATAATTAATTCGTTTTTAATAATTAATTAATAATTAGAGATGTGACAACTGTTATAAATGTTCAATGTGGCCACTGTTGGCTGCACGGCAAACATGGACGCGGTAGCCGAACTCGTCCCACACATGCGAAAGCGTATCTGCTGTTACTGAGTGCACGGCAGCAGTGATCCGGTTCCGCAGATCGTTGAGTGTGTTTAGTAGAGGCGGGACGTGAACAGCTTCCTTCACGTAACCCCGTAAGAAATAGTCGCAGGGTGTGAGATCAGGAGATCTCGAAGGCGAGAAGGGCACAGCCAGGTCCTCAAGTCCCCTGCGACCGATCCAGTGCTGAGGAAAACACTCGTACATCATGGAGCCAATGGGGCAGAGCTCCATCCTGTTGGAAAATGAAGTCCTGGGAATCTTCCATAGCTTGAGGTAACAGCAATTGTTCGAACATGTCTAGGTATGTGATTCCCATTAGAGCTCTTTCCGTAAAGAAATATGCTCCATAAATCTTTGTACGGGATATGGTACAGAACACGTTGATCTTTCATTTTGCGCTAATGAATGTCGATTTTCCAAACCCCATATGTGAACATTGTGTCTGTTGAGGTTTCCACTAAGGTGGAACGTCACTTCATCGCTAAAAATTACATGCTGTAGAAATGCGTCATCCTCCATCTTTGCTAGCACATAACAAGAAAATGCGAGACGATTCTCTTCGTCATTGCTGTTAAGAGCCAGCACAAGTTGTAATATGTTGGGCTTGTTCGGTAAACGCCGTTTCAGAACTCTCTATACAGTTGGTTGGGGTATTCCAAGTTCTCGACTGGCTCTATTGGTAGACTTACTGGGACTGCGCACAAAACTTTCTCGAATCCATCGGACATCATCCTCAGACACAAGCGGTTGGCCTGTGCTTTTTCCTTTGCACACACTCCCTGTCTGTTTAAATTACTTTAACCAGTTGAGAGTTACAGGTTTGTTACTTCCACGTTTCGCACAGGGTACATTTGCGACTTCGTGGTCGAATACCGAATTTGGTACGAAATGCCCGCTGCAGTGAAATTTGCGACTCACTTTTCGCGTACTCGAGAACGCAGAAAACCCTGTGCTCCTCAGTCGCCATCTCACTCTCAACTGTCACTGAAATGGAATGACGGTCCTATTGCCGCGCGAACTCTACGGGCCGCTTCTGAAACCATCACCGCCCACTAGCCGCTGCCCGACAAAAACTTTTAAACTTCCTCTTTTTATTGGTATAAAGCTTGTTCTTTTTGGATTTGTACTTGAATACATACGAATTTTTGAAAATGGGACCACCATTTAGAATAACCCTGTACTCTAGGATGGGTCGCAAGAGTGGTTTGTACGCTATGTCCGTTGTACACTGACTGCATTTTCCCAGCATCTACATCTACATGAATACCCTGCAATTCAGGCTTCAGGCCGAGGCAGTACGTTTAATGGAACCACCTGCACACTGTTTCTATGCCGTTCCACTCTCGAAAAGCGCACAGGAAAAATGAGCACACTAATCTCTCTTCTTATTTTATTTCTCCCTGTGCAGTTTCGTGACAGTAAAATATGTTCACATTCGGAGGAGAAATTTGGTGATCGAAAATCCATGAAAAAATATCACCGCATCGGATAACGCTTTTGTTTTAATGCTTGCCGTCCCAACTCGCATTCATACCCATGTCTCTCTCCTATTTCGCGACCGTTCAAAACGAGCTGCACTTCTTCGTATGGTTTCGATGTCCTCTGTGAATCCTACCTGGTAAAGATCCCACACCACACAGTAGTACCCTAGCACAGGACGGCCAAGTGTGGTGTAGACAGTGTACCAATGAACCGAGTTCTGTTACCTGATTTAACAGCGACTGAGCTTATGTGATCGTTTCGTTTCATAACACCAAAAACACTTAGACCCAGCTATTTGTTTGAGTTTTGCTATCTCGGCAGCAAAATAACTGATGCTGACTGAAGAAGAGTTAATATAGAATGTAGACTAGCAATAGGAGGAAAATAATTTATTAAAAAGAGAATGTTCTGAATGCTGAATATAAATTAAAGTGATGGAAGTATTTTGTGTTGTGAATTGATAATTGTGTTTTATTCATCTCATACATAAATTTGCAATCCAATTGGTTTGCGTACAGGAGACATGTAAAAAATTTATAATACAGCTACAATGATTTTCACATTAATAAATAATAGCACTACAATACATAACAACACTATAAGGATATTTGTTGGAATGTGTAACACCTTGTATCCGGCTCAAATTTCCAGTTCGTCCTGCATGAATTCATCTATTGAGTAATAACACTTCGATGTCAGTACCTCATATAGCTTTCTTTTAAGTGAACCTAAATTCATCTGCATCAACTTGTTCCCTTATAAATTATTACAAATTTTCATTCCTATTTACTGAGGTCCCTGGGCATACAGTCTGAGGCGGTGAGTGGGGAGCATAACAATTTCTTTGTTTCTAGTATCATGTGAATGGACAAAATGATTTCCCTCAAATAATTCATGTCTAGTGCACAAAAATATAATAATGTCATATACACTACTGGCCATTAAAATTGCTACACCACGAAGATGACGTGCTGCAGACGCGAAATTTAACCGAAAGGAAGAAGATGCTGTGATATGCAAATGATTAGCTTTTCAGAGCATTCACACAAGGGTGGCGCCGGTGGCGACACCAATAACGTGCTGACATGAGGAAAGTTCCAACCGATTTCTCATACATAAACAGTAGTTGACCGGCGTTTCCTGGTGAAACGTTGTTGTGATGCCTCGTGTAAGGAGGAGAAATGCGTACCATCACGTTTCCGACTTTGATAAAGGTCGGATTGTAGCCTATCGCGATTGCGGTTTATCGTATCGCGACATTGCTGCTCGCGTTGGTCGAGATCCAATGACTGTTTGTAGAATATGGAATCCGTGGGTTCAGGAGGGTAATACGGAACGCCGTGCTGGGTCCCAACGGCCTCGTATCACAAGCAGTTGAGATGACAGGCATCTTATCCGCATGACTGTAACGGATCGTGCAGCTACGTCTCGATCCCTGAGTCAACAGATGGGGACGTTTGCAAGACAACAAGCATCTGCACGAACAGTTCGACGACGTTTGCAGCAGCATGGTCTATCAGCTCGGAGACCATGGCTGCGGTTACCCTTGACGCTGCATCACAGACAGGAGCGCCTGTGATGGTGTTGAAACGTCCCCTTAGAACAATTATACATGACTGTCCTTAAACTGACACACAATATTTTTTAGCGCAACGCAATCTGACTTTCAAAAATTCCTACAAAAGAATGGCCCTGACTAACATTAACCTATACGTTTCACAAATCACTTACCTCACCAAAAATCTTCGTTACTCGAACTACTGCAATATAGCAAGCGCCACTACTGCCAGCTAAATAAAAGATTCAAACTACGGAAGGCACTAACTACTGATAGGCATAGTTAGCAAATGAAAGATTTTAATAGAGAACAAACAATTTATTTACCTTAATAGTCATAATATATATAGCAGTTCATGACATCCAGTATTACAAATTTCAAAACTCCGCCATCTTTCTCCCCACGTCCACCACTGCTGGCGGCTCACATCCAACTGCGCAACGCTACGCGCTGTTAACATCCAGCTGCCGCTGCCCCACACTACAATGGCAGACAACAATGAAAAATTTTATCAAATCATTATTGGCCACTGCCCAAAACAATTTGTAAAATTTTTTGTGGGGAGCATGGGGGCTATGTAAGTAGGCTGTTTATGTTTTCTTGTTGGCAACGTTACGTAGCCCTCTGTATGAAAATCACTGGCTGTGCTGTGTGCAGTCTGTGGCTAGTTTGCATTGTTGTCTGCCATTGTAGTGTTGGGCAGCTGAATGTGAACAGCGCGTAGCGTTGCGCAGTTGGATGTGAGCCGCCAGCAGTGGTGGACGTGGGGAGAAAGATGGCGGAGTTTTGAAATTTGTAAGACTGGATGTCATGAACTGCTATATATATTATGACTATTAAGGTAAATACATTGTTTGTTCTCTATTAAAATCTTTCATTTGCTAACTATGCCTATCAGTAGTTAGTGGCTTCCGCAGTTTGAATCTTTTATTTAGCTGACAGTAGTGGCGCTCGCTGTATTGCAGTAGTTCGAGTAACGAAGATTTTTTGTGAGGTAAGTGATTTGTGAAACGTATAGGTTAATGTTAGTCAGGGCCATTCTTTTGTAGGAATTTTTGAAAGTCAGATTGCGTTGCGCTAAAAAATATTGTGTGTCAGTTTAAGGACAGTCATGTATAATTGTTCTAAGGGGTCGTTTCAGTGTATTCAACGATGACCTGGGTGCACGAATGGCAAAACGTCGTTTTTTCGGATGAATGCAGGTTCTGTTTACAACATCATGATGGTGGTATCCGTGTTCGGCGACATCACGGTGAACACACATTGGAAGCGTGTATTCGTCATCGCCATACTGTTGTATCACCAGGCGTGATGGTATGGGGTGCCATTGGTTACACGTCTCGGTCACCTCTTGTTCGCAATGACTGCATTTTGAACAGTGGACGTTATATTTCAGACATGTTACGACCCGTGACTCTACTCGCCATTCGATCCCTGCGAAACCCTACATTTCAGCAGGATAATGCACGACCGCATGTTGCAGGTCCTGTACAGACCTTTCTGGATACAGAATATGTTCGACTGCTGCCCTGGCCAGCACATTCTCCAGGTCTCTCACCAATTGAAAACGTCTGGTCAATGGTGGCCGAGCAACTGGCTCGAAGCTGCATGGGCAGCTGTACCTGTACAAGCTATCCAAGCTCTATTTGACTCAATGCCCAGGCGTATCAATGCCGTTATTACGGCCAGAGGTGGTTGTTCTGGGTACTGATTTCTCAGGATCTATGCACCCAAATTGGGTGAAAATGTAATCACATGTCAGTTCTAGTATAATATATTTGTCCAATGAATACCCGTTTATTATCTGCATTTCTTCTTGGTCTAGCAATTTTAATGGCCAGTAGTGTATGTATAAGGATGGCAGAGTTAATATTTTAAGTTTCCTAAATAATGGTCGACATGGTTCTCTGTGATTTGTAGTGCAGATATTTTGAAAGATTTTTTTCTGTATTTTTAGTATCTGCACTATATTTCTCGAGTTACCCCAAAAAACAATACCATACCTAATAATAGATTCGAAGTAGCTTGTATATGCTACTTTTCATGTGTCCATGTCAGTTGCAGTTAATAATATTTGCATTGCAAATGCAAAGCTGCTCAGTTTGTTTGCCAGATATTCAATGTGTGCCTGCCAACTGAAATTTTTATCTGCATTTCAACTTAAGAATTTGACTGAGTCAACTTCTTCCATATCTTGGTTGCTGTGTACAATCTTAATCTGCTCACATTTTGACTGACTGGTTTGGAATTGCATCACATGAGTCTTAGATACGTTTAGACTCAACCCATTTAGCTGAAACCAAGTTTCTAAGGTACTGAGGGTAATGATCACAGATTTGGGAATTTTTTCCAAATCCTGCTCTTCCACTAAGATACGAGGGCTATCCACAAAGTACATTACGTTTTGGAATTAAAAATAAATAAAGTATTGTAAATTTTTTTTATTATATACAGATGAAAGCCACACTTAAGTACTACTTTTCTACATAGTTGCCATTTAAATTAAGGCACTTATCGTAGCGATGGACGAGCTTGGAAATTCCTCCGTCGTAAAATTCGGCCGCCTGCGCCTTCAACCACGTGGTTACCTCTTCTTGAAGCTGTGCGTCGTCATCAAAACGCTGCATAGCCAACCACTTCTTCATTGTTGGGAATAAGTGGTAGTCGCTCGGTGCCAGGTCAGGACTGTACGGCGGATGAGGAAACAACTCCCCCATAAAAGATTCGAGAACTTCACGAGTGGCATTTGCCGTGTGGGCCCGGGCGTTGTCGTGAATCAGCAAGATCTTTGAGCCCAACTTTCCCCTGCGCTTGTTTTGTATTGCTCTTCTGAGGTTGTGCAGAGTTTGGCAATACCTTTGAGAGTTTATTGTAGTGCCTCTTTCCAGGAAATCCACAAAAATCACACCTTTTCTGTCCCAAAAGAGAGTCGCCATCACCTTCCTTGCCGACATTGTCTGCATGCATTTCTTGGGTTTTTGGGGGGAATTTGTGTGCCCCCATTGCATTGACTGCAATTTTGTCTCGCAGTTCACATGCTTAACCCATGTTTCGTCACCAGTAACGATGTGATAGAGTAATGAGTCGCACAGCTTCAAGAAGAGGTAACCACGTGGACGAAGGCGCAGGCGGCCAAGTTTTACGACGAAGGAATTTCCAAGCTCGTCCATCGCTACGATAAGTGCCTTAATTTAAATGGCAACTATGTAGAAAATAGTATTTAAGTGTGGCTTTCATCCGTATATAATTAAAAAAATTTCCAATACTTTATTTATTTTTAATTCCAAAACGTAATGTACTTTGTGGATAGCCCTCGTAGAAGTATCATCTGCGGACAGGACTGATCTGGAGCTGATATTTAATGGCAAGTCATTAACATAGAAGAGAAATAGGACTGGGCCTAATATGGAGCATTGTGGAGCACCCTGAGATATATTTTTCCAGTCAGAAAAATAATATGATCAATTTGAAAAGTTGCTAACTCTTTGTTTTCTGTTTTATAAGTAGGATTTAAGCCATTGTAGGGCACTGCTACTAGTGCCATACTTTTCAAGTTTGTAAACAAGCAATGCATGGTTTACAGAATCAAACGTCTGTGAGATCGCAGAAAATTCCTGCCACCTTATTTCTCTTGTCCAATGATGTACTTATTTTCTCAATGCATCTATGGCATTTTTCCCTTGTTGAAAACCAATTTTATTGTTTAAATTAACAGAATATTTTACAATGAAGTTTTGGATTTGTGCAACAGCAAGTTTTCCAAAATATTTATATAGGACTGGGAGAATCGAGATAGGACCATAATTTCCCATGGTCTGTCTTAATACCTTCTTGAAGAGTGGTTTGACTTCAGCATATTGCAGTACTGCTGGGAAACAGTCCTCTTCAAAACATTGATGTATTTATTGAGCTAGTGGGTTTGCAATTCTATTGAGTACCACTTTAATAGCTTTGGTGGGTATTCCATCACACCCTGCAGATTTTTTTGTTTCTTAATGTTGGAATAGCGTTATCTACATCCTCCACAGAAACTTTTAATGATTTTGTAAAGTTTTCAGAGTTTCCACCTATGCCAAAGGGTTTTACTTTGTTGTGATAATCTGTTACATCAACATCAGATTGACTACAAGTTTTTTACACTTTCTCCACGAAGAACCATTTATTTTCAACTGGAGTATCCCACACACAATTCTACCGGAGCCATCTTTACACTATTTGTCCGTATTGTGGCCCTGTACGAAAGTGGAGTGAGGACTGTTAAGTTCAGACAAGAAGAGAACAGAAAGTTTTGAAACGTGAGATGTTGGAGGATTTATGGTGAAACTCGACTAGAGGAACAGACCAGTTGATGGGACATGGGCTCTCAATGGCGGGTTATCAGCGAGGTAGTGTCGAGGAATCGTCAGTTTAGTAAGGCAGGGAAGTATGTGTGTGCCTGTATGTGTGTGTGTGTGTGTGTGTGTGTGTGTGTGTGGATGCATGGGTGAGTGAGTTAAGAGCGCTCAATGTCGAGGTTATCAGCGCCCATACGAAAATTAGTCAAAGCGAATTTGGTTGGACGTAGAAATGCAATAAAACAAGTAAGAACCAGTCTGCATTCGCTCTCTCCCAATCAAAGCCATGATCACTGGCACAATCACACCTCCTCAAATCCTGGAACGTAGTGGGAGTTAAACATTGTAGAGGCAGATCAAGGTATGTGCACAGTATGCAGCTCCAAATGGACGTCGGTCGCAGTAGTTATCTGTAGATGGGGAGACTCGCATAGGATAGAGTGGCGTGGAGAGTTGCTTCAACAGAATCTTCGGATTGAAGACTACAACAACATGAGAGAAACGTATCCACAACGTTTAATAAATACCGGACTGAAAGAGAGCAGGTGTAGGGAGTGGTACAAAACAGAAAAGAGAGGAAATGAGGACGAACTACGCGGAATCATCAAAGATACAACAACATAGAGGCGGATACACTGCAGTGCGATGCGGAAGAGAAGTTGGGTGTACTCACGGTGAGGGCGGCAGGCAGCGGTACCCCTGCGGACTCGTCAGACACATACGCCACCGGTCCAGGATCCGTGTCGACTGCCCACTCCTAGGGACGCACTCGCCAGACTCTCATCGATTCGTGCGTGGTCAGCTCTCGTTGATAATGGATTTTATCAGTTTGAACTTTCATACTTTCGAAAGTAACATTATCAGGAGTGTTTATTTACGCTTCAGAGTATGGCTTCAGCACTATCATTAGTGCGATAAGACAGAGGGATTAAATGCTAATGAAGGAAATGTCGATAGCAGCAAGGCCACTGAAAAGAGAGAGAGCGAGGGAGACACTAATAGCTAGCGAGATGAACTTTTTGCTAAATGACCAGGTGGACACATTCAGTCATTCGTGGTGTTCTGTAAGTCCCACCAAGAAGACGGCACGCTATATCAGTAACAAACTACATGAATGCTGTTTAGTAATGTTCGGGCTGTCGCTGTCGTCAGAGTGACGCAGCCAGAGACCCCGCGTTCCTGCTGCTGCGGCCCACACCCACTTGAACCTGCCATACAATTTTTTCCACCCACGCTTTCCAACGTTACGCATTTAATGACTGCGCCACACCTCAAGGTGTGTCCATTAACTGTCGCTTCCTTTGTCCAATATGTGCCGTAAAGTTGGTTTGCCATCAGTTAGGTTCACTACCTAGTCGTCATGCACTCGATCTACTCATGTAACCTCCACCATTCTTCCGTAACAGCGCATTTGAAGAGCTTCCGTTTTCATATTGCCGGTACTGTTGACCGTCCGCGTTTCTCTTTCACATCGAGTGACACCGCAGACAAATACTTTAAGAAAAAACATCCTTACACTTAAACGCGTGTTTGGTTGATGTCAACAGATTTATCTTTTCCAGGCAGACATATTTTTTCATCGTCAGCCTGCGTATTAATCCTCTTTACATCGGCGTTCATTTGTAAATTTGCTGCCCGAAAGGAGAAAATAATTTATTGATTTTAGTGTCTCAGTTTCAAATTTAATTATGTCAGTGTCGCCCACTTTAATCTGGCTACATACCATTACTATCTCTCTTACATTTGTTGACATTTATCTTACGAGTAGCGATCAAAAAGAAGCGCAACTGTGAACGTCGCGGAATATTCCCACTCCAGCCCTTAAAGTTTCACAAAGTTTCGATAGATGGCGGCGCTATACGTAGCCTTTAAAACGACGTCTGTAGCAGAGGCCCTTATCAAGCAGAGAGCTGTCACTGAGTTTCTCTTGGCGGGAAACCAAAGCATCGCAGATATTCATATGCACTGGCAGCATGTCTACAGAAACCTGGCAGTGAACAAAAGCACGGTGAGTCGCTGAGCGTGGTGTCCGTCATTATCGCAACAAGATCCGGCGAACCTGACTGGTCTTCCGCATGCCGTCCAGCCGCACACAGCTGTGACTGCTGCAGTGTTGCAACGTGCGGACACTCTCAATCGACGTGATCGACGGATCACAATAATTAAACACCTCGCCATTCAACTGGACGTCTTTGGTGGTAGTGCTGACACTCTTGGCCACCAGTTGGGGTACTCAGAGGTGTGTGGCTGTTGGATTCCTCGGCGCCTAATAGACTCCTCACTTCGACCCGGCTCCCTGCCGCCGTTGGATAAGCAGCTGCAGCAGGAAGTTGTATACTCCTAGCTCACTCATTTGTTACATAGTTTAATTCTTAATTTCTTTGCGTGTTTTTGGTACTTGCATTGTCTAATTCATAAATTTCGGGCGTATTATAGTATTTGAGACTTGTAGCATCGCGTTTTAGTACCTGAATAGTGTAAATTCGCGTAGTCGTTTGTCTTCTGTTTTTGTTTTGTACGGCCAGTGTCGGTTGGTCACAGTCAGTGTGCTCCCTGCCGCCGTTGGATAAGCAGCTGCAGCAGCAAGTCGTATACTCCTAGCTCACTCATTTGTTACATAGTTTAATTCTTAATTTCTTTGCGTGTTTTTGGAACTTGTATTGTTTAACTTATAAATTTCGGGCGTATTATAGTATTTGCGAGTTGTAGCATCGCGTTTTAGTACCTGAATAGTGTAAAATCGCGTAGTCTCCTTCCGCCGCCGAGCAGTGTGTCAGCAGTGCGCAAGTAGCAGCGTTACTGCATTTACTAGGCAATCTTGTATTTTAATAACCGTTTAAATTTTGTGTCGATTTGTTTGCGCTCTCTGTAGATTAGTTCAGACGTTCTTTGCACAACAGTTTTTAGCATGGATAGGGACTGCAACTGCTGTGTTCGGATGCAGGCTGAGTTGGCATCCCTTCGCTCCCAGCTTCAGGCAGTGTTGGCTTCGGTCACACAGCTTGAGGCTGTTGCCAATGGGCATCACTGTGGGGTTCCGGATGGGGGTTTGTCGGGGACGGCCAGCTCGTCCCACGCATCCCCCGATCGGACTACGACTGTGGTTGCCCGGGATACTGCCCGCATTGAGGCTGATCCCTCACCTGTGGTAGAGTGGGAGGTCGTCTCAAGGTGTGGCAGGGGGCGAAAGACATTCCGGAGGGCTGAACGGAATGCCTCTCCAGTTTGCCTGACGAACCGGTTTCAGGCTCTGTCTCAGGCTCATACTGATCTTCGACCTGACATGGCTGCTTGTCCTGTTCCAGAGGTTGCCCCTCAGTCTGCAAGATCCGGGCGGTCGCAGAGGGTGGGCTTACTGGTAGTCGGGAGCTCCAACGTCAGGCGCGTAATGGGGCCCCTTAGGGATATGGCAGCAAGAGAGGGGAAGAAAACCAATGTGCACTCCGTGTGCATATTGGGGGGAGTCATTCCAGATGTGGAAAGGGTCCTTCCGGATGCCATGAAGGGTACAGGGTGCACCCATCTGCAGGTGGTCGCTCATGTCGGCACCAATGATGTGTGTCGCTATGGATCCGAGGAAATCCTCTCTGGCTTCCGGCGGCTATCTGATTTGGTGAAGACTGCCAGTCTCGCTAGCGGGATGAAAGGAGAGCTCACCATCTGCAGCATCGTCGACAGGACTGACTGCGGACCTTTGGTACAGAGCCGAGTGGAGGGTCTGAATCAGAGGCTGAGACGGTTCTGCGACCATGTGGGCTGCAGATTCCTCGACTTGCGCCATAGGGTGGTGGGGTTTCGGGTTCCGCTAGATAGGTCAGGAGTCCACTACACACAACAAGCAGCTACACGGGTAGCAGGGGTTGTGTGGCGTGGGCTGGGCGGTTTTTTAGGTTAGATGCCCTTGGGCAAGTACAGAAAGAGCAATAGCCTCAACGGGTGCAGGACAAAGTCAGGACATGCGGGGACCAAGCAGCAATCGGTATTGTAATTGTAAACTGTCGAAACTGCATTGGTAAAGTACCGGAACTTCAAGCGCTGATAGAAAGCACCAAAGCTGAAATCGTTATAGGTACAGAAAGCTGGCTGAAGCCAGAGATAAATTCTGCCGAAATTTTTACAAAGGTACAGACGGTGTTTAGAAAGGATAGATTGCATGCAACTGGTGGTGGAGTGTTCGTCGCTGTTAGTAGTAGTTTATCCTGAAGTGAAGTAGAAGTGGACAGTTCCTGTGAATTATTATGGGTGGAGGTTACACTCAATAACCGAGCTAGGTTAATAATTGGCTCCTTTTACCGACCTCCCGACTCAGCAGCATTAGTGGCAGAACAACTGAGAGAAAATTTGGAATACGTTTCACATAAATTTTCTCAGCATGTTATAGTCTTAGGTGAAGATTTCAATTTACTAGATATAGACTGGGACACTCAGATGTTTAGGACGGGTGGTAGGGACAGAGCATCGAGTGACATTATAGTGAGTGCACTATCCGAAAATTACCTCGAGCAATTAAACAGAGAACCGACTCGTGGAGATAACATCTTGGACCTACTGATAACAAACAGACCCGAACTTTTCGACTCTGTATGTACAAAACATGGAATCAGTGATCATAAGGCCGTTGCAGCATCCCTGAATATGGAAGTTAGTAGGAATATAAAAAAAGTGAGGAAGGTTTATCTGTTTAGCAAGAGTAATAGAAGGCAGATTTCAGACTACCTAACAGATCAAAACGAAAATTTCTGTTCCGACACTGACAATGTTGAGTGTTTATGGAAAAAGTTCAAGGCAATCGTAAAATGCGTTTTAGATAGGTACGTGCCGAGTAAAACTGTGAGGGACGAGAAAAACCCACCGTGGTACAACAACAAAGTTAGGAAACTACTGCGAAAGCAAAGAGAGCTTCACTCTAAGTTTAAACGCAGCCAAAACCTCTCAGACAAACAGAAGCTAAACGATGTCAAAGTTAGCGTAAGGAGGGCTATGCGTGAAGCGTTCAGTGAATTCGAAAGTAAAATTCTATGTACCGACTTGACAGAAAAACCTAGGAAGTTCTGGTCTTACGTTAAATCAGTAAGTGGCTCGAAACAGCATATCCAGACACTCCGGGATGATGAAGGCATTGAAACAGAGGATGACACGCATAAAGCTGAAATACTAAACACCTTTTTCCAAAGCTGTTTCACAGAGGAAGACCGCACTGCAGTTCCTTCTCTAAATCATCGCACAAACGAAAAAATGGCTGACATAGAAATAAGTGTCCAAGGAATAGAAAAGCAACTGGAATCACTCAACAGAGGAAAGTCCACTGGACCTGACATGATACCAATTCGATTCTACACAGAGTACGCGAAAGAACTTGCCCCCCTTCTAACAGCCGTATACCGCAAGTCTCTAGAGGAACGGAAGGTTCCAAATGATTGGAAAAGAGCACAGGTAGTCCCAGTCTTCAAGAAGGGTCGTCGAGCAGATGCGCAGAACTATAGAGCTATATCTCTGACGTCGATCTGTTGTAGAATTTTAGAACATGTTTTTTGCTCGAGTATCATGTCGTTTTTGGAAACCCAGAATCTACTATGTAGGAATCAACATGGATTCCGGAAACAGCGATCGTGTGAGACCCAACTCGCTTTATTTGTTCATGAGACCCAGAAAATATTAGATACAGGCTCCCAGGTAGATGATATTTTTCTTGACTTCCGGAAGGCGTTCGATACAGTTCCGCACTGTCGCCTGATAAACAAAGTAAGAGCCTATGGAATATCAGACCAGCTGTGTGGCTGGATTGAAGGGTTTTTAGCAAACAGAACGTGTCGGAAGTCCCATGCGGCTTTTCGCGGATGATGCTGTAGTATACAGAGAAGTTGCAGCATTAGAAAATTGTAGCGAAATGCAGGAAGATCTGCAGCGGATAGGCACTTGGTGCAGGGAGTGGCAACTGACCCTTAACATAGCAAATGTAATGTATTGCGAATACATAGAAAGAAGGATCCTATATTGTATGATTATATGATAGCGGAACAAACACTGGTAGCAGTTACTTCTGTAAAATATCTGGCAGTATGCGTGCGGAACGATTTGAAGTGGAATGATCATATAAAATTAATTGTTGGTAAGGCGGGTACCAGGTTGAGATTCATTGGGAGAGTCCTTAGAAAATGTAGTCCATCAACAAAGGAGGTGGCTTACAAAACACTCGTTCAACCTATACTTGAGTATTGCTCTCAGTGTGGGATCCGTACCAGATCGGGTTGACGGAGGAGATAGAGAAGATCCAAAGAAGAGCGGCGCGTTTCGTCACAGGGTTATTTGGTAATCGTGATAGCGTTACGGAGATGTTTAACAAACTCAAGTGGCAGACTCTGCAAGAGAGGCGCTCTGCATCGCGGTGTAGCTTGCTCGCCAGGTTTCGAGAGGGTGTGTTTCTGGATGAGGTATCGAATATATTGCTTCCCCCTACTTATACCTCCCGAGGAGATCACGAATGTAAAATTAGAGAGATTAGAGCGCGCACGGAGGCTTTCAGACAGTCGTTCTTCCCGCGAACCATACGCGACTGGAACAGGAAAGGGAGGTAATGACGGCGGCACGTAAAGTGCCCTCCGCCACACACCGTTGGGTGGCTTGCGGAGTATAAATGTAGATGTAGATGTAGGAAACAAAACAGCTATCCGTAGACCGACGCCACACCACCTCTCCTCTGAAGAAAAACTTCAAAGCCGCACCGTCAGCCAGTAAAGTCATACTGACGGCCTTCTAAGACTCTGAAGATGTTATTTTGTTTGATGTCCTCCCTCACGGTGCAACGATCAACTCTGAAGTTATTACACTACCCTCAGGAAATTGTAGAAACGACTTCATCCTGTTTGCCGCCACAAAAATGCAAACGCGCTCTTCCTTCTCCATGACAGCGCAAGGCCTCACACGAGTCTGCACACTCGAGAGGAGCGCACAGAACTTCATTGGTGTGCTCTTCCTCATCCACCCTACAGCTCGGATCTCGCACCGTCGGATTTCCATATGTTTGGTCCAATGAAGGACGCAGTCCGTGGGCACTACGCGGATGATGAAGAAGTTATTGATGCAGTACGACGTTGGCTCCGACATCGACCAGTGGAATGGTACCGTGCAGGCATACAGGCCCTCATTTCAAGGTGGCGTGAGGCCGTAGCATTGAATGGAGATTACGTTGAAAAATAGTGTTGTGTAGCTAAAAGATTGGGGAATAACCTGGTGTATTTCAATGCTGAATAAAACAACTCCTGTTTCAGAAAAAAATGTATTGAATTACTTATTGAACTGCCCTCGTACATGCTGCCAAACCCCGAAAGCGTGGCAACTCGCGGGAGCGTCACACAACACACCTGCTCCACTGCACTACTCCAGCCAGACTCCCTCTGCCCGCTCTCCACGCGGCCGAGTTCACACTACCAAAGACCCTAAACACTTTGGTTCACCACACGACCTATCGATGTATTCTTTCGATAGCACAGTTTTCCCTAGGCAGGACCCAGCGTAAAAATACAAATATTATTTACAAAACAAACCAATTATACATCGACATAAATGCATAAATAAATATATATGTATTCAAATTGTAAAACAATTACAATATATAAAGACACTGAAATGTCATATCTTCAGATAACAAAATAAGGAAAAAATTTTATAGTACAATAGATGTAAATAGGAGGATATACATTTCCGGCGTTACACGTGCCCCACATTGTCTGAGGATGTTCGTGTAACCTAAACAGACTCAGAAAATGTCCCCAAAAGAAAAAAAAAAGCGGAAATGCATATGCTCAAAACATCAAGAAATTTTAGCATTAGGCTGATTAACCATAAACCAATTTTTAGACCATAATAATTGAGTGGAGGCACTCCTAATCGTATTCCACTCTGTCATCTTACACAAAAGAAAACAGGTTGACAACATATTGAAATTTATAGAAAACATAGAAAATGGTTTAGCTATTCTAAAATCATCAAAATTCCTAACAGTATCAAGAAGTGGAATTCTATTTACAAAATTAACCAGAGTACATGGTCATAAAAAACAGGTATATCAAAATATGCAAATTAATAATTAATTACATAGAATACACATTTTGTATAACCTTTTCATAATTAATATTCTCGTCATGAGAGCCCACTTAACGCTAAACAAGAAAATAATATACAGCAGATCGACAAAAACATAAATATTGACAACAGAATTCTTTCACATACGCTGTCCGGGAAGAAAAACAACTCCGCCTTCCGTACCCGCAAGTACAAAGCATGCCGACAGCGGCACAAGAGCCGACAGCGGCACAAGAGCCGACAGCGGCTCAGCCTCGCCAGTATCGTTGCGCCCGCCTGTGCGGCACGCTTGATCTCACTCGCCCTTGTGACGGCATTTCCAGAACGTCCGTTTCACTGAATTCTTTCGGAAAAACTCATTCCGGAGTAATCTCAAGGAGCCCATTAACACTATCATAGTGGATAACTCGACACTGTTCATAATCACACGCATGTACTAGCTTGAAACTTAAAACAGCGTCTAAGTACATCGGCAATGACTAGTAAATCACATGTTTATGAAATATTACAGCTAGTTACAAAATCATAGACTGATGACCATAGATGTTAAGTCCCATAGTGCTCAGAGCCATTTGAACAAAATCATATTTACATTCCTTAATCTACTGTGACCCAGCTGAAAACTTAAACTACCAGCTTGGATTTTTCAATTGGTTACTCATCAGTTACTCTTAGATCATTTAATCAAATTTAATTACTTATTAATGACAACTTCTTTAACGACCTCTAGGTCAGGCAAGAGCATCGCAACATGGCACATCCTTAAATCTTACACTCGATATTTACATACTGTACAAATTACCCTTTCTGTGGTATTAATCAATCCTTGGTTGGTACAATTTCAGGTCTACAATGTTCCGTATACCTAATAGTTTCCCAGAGCTTGGATACTCTAAACAATAAGCATTTGTATGAGGTATGCCAATGACTTTATATGGTCCATTATAAACAAACTTAAATTTAGAGATTCCATTGTCTATCTCACTCGATTTCTCATGAGCTTTTACAAGTACTAAGTTTCCGATTGCAAACTTAGCAAAACGCGCTTTAGCGTCATTACGACGTATACGAGCAACGGCTTTTAGCTTCATTATTTCTCGCAAACGATCCGTTTTCACACCAATACTAATGTCAATGCTAATATTCCTCACGTTACAGTAGTTCAAATTTATACCTACGACAATGGCATCCTGCCAGTTAACAATGTGTATAGGCCGGTATTGCCTATGCACACGATCTGCCTTGTCAAAACTAACTTCAATTGTTGTATCTTGTGACGTACATGTCAAAGTTTTGCTTTCGCAATTAATCACTGCATGGTACTTTAATAGCCAATCTAACCCGATGATTACTTCCGTAGTTACGTGTGGCACAACGACAAACTCTTGTTCAAATCGTGCCCCACATATCTTGAAGTTGACAAAAATCTGTTTTGTGACCGGTTTACTGGCCTTCCCAGTAGCACCGATAATTTTCACTCCTGTTACTGGCATAACTACGATACCAGGTCTGTCTTTCAGTAATTGAAATATTTTTCCAGATAAAGCACTCAATTCTGCACCGGTGTCAATCAACACGTTTAGTTGTAGGCCGTGCATATTAACAGACACTACTATCTGTCTACGCTTATCCTCGACTGTTTCTTTATTTTCCCACAATAAATCCTCGTCTATATCCAGGTCATTCCAGAAAAAATCATCCGGCTTTGATCTCCAATCCGGCTTATCTGACGGCTTTTTCAGCCTCTGTTCACATACAGTGTTAATTTCAACACGTTTGTCCTGAGGCTTAGTCTGTAGCTTGGCCTCCAATACCGAAACCTTTTCCTGTAACTCATCAACTAGCGAGTGTTGCTTTGCTATCAATTCACTAATTGTCACCTTCGTTGATTCCTCTTTGGTCAGACTGATCTCATCTGCCAATCTACCTGGAGGAATGTGCCCATTAGTATCTGCAATTACTTCCGCTGGATCTGCGCAACCCACACTGCTACCGTCTGACCGTATAACGTCAGCTCTAACCTCATACACGCTGTAATCTACGTGCTTTTCTACCAATCGTGTCCGGCTATCACTAAAATTCTCGTAATCTTTCTCCTCAATACTTTCGCAATGTTTAAACTGGAGTTTTGCGTCGGATGGGTCGGCCACTTCTAACTCTATAACTTTCGGTAAAGTCTGCCGGTCAGGGCCAGAACTTTCCGTTACTACTTCAACATTCAACTCTTGCGGTATGAAACAAGACGAATCTTGCTCGTGCTCCCCATTAACATCAACTATTTCCGGTAAAGTCTGCCGGTTAGGGCCAGAACTTTCTATCATTTCACAAACACTATCTTCCGGCGGGACGAGACGCGGAAAATCCTGCACGCGCTCCCCATAAACACTTCTCCCATACAGGCCCCTATAATCTCTTAGTTCGTCGTATAAGCGACCGAACTGCCTTAACCAGACCTCATCCCTCTCTGCATCCCCTCGCTCGATGACGGACGTTTTATCCGACATCTGATCTTCTCTCAACACTTGCGAATCATTCTTAAACTCAATCTCCAGTTCCGCTGTGGGTGTTACAGCTGCCACTTTATAATCGATTTCCGGAACACTGCTTAAATTGTTCTCAATGACAGTGAATGTATTTTCTGCTGCCGTGTCTACAGCTGATCCACTACTTGTGGGCGCACTCTTTTCTCCTAACACTGGCACACTCTCCCGCCGTTGATTATTCCATACGGAATTTTCATAACGACGACACCCCGTTTTTCTACTGTTGTTGGGCCGCCAAAATTTCTCCACGCCCGGTCGGCCCCTTACCGGCCCGGCTAATGGTTTCCCTGTCTCGTCCCAGCAGATACGCTCCCCGGATGCTACTGAGGCGGCTGATCACACCCTCTGGCTTTATTACTATTCTGTGAAGCCCGTATCACGTTAGTATGATACTGATTTCCGTCATTCCTGTTATTATTTGCATTGTACCGATTGTTATTACGGTCCGAACCATTATTGTTATTGCTGTCATGCTGGCGGTACCGATATGCATTATTCCCATGGTTATCGTTGTTGTGGTAGTTTTGGTACTCGTTGTTGTTACCACGGCCTCTACCACTGTCGCGATTATTGCGCCAATTGTCCTCGTCCTCAACTCTTTCCAGGAAATCATTGATTGTCTTGTAATTGCTTCCTACGTATCGTTTTGTATCATCTGGAAGCTTCTTGTAGAGTTCCCAGACTATTTCGGATTCCGTGCGGCGATCACGCAAATATTCCAACTTGCGGATCCAGCCCTCACAAAACTCCTTCATCGATCCGCGCGAATTCGCGTCGAAAGGCCTCGATACGACAAATTCGCGCCAGACACTTTTTGCTCTGACCAGTATTCAGCCAGAAACAAACTTTTAAAATCGTCAAAAGTCAGGTTCGTAATGTTGAGGTTTAAGCCCGAATGCTTGGCATCACCAGCCAACACATCAATAACCGCATTAATTTTTCTCTCATTAGTCCATGATCTGGGTAAAACTCTTTTACAATTTTTAATGAAATCCGTCGCGTGTATACCGCCTTTTTTCAAGGGGTCGAACCGCTCCTCTTTCGTCAACAATTCCGAAC
Organism: Schistocerca piceifrons; assembly: GCF_021461385.2. NCBI lineage: Eukaryota > Metazoa > Arthropoda > Insecta > Orthoptera > Acrididae > Schistocerca > Schistocerca piceifrons. The sequence continues at coordinate 1,111,901,719 of NC_060138.1, forward strand.
TATGTGCACACTACTTATTCTCGCTGACGTAAAGACCTGTTCGTAACCAGTAATTTGTTACGAGATTTGCACAATGCAAAATTCGTGTCCAGAACAAGCTCAAATTTGAAGATTGTACTGTCACCAGGTCGCCACGTGTAACCTGATCCTCACTTATCGACCTTAATGACAGTGAAAAATTAAACTGCGTGCACCTAATGGAAATTTGGGAAAAGCAATCGTCACCGAAGTTAATCTGTCGGTAAAGAGGGAGGAAAGGGTTACATCTAAATGAAAGGTAAAATGCAAATGAAACTGGTGGAAATTAATTTTGAAAAGGGGTAAAGTTAATAAAGAAAGTAACTGTGCCGCCGTTACGTTAACAATTAATTGGCGTTAATTAGATATTTGAGATTTGGGGAAAATTACGGTCGCCAGTCCTATGGACAACTACTACAATAACTGAAAAAGAAAGGTTATTACACATATAATTAGCACTAGAAGCGTGGCAACTGAAGGTTGACACGTGTAGTGCGAAAACTGAAAGTTTGTCAGAAGTAGTAAATTTCGCTACACTCTGACTTAATTTAGCAAAAGAATTAATAAAACCGGAAAATTGAAAGTTAATTTAGTGACTGAAATTAATAGTGAGCTTTGTTTCTGAAGCACATCGAAATTCAGTATAATACGGTTAGTCTTGGGCTACCTCAACAATCATTTCAAAAGCTACTTGAATCTATGCAATTTAGAAATAAGAGATTTAATTTTGAACTTGAATTAAATGATTCTGAACAATTAACAATAGTAAAATTTAGTATGTACCAAGCTGAGCTGCAGTCACAGGTAAGCTAAAATATGGTAACAAAACTCGCACTCTTTAATTTGTGCTTGAGTAATCTAAATATTGTAGCCAGCTATGAATACTTTTAACTGAACTTTGAAATTAAAGCAGTGAAATGGAATGGTATTACTTTAATGCTGGCGTTTGAATTTCAACGACACTCGGGATCATTTCGGAAAAGGAAGGGACCCTGCTTGGTAATGCAATTGGGACAATGAGCAACAAAGGTTCATGCTACGTTGCTGTAATTTAGTGAGAAAAATTTAAGTTTGAAAAGCTGAGGTCTGCCATACAGTTCTAAAACTTTACGTGCTACCAGTCTTCCTTGTTGGTTGATTGAAGGTTTGAAGTCGTCGATCGAGGAGGTGGCGACAGTCACTCATTGTCGGCCGTCGCTGTTGCAGAAGCTGGATGTTGGCGCGCCTTCTTCTCGACACGGTCTCCAGTCGAAACGGGCTCTTGATGTGTGCCAGCTAACGCTCCCGTCGGTGACACCATGTCAGAGGCTAACATAGCAAGTCGAGCGCAATTACATGCTGCCAAACCCCGAAAGCGCGGCAACTCGCGGGAGCGTCACACAACACACCTGCTCCACTGCACTACTCCAGCCAGACTCCCTCTGCCCGCGCTCCACGCGGCCGAGTTCACACTACCAAAGATCCTAAACCCTTTGGTTCTCCACACGGCCTATCGATGTATTCGTTCGATAGCACAGTTTTCCCTAGGCAGGACCCAGCGTAAAAATACGAATAATATTTACAAAACAAACCAATTATACATCGACATAAATGCATAAATAAACATATATGTACACAAATAGTAAAACAATTACAATATATAAAGACACAGAAATGTCATATCTTCAGGTAACAAAATTAGGAAAAAATTTGATAGTACAATAGATGGAAATAGGATGATATGCATTTCCGGCGTTACAAACTGTAGTATCGTATTGAAGCTGCATGGGCTGCTGTACCTCTAAACGCCATCCAAGCTCTGTTTGACTCAATGCCCAGGCGTATCAAGGCCGTTATTACGGCCAGAGGTGGTTGTTCTGGGTACCGATTTCTCAGGATCTATGCACCCAAGTTGCTTGAAAATGTAATCACATGTCAGTTCTAGTATATTTGTCCAATGAATACCTGTTTATCATCTGCATTTCTTTTTGGTGTAGCAATTTTAATGGCCAGTAGTGTGTGTAGTAATAAATCACGTTAACAGCAACCAATGGTAATATTAATGCAGAGCCGGCCGAAGTGGCCGTGCGGTTAAAGGCGCTGCAGTCTGGAACCGCAAGACCGCTACGGTCGCAGGTTCGCATCCTGCCTCGGGCATGGATGTTTGTGATGTCCTTAGGTTAGTTAGGTTTAACTAGTTCTAAGTTCTAGGGGACTAATGACCTCAGCAGTTGAGTCCCATAGTGCTCAGAGCCATTTAATAATGCAGATATACAACAGAACATTTGAAAATTAAGAATCAGTTTTAAAAAAATGTAACTTAAAATAAATCGAATTAACTCAAGTCCCAGGTGTATAACTGCCATCTTACATCACTAGATGAAGGGGATAGGCAAACTAATCTGAACAGCAGTAGTAATGGGATGGTTGTGTTCGATAGTCAACAGCGCCGGTAAGGAACGTGTCGCGCTGGACTGTGCGTGTTCAGTACGGACTAGGCACCAGTTCAGGTTATTTACGAGTAGTGCACACTTCGTATTTGCATTCAGAGGCCGAGGTCGACGTGCAATTAAAGACCTAACAGAGTTCCAAAGAGTGGAGATTGTGGAGGCCCTAGTAGCTGGAGCATCAGTAACCGAGACAGCCAACTTATTGAATGTTTCAAGAGCAGCTGTTTCAACAGTTATGACAGCCTACACAAAACATAGAAATACATCATCGTGTAAACGTAATAGTGCCTGCAAATGAAAACTAAAGCCGGCCGCGGTGGTCTAGTGGTTCTAGGCGCGCAGTCCGGAACCGCGGGACTGCTACGGTCGCAGGTTCGAATCCTGCCTCGGGCATGGATGTGTGTGATGTCCTTAGGTTAGTTAGGTTTAAGTAGTTCTAAGTTCTAGGGGACTGATGACAACACAGGTTAAATCCCATAGTGCTCAGAGCCATTTGAACCATTTTGAAAACTAAATGACAGGTCATTGTCGTACGCTTGCATGAATTGTGTCAAAACAACACAAAACTACGGCGGCTGAAGTGACTGCAAAGCTCAATAGCCACCTTAGAGACCATTTCTGTCGACACTGTCCGCTGAGAACTCCATAAATCGAATATTCACGGATGAGCTGCTATACCGAAACCATTAGTGATGGCACCCAACGCAAAGAAGCGTAAAACATGTTGTCAGCAGCATTAATCGTGGACGGGTGATCAGTGGAAACACGTCACATGGTCCGACGAGTCGACGTTTTCATTATTTCCAACATCGGGCCGCGTTTACGTCTAGAGAACGCCAAAAGAAGCCTACCACCCTGACTGCCTGACTGCAACGGTTGAGCATGGAGGTGGAAGTGTGATGGTGTTGGCAGCCATATCATGGTATTCTGCTAGTCCCATCATTACTCTCAAAGGCTGTGTTAGAGCAACGATTATGTGAACATTTTAGGTGATCAGGTGCACCCCATGATTCAAATGTTGTTCGCCAACAATGATGCCATATTTCAACACGATAATGCATCCATTCACACAGCCAGGACAGTACAATCGTGGTATGAGGAGCATGCAACTGAACTGCAGCGTCTTCCATAGCCAGCACAGTCCCCGGAGTTAAACATTACCGAACCCTTGAGGGTGGTACTGGAGCGCAGACTCCAGAGCAGATTTCCACCTTCCACGTCACTACAGGAGTTAGAAGAGGTTCTGATCGAAGAGTGGTATTACATTTCATTGGAGACTACACAATCATCATATGTCAGTATTCCAAGAAGAATTGCAGCTGTATTACAGGCAAATGGGGGGTCCAGCCCCTTATTAATAAACCATTCCCAAGTATGTACAGGTGTTCATATTATTTTGCCTATCCCATGTATGTTATTGGTAACCTCGGAGGAACTCGAGGTTTGCCGACTAATTACAGCTGCACCTATTTCTAAACTTATTGTTGCTAGACTATTCTACGTCACCCACACTGGCCTATACATGCCTCGACAATCTTCGACTCTACGGATACCCGTGTGGTTGGCCATAGCACTCCTTATTTTCTTTTTATTTTATATATATATATATATATATATATATATATAATTAAGAGAAACATATTTTAAGTTTCTCTCAATTGCCACTCGGAGTAGCCGCGCGGTTCGAGGTGCCATGTCACAGATTGCGCGGCCGCTCCCGCCAGAGGTTCGAGTCCTCCTTCAGGCATGGGGGTGTGTGTTGTTCTTAGCATAAGTGAGTTTAAGTTAGTGTAGCTAGTGTGTAAGTCTAGGGACCGATGACTTCGGAAGTTTAGTCCTTTAGGATTTCACACACATTTGAACATTTTTCTCTTAATTAAATGTATATTGCCGTCATTATCTAAAATTGAAGAAAGGCTTCTTGTGACATAATTTGATACTCAGAGTGCCCCCCCTGATCTTATAGATTGAAAATTAAGCAGTTGTCTTTTAAATATCCGATGTGCTATCATAATAAATTTAGTCCACAAGTTTTAGTCACTTAAAATTGTTTGCAGGTCACAATCTAACTGTCTGCAGTCTCTCTCTACCTGAGAAAGGGGGGATCTGAGAACGACATAAACACTGGAACCTTCCTCTTCACATCCATAGATTGGTGTGTTACTACATCCCACATGATGTAGATGTTTTGGGTATGGACCATGATCTGTTAATAGGTGCACCATACCTCGCAGTTTGAGCCTGTTCCTGCTGCATGGGAATATGCTGTAAACACGCTCTGCAGTGCTCCTTGTGTCCCAGTCAGACTACCATCCATCTAATGTCCAGGCTCGTAGATGTCTTTTATCAGTAATATGAGTTCCTGTGATGCCGTACACACGATCATATTGCTCATGCCCCAACCCATACAGCGCTGCCCTGTAATGTACCACGACACCTCTCGGGCATATTCAGAGAGCCACCAGTAAACGCTCTACAGCGGTAGTGCGAAAGGGGTTGTTGAGCATCAGAAGTACTCTCCACTGAACTGGTCACAGTATCGTCTTGTAGCTGCCTGGTGTAAGGCGATGCACCAAAACGCTAGCAGCGAAGCCCACAGTGGCGTTGACCATAGTTTCGTGATATGACCGCACCACATGCGACGGTAATTTATAGTCGACAGTACCAGCAATCTTATGGATAATTTTGGCCGCTTTCTGAGAAAGATTTTATGTGTTCTAGAAAGTTTCTTTTCTCGTCTAGAAGAATGCCTAAATATCTACAAACAATGCTGCGTTTCACAGGTATTCCGTCAAGCCTCATGGAAGGATTTCTGGCATGAGAAAGTCTTCCGTTCAGAAGTATGTATGTGGTTTTATGAACAGCTATAGTCAGTTTGTTGCTGTTGCACCAATGCTGCTTCTGAGCAAGCATATCGTTCGTCTTTTCCTCAAGTCTCGCCCTGGAGTCGGCAAACGCAACAACTAGGATTTCATCTGCGTATGCAACACTACCTTCAATAGCATCTGCACCATTTAAAAGATGTAATAAGGGTTCAGTTCTAAGATACCAGAACAGTGGACCACTTATGGAACCTTGAGGGCAGCTGCTGGTAATGTTTTTTTAATCACTTTTCTCTGCCCTGCAAGCCACTGGATGCTACGTCCACTACAGTAATCTACAAAGCTCTTATACAGACATTTGGAGCCTGCGATGTCGAAGGTGTGCGAACATTGCAGGCCAACAAAGACAGTCGAATGCATCTGCGATGTCCTTCATGAATGCGACTCTATACTTCTTTGTCGAATTCCCTACAATCTGAAGAGTTCTAGTGACCCCTATTCAGAATCCATACTGACACTGATTTAAACGTGAGAGCTCCTTGCAACCGATCACAGAGCAGACGCATCTTAGTTGCCCTGGAGCCTAGCAGTTCCCTATGATTGCCACAAAGCACGTTGAAAGGCCCTTCTTCTTGATTTAGCCCTTTGCCTCAGCGTGCAAAGCTCTTGGTTCAAGGGACTGTAGCCTGACTGTTATCCCTTTTCTTAGCAATATAAATGTCCTGTGATCTTTGCAGTATCTCTGTTAGTAGCTGCGCAGCCAAGTCTACAGGTACCGGCAATGATCCACTGGAAATGCTGCAAGGTAGGCAACTGAGCCATCCCAATTCGTTTTCCCAATGTCTAACCGAATCCTGCTTTGCTCGACTTGGCTCCCTGTGTTATTGTCCTTCCCCCTTCTATGACAACTGCATTATAATCACCGGATGTTAGGAACTGGAGCACTTGCCAACTGTTAATCTTAGCTGCTGCTATGCGGTTTGCTAAAGTGGCATCTATGTTAGTGGCTACGCCTGCTCTTCACTCGAATGTGCCCTGCTGGCCTTCTAGATTTAAGGGGATTAGGACGTCGATGGGGCTAACTTGGAGCAGGAGAGGCACCACAGAACGTTTTCATTTCCACTGTCTATACTTTTACAAATAAATCCATAAAACTTTTCCAGCATGACCAGGAAGTTTTCAGGATTCACACTCATAGCAGTGGAAGTTCATGAACACAACAAAATAATTGTTTTTAGTTGTGAAATTTCATCATTTTTTCACTTACTATTGGCTGCATTTGTTGCTATAGGCACAGTTTTCTTCATAAGTAAGAGATATTCTTCGATGAATTTTGCATAGCATACAAACCATACTTACAGGTGTATGAAACTCTATAATTTATTTAATTTAGTAAAAAATGAATAACTGTTACATTTTAAACTTTATGTTTAGAAAAAACTCAAATTTTATTGTTAATTATCTCAATTTTTACCACAGTTTTTAATATATTTGGAAAATCAAGAGTTTTTCATTAAGAAGTTTGTGTTTAATAAGCAAACAAGTTTGAAAGTAATAGGATATTTATTTTTAATGTTACATGTACCTAAGTATAGAAATTTGTGTTTTGCGGAAAATGCCGTTCAAGTTTCTGCTTGTATTTGGCATTTTTTTTTGGAACTGTCCTGCGCCATAAGCAGATTGTTTTTCATTTAATAAATTAGTTTTCTTATTTTTCACATTCCTATGATACAATCTTCATTTTTTCACCTAAAAAAATGATTTATCTGCTTTCACTACACGCTCTCTGTCTATCACATAACAAAGCTTTGATGCAGTTCACTCCAGGCTTAATTCCAATGTTGCCTAAAACATATTTCCTGTTTTGCACACCATCATTAAAACATTAAACTGCATCGTAAACACCAATAGCAAGTGCATTTCTTCCCACAAAAATGGTTTTTGGCGATATTTCCCACACATATTGGTAAAACTTTCACTTGGGTTTTGGGTAAAGCCATGAAGACATTTCTTCAGTAAGTTTTAATTTGCAAGGTCCCTGAATATAGGATTGATGGCTTCGATTACAGCAGTTGGTAGAGAATTCCTGTGATGATATTCTTCACCATCAGTAATTGACCTTTGGTAGCCATATCATGATTCACTTCCTTTTGGGCACAAGTTATGAACTGGGTCATTCTCTGTGGACATTTTGTGGAAGTATGAGGGCCAAACTGCTTGCTTCATATTTTCCAAGTCTCCTGTGTTCCTTCTTATTGCCAGGCCATAATATGTCTGTAACTTGTCAATATCTGCATCTGTCAGTCGCCCTCTCCCTTTTATTCCCTTCCCATCATATCATTTTTTTCCTGAAGAATCTTGTCTGAGCTTCCTAAATCTAGTGTAAGTCTTTTCTATATATGTCCCACACATTCTGACTTCTGAACAATAGTTTCAGCTCCAAATGGAGCACATTTTTGAACCTCAAGGAAAGCTTTAGTATCACCATCACCAAGGTACTTCACATATCGCAGGCCACAGGAGGCAACAGATCTGGTAAGCAAGCTGTCCAATCCCTGCACTTCCATACCTCCATTTCAGCCTTCATAGTTCATATTACATTCATGATCTGGAATCCCTTTCACACAACTATGACAAAATTTGCCCGACATTTCAACACCTAGTGCTTTGCCAGTGTCAACAGATGTTGTTGTAACGACATCATTCAGTGAAGAGTGCCCTCTTTTTTTGCCAGGTACCATCATCCCTGTCACCATCATTTTCGATACAGATTCTTCTGCAGCACTTTTCATTGATGATTCTGCAACTTCCTTTACAGCCCCAAGCAGTAAGCCATAATATCTCTCAAATTTTGCTGGAGGAGGTCGAACATTCATCACTGCACAAAGTGTTCTTGCTGTCTTCTGTTCCCTGCCAATACAGCGCATGCCATATGCTAGCCTCAAATTCACATCATAACCTTTGTTTACGACTTTAGATGTTATGCTGGCCTCAAATTCACATCATAACCTTTGTTTGTGATTTTAGATGTCATGCAAGACGCACCAACGTTGTATTTGCTGCATATCGCAGGTAAGTTCGTAGCAAGACCTTTCCTGGCACTCTCGTCTTCCACCACAGAAACACACTGCACACCAAAGCAATGCTCGCACATAACATTGTCCAATATTGTCTGTGACGGTATTTTAACATCAACAATAATATTACACGAACCTTCGGATTCACAGCCTCCGTTTTCATTAGCACCAGAAACTCCTTCTTGAAGCACTCTGCGGTGGTTTGTTTACCGGCTCTGAGAGGGTGCAATCTTGAGCCACTGGTGTAACATTTGTTGTAGCCCCCTTTACTGTGTATCTGTTGCCCTGGTGACGTTGTTTACGGTTGAAGCAACGAATTCTAGGCACCTTGTGCGATAATATGCCACAAACTAACACAAAAAAACACAGCCAAATGAAAATATTTTTGAAAAATCGAATTTTTTAAAATATCTAACGTCCTATCCCCTTAAAATCAGGGCTTGAAGAGGAGGCGTTAGCACTGCTGGAAAATATGGCCTCAACAAGCTCGCGGCGTGTTGCACGGGAAATACCACATTTGACGTGTCTGGCATCCAGATGATTTGTACCCGTACCTCCTTCAGGAGGTTCACGCCCCTCACCGAAACGATTTTCCACGTTGAACTGAATTCTGCCAGTGGTTTTTGCAGAGATGTGCGATTCAACAGAACTTCCCGAACCGTGTACTTTTTGCTTAACTCCTTACACTCCTTTACGCGAGATGGTATGTTGAAGTCTTCGGTGAGAGCTGGGTAGGGCGGGGTGGGCAGGTAACATGGCCTGCACGTTCCCCTGACTTGACGCCCAATTATTTTTTCTTCAACAGCCACCTGAAATCTGTTTTCTATGAAACACCCATTGAGACTGATGAAAAGCTGTTAGCGCTCATTATGCCAGCCTCCGACGCAATTTCCAGTTTGCCAGGAGTACAAGGTATGTTCCATAAGTAATGTGACCAAATTCATAAAAAATCATTTATTGAATATATTCGTACAAATAATCAAAAATTTTCAAAACAGCACCCTCTTGCGTCGATACACTTCTGGACGCATGGAAGGCATCCTGGAATGCCTTTCCGCAATCTCCTTTAGAGCTGATGTAACATGCGCCTGGATGCTTTAAATCGTGTCCCAATGTTTTCCTTTCATAACTCCTTTTAACCGAAGAAACAAAAAAATGTCAGCGGGAGCCAGGTCAGGACTGTAGGGAGGCCGGGGAACCAATGGGGTCTTGGTCTTGGCCAGGAAGTCGTTAACAATGAAGGCGTTGTGACTCGGTGCGTTGTCGTGGTGAACTTTCCACATGTCCTTGATGTCACTTCGGCAGCGCGAGACCCTCCTTTTCAGTCTTTTGAGAACTTCCAAGTAGAAACATGAGTTCACTGTAGTCCTGATAGGTACGAATTCGTGGTGGACAATGCCTCTGACGTCAAAGAAGACAATGAGCATGGTTTTGATCCTGGACTTGCTCATGCGTGCCTTCTTGGGACGGGGCGACGATGGGGTGTGCCACTCTGAACTCTACCTTTTTGTCTCAGGGTCGTACTCAAAAATCCACGACTCATCCCCAGTGATAACTGAGTTTAAAAATGAGGATGTGTTCACACATTTCCATCATTTCTCAGCACCGAAGCACTCGCCTGTGCTTGTGTTCGTCTGTCAACACTTTTGGGACGAGGTTGACACACACCTTTCTCATGTTCAAATCTTCGGTCACAATGCGCAAAACGGTTGTTTTTGACATGTTGAGAGTTTGTGCTATCAATTGAAGGCTCAGCCGTCTGTCAGAGTTCAAACAATCACGCACACGCGTCACATTTTTGTCGACTCGTGCGGTTGATGGCCGTCTACTGCGAGGTTCGTCGGTGACTTCCTCTCGGCCCTCCATGAACGACTTGTGCTATCGGAAAACTTGTGGTCTGGACAAGCAATCAGTCCCAAAGGCATGCTGAAGTAATGGAAAGGTTTCGGTGGCGGACTTCCCAAGTTTAAAGCAAAATTTGATAGCGTACCGTTGCTCTACAGAATGATCCATTGTGCCGTGTTACAAAAACTCAAAACGGGGTTGACGGGCCGGCCGGGGTGGCCGAGCGGTTCTAGGCGCTACAGTCTGGAACCGCGCGACCGCTACGGGCGCAGGATCGAATCCTGCCTCGGGCATGGATGTGCGTGATGTCCTTAGGTTAGTTAGGTTTAAGTAGTTCTAAGTTCTAGGGGACTGATGACCACAGAAGTTAAGTCCCATAGTGCTCAGAGCCATTTGAACCATTTGGGGTTGACGGAAACGCACATCCTGACTTTCCGGCAGCTATCAGCCGAATGAGACAAAGAGCGTTTTGAAGCTAACACCCCCTCCACTTAGCCCAGCCGGTTACAACACGCTGTGGTGTACCTTTGCGTCAGAAAAAAATTGGTCGCATTACTTATGGAACGCACTCTGTATTTGAAAGAGTGCGACAGCCGCTCCAGCGTTGTTGCACGGCGTGCATTCAAGCGCGAGGGCGTAATATCGAGCACCTTTTGTAAATGTTTTAAAATAATGGTTATAAAACTTCAATCCGACGTCTCGTTTGTCCTGGTTCCGCGACTACATACTGGCCATTAAAATTGCTACACCAAGAAGAAATGGAGATGATAAACAGGTTTTCATTGGACAAATATATTATACTGGAACCGACATGTGATTACATTTTCACGCAATTTGGGAGCATAAATCCTGAGAAATCAGTACCCAGAACAACCACCTCTGGCCGTAATAATGGCCTTGATACGCCTGGGCATTGAGTCAAACAGAGCTCCGATGGTGTGTACAGGTACAGCTGCCCATGCAACTTCAACACGATACCACAGTTCATCAAGAGTAGTGACTGGCGTATTGTGACGAGAAAGTTGCTCGGCCACCATTGACCACACGTTTTCAATTGGTGAGAGTTCTGGAGAATGTGCTGGCCAGGGGAGCAGTCGAAAATCTTCTGTATCCAGAAAGGCCCGTGCAGGACCTGCAACATGCGGTCGTGCATTATCCTGCTGAAATGTAGGGTTTCACAGGGATCGAATGAAGGGTAGAGCCACGGGTCGTAACACATCTGAAATGTAACGTCCACAGTTCAAAGTGCCGTCAATGCGAACAAGAGGTGACCGAGACGTGTAACCAATGGCACCCCATACCATCACGCGGGGTGATATGCCAGTATGGCGATGACGAATACACGCTTCCAATGTGCGTTCACCGCGATGTCGCCAAACACGGATGCGACCATCATGATGCTGTAAACAGAACCTGGATTCACCCTGAAAAATGACGTTTTGCCATTCGTGCACTCAGGTTCGTCGTCGAGTACACCATTGCAGGCGCTCCTGTCTGTGATGCAGCGTCAAGGCTAACCGCAGACACGGTCTCCGAGCTGATAGTCCATGCTGCTGCAAACGTCGTCGAACTGTTCGTGCAGATGGTTGTTGTCTTGCAAACGTCCCCATCTGTTGACTCAGGGATCGAGACGTGGCTGCACGACCAGTTACAGCCTTGCGGGTAAGATGCCTGTCATCTCGACTGCTAGTGATACGAGGCCATTGGGATCCAGCACGACGTTCCGTATTACCCTCCTGAACCCACCGATTCCCTATTCTGCTAACAGTCATTGGATCTCGACCAACGCGGGCAGCAATGTCGCGATACGATAAACCGCACTCGCGATAGGCTACAATCCAACCTTTATCAAAGTCGGAAACGTGATGGTACGCATTTCTCCTCCTTACACGAGGCATCACAACACCGTTTCACCAGGCAATGCCGGTCAACTGCTGTTTGTGTATGAGAAATGGGTTGGAAACATTCCTCATGTTAGCACGTTGTAGGTATCGCCACCAGCTCCAACCATGTGTGAATGCTCTGAAAAGCTAATCATTTGCATATCACAGCATCTTCTTCCTGTCGGTGAAATTTCGCGTCTGTAGCACGTCATCTTCTTGGTGTAGCAATTTTAATGGCCAGTAGTGTACATTGAAAATGTTGCGCTGCAGACCTGCTACCATGACGGCCCGGATGCCATGCTGTATGCCTACCTTCCCGGCGGCGCGCGACGCTGCTCGACGACGCCTGGCGTCGTGCGCTGCCCTTTCATTTTCTGCTTTCATTTTACATACACCCTGTATGTAATGTTAACCACTTTACATGTTAATCATTGCTCCTTCTGAAGCAGACTTTTATGAAGACGTCTGAACTTAGGTCAAGGGGTTTTCAATAAACCTTTTACTACCGCAACTGATTTAGCTGTTTTTTCAACTTACCCTCACGACAAAATACATTCTATTGCCAGATTCAGCCAAGGAGAAGCCGTACTTTTGGCATCTGAAACGGCTTAATGCTGCCAAATTTAGGAGCAATTTGAGAAAGCGTTCTTGTCGAAGTATTTGTCGAACTGTCTGGTATTAGGATTAACCAGCTTCGCACAAATATGTGTTACGGATACAGAGTGACCATATTTAAAGTTCCAGTTTCAAAACGCTGTAGGAAGAGAACAACGCCTTAATGTAAATGTTTGGAAGACTACGATCCAGTGAAATTTATTTTAAAAATGCTTTTTCATATGTGAGCGCACGGTGAAACTGTGGGACACTGGCAAACAAGGTATGAAGGTAGCGTGCGTTGAAACGGACAACGGGGCTAGTGCACCAACAAAAACCTTGTAAAGATTTTGTGATTACCTGTTTCGAGATCCTCTCCGAAGGTGGTGAGAATGTTTTATCTGCATGGGTGCTCACTAAATAACTGCGTTGGGCACTTAACGGCAACCATGTTTAAGCGTGTAGTAGCCGACAATCCCGTCTGCTTCCATCAAAATTTCACGTCGATGTGAAATACTACGCGTGCAGATGTTATTGGTTTAAACTGCACAGTAAATGTAGATGAAAATTTGCCCAACAAAGGCACTCTCTCGGTGCACGTTGTGGGCATTAATTGTACGACACCGCTATTGACCTCATCTGCTGATTCAAAGTGACAAATGGCAGATTACCCGTAGCGTACTGGACGCTGAAGCCGTCCTCTCACGGGGCCTGATAACGGACATCCCACCTTATTTGAGAACTGTAATCCCAGAGTCTATTTGAATTCTTTCCGTGTGACAGTTTACTGCTACAGTGGGATCAGAATGTACACAGTCTAGCATTTAACTTGTATGCAAGGTCCCATGCTTCTTACTATGAAGGTGTTGAAGAAGAAGCATGTCTACTCAGTCCACGCAAATTAAAGGAGCTGCGACCAGTCACCGTAACAGACTGTTCTAAGCAGTATCAGATAATTAAATGAGGACCAATAGATGTACGAATCGAATTTGAATCCTCACTAAATTTCCCAGAACACACTGCAGCTTATGCTCTAGCTGTACATGACCGTGTGATTAATTACTGACCAGTTACTAGTGGTGTGCAGCATGCTATATAAATGACCAAGTGCTCTGGCATGCCCACAGCATTTCACAATGACAACTTCCAGTGCGAACGATATTCAAGGTTTCTGTGATGATGAGTGTAGAAAATTCGTATTTAAAGATCCTGCACTCATAGCATACACAGAATATTCTGGTACAATGGAGACATTCTCAGCAAGAATTGCATCACCGATGCCTTTCAAGGAAGTGAACTGTGTAACCTCCCCACAAAAAAATAATAAAATAAATGAATATTATTGTGTTAATGTTTCTAATTTAAGTGTAACGTCCCCACAAAATTCATTCCTTTCACATTTGTAACTCTGTACAGAAATGCATTCACATTTAATGTACCCACAAAAATTTGTTTCCCATTTAATGAAAGCTCGAAACAGAAAAATTTCTAAACCTCGTAATAAAAAATAAATTCAGTAACCTGGTAAAATTTGGACGACAGCAGTGCTGCGTCATGGCCCTGTAAGATCATTCTGAATAAAAAGCAAAAATTCTCACCTCGATAAAGTCGGCAACTATCTGCTCTTACAAAAGCTCTTTTCCGGCACAGCTCTGTGCAATGCTGGCCTATACATTTGTTATTTATGAAAGGAAGCAAATGATTTTTCTTTTGCAACAATCGCAATGATCATGCATTAAAAAAAATATTAAATTCTTTAAATTGAAATGAATGCTTGTTAGAAATTAGACAAAGATTATTATTAGGACATTTTTAAAAGATTTACTTGTGAGTTTACTAGATATGCGCGAGGCTGCTTTTTTTACCTTATACAATAATACTCAGGCTCCGGCATCGCTGCACCACGACCGGCCCAGCCAACATGATACACCAGACACGACTGACAAGCGCAGACAGGCGACTACTCGCTAGCAACAACTTACTGCTACTGCTACACAGTTCGTACTGCAGTCAACACAGCTTTTTGGTCTCAGATTCTCTTATAGCTTACATATCGCAGGCAGCACATACCTCTTACATAACCCTCCACTGGGGGGGGGGGGGGGGGGCAAAAATTTGGCAGCGATGGTGAGTCAATTGGACTTGCCATGAGCAACAAATTTTTTCTAAAATTTACTTAATTAACTAAGTTGACAGTCACAGAGTATAGACATATATATATATATATATAAGTGCATAACATGAAATGAAATATAGTGCACATGCACTGAGTACAGAACATATCAAGCAATGACAAAATGTATACGCAATGAGTACAAAACATATTAACAAATGACAAAGTGCACATGCACTGTAGTATTTTTTTGTTACCATTTTACTAGAACTAGGATAGGAAAGGGAAGGATTGCATCATGGTTGTAGCACATTAGGTTGCACGTAGCTGCACTGGAAGTCCATATCTTTCTACAGAAGCACAACACCAAGTGAGACAATCTGAAGTTCTCCTCCCTGAAGTATTAATCAGTGTAGCCAAGACACTGAAATGTATTAATATTCCATGTTATCATTTTGGTAGTATATTAGGTACACCAAACAGTGGAATCATAGTAACATCTCCATTGTTCAAGGTGGTGGACACCATGATGTGTCAACACCACACTCATTCACCAACGTAGAATTAGTGCAGAAACCAAATATAGTGCTCCATGATCATAAGGATAGACAGGACAAACGTATATTGCAGTAATTTCTGGTAATTAGGTCAGAAGGTGAAGGACATTAAGTCTCATGCTAGTCATCATTGAGAATTACACTAGTCTATCAACCGATTTGACTAATTGTTGGCACTCATCGCCTAGTTACTGAACACTTCTGTACTATGTATGAAGTATTACACAATAATGTTCGTAAATCAACTGATTACAGTGAACATTGGCACTCATTGGCCAGTTACAAACCATCAGAAGTCATCATTCAAAACAGGAGCTAATGAATGGCATAGTATTAACATAATTCACCTAGTTATAGTAATCATTGGCACTCATTGGCCAGTTACAAACCATCAGATGTCATCATTCAAAACAGGAGCTAATGAATGTAGCATCAAGCTACTGGTATTCATATATAATAGCATGTAGGTGACATAATACAAAATTAAAATAAGAAACAGGGCATTCATTGGCCAGTTACTAAACATATAGCAAGTACTGAATAGTACAAAACATTTTACATCATTCAAGTGACATACGACATATTTAAAATAATTATTGGCACTCATTGGCCAGTTACAAAGTATTCTTATATTTTTATAAAACCTTATTCAGTATTATTCAGAAGTTATCATTCAAAATGAGAGTTAATTATTGGCATAGCATTTATAGAGTATAACAAAAATATTATTTACAGAAATTATTGGCATAGTATTTATGCATTATTACAAAGCATCATTCAGTATTACTTAGAACTCATCATTCAAGTGACATAGGACATATTGAAAATGTAACACACTGTCTATTACTCAAGGTCTGTGACTAGAAAACATCATTCAGTATTACTCAGAATTCATCATTCAAGTGACATAGAACATATTGAAAATGTAACACACTGTAACTATTACTCAAGGTCTGTGATTAAAAATCATCATTCAGTATTACTCAGAATTTTCTTAAACTGGCAGCATTATTTGGGACTGGTAATACATTTTCTTTTTTTTTTTGCTAGCAATGCATTGCGTTGGGATCGATAATTAATTAATGGGGCATGAAAATATTTTTTTTTTTACTTATTGCTGCAAATGAGGATAGGTAACGTCATTCGTCATGAGTGAGCTGTAGCAAGGTTATGAAACAAGTAGAGTACATGTGATCACATTCATGAATGACACACACAAATGGGTAAAAAAAATGCAAGTAGTAGAACAAGTTTAACGATTAACTGCTTATAGCATATTAATTTCGTGAATAGCTTCTCCTAGAAAAAATACAAAATGGATTATTAAGCTGAAAGAAGAAACGCATATTATGCTGAAAAGTAGTGAACTTCGAATTAACAGGTAATGAAATGTGTACTCAATATATAAGTACTCTAGCTGTCCTTTCCAAAACCTCCAGTCATTATACCATGCGACATAAGACATACTGTCAAAACGAACTGCAACAAATACTTAAATAACTACATAGCATTTCTTAACTAACAGTAAATATATAAACTTCATCATTATTCTCATCTGCAAAGAAAAACTTAAAATTGGTGCGTTTAGTGGCCATATAAAATTTATCACTATCATCACCTGTAAATAAAAACATTATTCATGTCACCAAAACTTCATTATTATCATCACCTGCAAAGAAAAACTTCATTATTCATATTACCATATTCTTCATCACTATACATCATCATTCATAATCATCTGCAAAAAGACACTTCATTATTCATATTACCATTTACTTCATACAACTATTCATAGTATAGAGTTCCTTATTTCTAGCATATTTCATCACTAAAACTAAGATGTGTAGTTCTGTCTGACAGCCTGCATCAATCGCCTCGTATTCTGAAAGAAAAAATTAGTTAAGACTGCTATCATACGATGTGTATAGTATACTCATGTTAATGTTTGTTAATTCTGATCCATTTACTCTTCGTGATGAGGTATTGCATCTTCTTTCGTTCATTCCGAAAGTGAAATTCCCATTTCATAGTAATCCACTGTGGTTTGTTTCATTTATTTCTTTTACACGTTATTGCTTTCTGAAAATGATGAACAATGATTAATGTCTTGCATTTAAATCATATACCCATTAAATAAAAACTGGTTTCTAGTGATATAATTAAGCATACAGCATAGCATGACGGAAAACGTAATATGTCAAAAACACAGACAGTGTGCAGGTGCAAAAATGTACACAGAGTATCATAATGTAGTAGCAAAAAAAAAGATTTCATAGTGCATACGAAGAAACAGGAAAACAATCATACATACATAAAAAATCGAAAATGTGCACGGTCTGATATATAACGACAAGAAATGACTTTCTTTGTGTTCAGCTTGTATGTTGTGTAGTTGATAGAGGCGAGAGTTGAAGACTTTAATGGAGAGAGAATTTGATAAAATTAATATGTCACTAGATAGAATTGCATAATTGTTCATAAAATATGGAAGTTTATCTGGAAAAATGTGCACGGTCTCATGTGTAACGACAAGAAAAGCGACCTGCTAACCTTACCTTGCCGGGCACTTGCCAAGAAGAAATATAATAATCATCAGTAAGTAATCATATAAATATAGTTGTGTAAGTGGTCATATAAAAATCAGGAAATGGCATTACAGTGTGATAAATCGTAAAGTATGTTAATTCAATAAAGGGTTTAATATTGGAGACATGGTGATTGCCTTTACTTTTTCTGGTTCTCAGAGTTTCAACGTGTACTACATTGGGGTGAGGAATGCTGCGAATTCGATATGGACCTGCGTATAGAAGCTCAAATTTACTACATCTACTCTTTCCTATGTTAGATAAATAGTGTGTACGCAACTAATATCTTCTGTCCAATGTCAAAGTCACGGCGTGTACAAACCTGTTTTTGCTGTCTTCTCCGACGCTCTGCGGCACGTTTGATGTTGTTCAGCGCAACGTCAATTATTTCATGGTGTCGTAGTTGACGAGATGTAGGAAAGGATAGTAATTCTTTAATTTTGTTAGGTGGTTCAACATTTTTCAGTATAACAGTCGGAGATAGCCTAGCAGATTCATTTGGTATGGAATTAATTACATCCTGGAATGAGAGTATTTGTGTGTCCCAATCAATATGTCTTTTATGGCAGGATATTCTACACA
This sequence comes from Schistocerca piceifrons, assembly GCF_021461385.2. Classification (NCBI taxonomy): domain Eukaryota; kingdom Metazoa; phylum Arthropoda; class Insecta; order Orthoptera; family Acrididae; genus Schistocerca; species Schistocerca piceifrons. The sequence continues at coordinate 1,111,920,224 of NC_060138.1, forward strand.
GTTTACCAATTTCTTTCATTAGTCGTTCACA